>NC_041388.1:246333074-246358726 GCF_002162155.2 Triticum dicoccoides
GGGTTAATTACTCCCAAGGGAAAAGGTATATGTTGTTAGGCAAATGTAAAACCAAGGTTGGGCCTTACTGGAGGAGTTTTATTCGAAGCGAACTATCAAGGGGTTCCCATAACACCCAACCGCGTAAGGAACGCAAAATCAAGGAACATAACACCGGTATGACGGAAACTAGGGCGGCAAGAGTGGAACAAAACACCAGGCATAAGGCCGAGCCTTCCAGCCTTTACCAAGTATATAGATGCATTAATTAAATAAGATATATTGTGATATCCCAACAATATCCATGTTCCAACATGGAACAAACTTCAGCTTCACCTGCAACTAGCAACGCTATAAGAGGGGCTGAGCAAAAGCGGTAACACAGCCAAACAACAGTTTGCTAAGAAAGGTGGGTTAGAGGCTTGACATGGCAATATGGGAGGCATGATATAGCAAGTGGTAGGTAGCACGACATGGCAATAGAACGTAACAACTAGCAAGCAAAGATAGAAGTGATTTCGAGGGTATGGTCATCTTGCCTGAGATCCCGCAAGGAAGAAGAACGAGTCCATGAAGAAGACAAACAGACGTAGTCGAACGGATCCTCACAACTCCGGATCGAAAAACGAAGCTAACGAGAGAAGCAACCCGGAAAGAAGCAAGCAACATAGTAAACAACCAAGCAAAAACATGGCATGATGCACAAACAAGTATGATGCATGTCTAGTTTAAATATGCATGGCATGGCAAAGTGCACAAACAAAACTACAAGTTAAGTGGAGCTCAATATGCAACGGGTTGCATATTGCCGGAACAACACATTTGATTATTTAGTTCGATCTTGTTTATGTACCCAACAATATTAAATGTTGATTAACATGGCAAGAGGTGAAGCACAACAAAACTACCCATCTAGGCAAGTTAAATGAGGCCGGAAATAACAAACAACAATTCCGGTAAATCCTCATATGCATTTAGCAACTTGGTGCAACAACAATTTTAAACATCTTAATGTTGTTAACATGATGTGGATGACATGTTCAAGTTTATGCAAATTTTATGAAAAGTTGACATGATCATGATATGAAGCATTTTGTTATCGTGGTGGAAACGAAAGGGGTGCCATGGCAACTATGATGGAAAGGGTGCCACGCCGGCGAAACGGAAATGATGCCACGGCAACATTCCGATGATCCAGTAGCTCACGGGGATACTGGTGCAAAAAGGAAGTGGGTGTGAGTGTGACATGCAAGATGATGGGGTGCTCTCGGATACCGGGTTCCCATATGTTGACGGCAAGGCAACGCGGAACTCGCAAAGAACAACTCGGACACGATGCAACCACGAGCATCTCATACATCACATGCATTCGGTCCACGGGCGATCGTCTCGATGGTTATTGAAAGGATCGAGAAGAGGTGTCTAGATGGGGGGGGGGTGATTAGACACTAAGTGCTAAAAGTTGCAGTTTTTAACTTCTTTAAGTTGAAGTGAAGTTTTGGCACAAGTTTAACAAACACAATACATATCAAGCAAGCATGCAAAGAGTATATGAGCAGCGGAAAGTAAAGCATGCAACTTGCAAGAATGTAAAGGGAAGGGTTTGGAATATTCAAACGCAATTGGAGACACGGATGTTTTTGTCGTGGTTCAGATAGGTGGTGCTATCGTACATCCACATTGATGGAGACTTCAACCCATGGAGGGTAACGGTTGCGCGAGTCCACAGAGGGCTCCACCCACGAAGGGTCCATGAAGAAGCAACCTTGTCTATCCCATCATGGCCATCGCCCACGAAGGACTTGCCTCACTAGCGGTAGATCTTCACAAAGTAGGCGATCTCCTTGCCCTTAGAAACTCCTTGGTTCAACTCCACAATCTTTGTCGGAGGCTCCCAAGTGACACCTAGCCAATCTAGGAGACACCACTCTCCAAGAAGTAACAAATGCTGTGTTGATGATGAACTCCTTGCTCTTGTGCTTCAAATGATAGTCTCCCCAACACTCAACTCTCTCTTACAGGATATGGATTTGGTGGAAAGAAGATTTGAGTGGAAAGCAACTTGGGGAAGGCTAGAGATCAAGATTCATATGGTAGGAATGGAATATCTTGGCCTCAACACATGAGTAGGTGGTTCTCTCTCAGAAAATGTGTATTGGAAGTGTAGGTATGTTCTGATGGCTCTCTCCACGAATGAAGAGTGGGTGGAGGGGTATATATAGCCTCCACACAAAATCTAACCGTCACACACAATTTACCAATCTCGGTGAGACTGAATTGAAAAACTCGGTCGGACCGATTTAGCAAACCTAGTGATCGTTAGGGTTTTCGGTGGGACCTACTGGATCAACTCGGTGGGACCGATGTGCTAGGGTTAGGGTAAATCCAAAACTCGGTTTGACCGATTACTTAAACTCGCTGGGACCGATTTGGGTAATAAATGAAACAAAGAGTTGGCCAAGCAAACTCGGTGGGGCCGATTGCATATCTCGGTGGGACCGAAAATATTGCAACAGGTAACAGAGAGTTTGCAAGCCCATCTCGGTGAGACCGAGATCCCATCGGTGAGACAGAACTGATTAGGGTTTCTGGCAGTGGCTATGTCAACTGAACTCGGTGGCTCCAGATAGAAAGAATCGATGGGGCCGAGTTTGACTTTTGGTTTAGGTCATATTTGAAGTGAGAAAGTGGTTGAGGGCTTTGGAGCATATCACTAAGCACTTTGAGCAAGCAAGCCATTAAGCAACACCTCATCCCTCCTTGATAGTATTGGCTTTTCCTATAGACTCAATGTGATCTTGGATCACTAAAATAGAAAATGTAGAGTCTTGATCTTGAAGCTTGAGCCAATCCTTTGTCCTTAGCATCTTGAAGGGGTTCCACATCCTCTAGTCCATGCCACTTCATTGTTGAATTTATCTGAAACATACTAGGTAAAAGTGTTAGTCCAACAAGAGATATGTTGTCATTAATTACCAAAACCACCTAGGGAGCACTTGTGCTTTCAATCTCCCCCTTTTTGGTAATTGATGGCAACATACATCAAAGCTTTAGATAAAGAAATAGAGAATAGCAAGTAAAGCTTTGGAAAGACATGTAACAAGCATAGGCTCCCCCTACATGTATGCAAACATGTGAATATGGTATATAGAAGCATGTGATAGCATAACCATGACAGAGTAGCAATGTGTTACATGTATCTTGGCTATATGCATCAAAGCAAATGATGAAAATATGAGAATTGTACCTTCATGCTCATGAGTCCTTCTTGCAAACAATATGTACATCAGCAAGAATTTCTCATGCACATGACTATGATGCATATACTTACCTTGTGGTCTTGAGTTGGCTAGGATGGGATGAGCCTGCGTAAACAAGGTTAGATAACACAGATACACCCACTAGCTAGAGCAAACAAAAGAAACCACAAGAGTACCAAGACTGGGATGACATGTAGAGTGAGTACAGAGTACCACGATAGATATTGACATGTCCCCAAAGAGAAAGATATGCAATGAATTTGAGAATTTTTCTTTCCCTTGGATGTCTTGCTCCCCCTGAATCTAGCATGGGATGCTGGGAGAAGATAGGGAATAGAAAAATAGAGCTCAAAGAAACAAATGAACAGAGCTAATGCAAAGCACATATGAACATGTCTTTCCCCCAAGAAGACATGTGGCATCTCTCCTCTTGAACATCAAGCATCTGGGATCCTTGAAGATTACTCTTTCCTGGAGTATTCCCTCCCCCTAGAGATATGACTAAGCTTTGATGTAATCTCTCTCTCCCCCTTTGACATCAATTTCTAAGAAGGATCTTCTGGAATTTGTTGTGAATGGGTTCGGTCCTTGAATCACAGTACAAAGCATTAAGGTAAATGTGATGCTTGCAGAGGACAAGATTCGTTGAGTGGAGCCGGATCAAGAATAAAGCAGGAATAAATGGCAAAATGTTTTTCCTGTAGTGAAGTCGGTGTCACCGAGTTGTATGCTTCGGTTGCTCCGAAAATCTGCGGTTAGACCGGAAACATGAAACCAGTGGAACCGAGTTCATCACAGAGAAAAACACTTGTCACCTCAGCTCACTAGACAAATAAGATCTCACAAAGATTTGCAATGAATTGGATGCAGAAAATGCAGAACAAAGAAAACAAAGAAAAGAACCTAAAGGATCTAGATGAAGTTGTTTTTTTTGAAAAGGGGAAACAAATATGCATGAGACAAATGCAAGAGCACGGAAAAGAACACAAGAGAACTTCATCTAGAGTTGGGCGGTGACAAAGTCACCTATGTTAGAGTACATTGACTTAGGAGTCAAGTGAGATCACTTGATCATAGGTCGTACTCATCGTTTTAGCTCAAAATGGGGTTACCATTTTTCGTTTAAGTATCTTAATGTATTCACATCTTGTCGAGTTGCTTTGACTCATGACTTGGAGTAAAGCTACTCTAAGATGGAATAACATACCTTGGGTGGCGGTGTTGATCTTGATCATGTAGTTGAACTTGTGTGGGTTGCTCAAGGTTGATGTAGCCCATCAAGAGTTGGGAGCACCCTTTGGATTTTGAGTTCATCTACCTACATGGGTTAGTTTTCGCAAGGAAGAGCACTTGTGTATCCAACATGACAATCATGAAACTCAACATAGAATTTGTCAAAGGATATGTTTGAAAGGTTTCGTGCTTCCTTGTCATCAACCAACATTGTGTAGAGACTTGGTGATGTAGAGATTGCTCAAGATGTGAGTGAGTTGCAATCTCATAGAATTAGATTCATCCAAGTACCTACAAGGGTTAGATAACATGCAAGGTGCAAATATATCCAAGACATAAGATTATCATCATAAGAGAAATATCAAGGATTAGTCATAAGCTCAAGTCTTGCATGTATCCAATGGAGTTCCTACTCCAAGTTTGAAGCATCAATGATGTTCAATTCACCTCTTAACCTGCAAAACACTTTCTCATCAAGTGGTTTAGTGAATATATCCGCTAATTGCTTATCGGTGCGAACATGCTTAAGGTTTATGTCACCCTTAGCAACATGATCTCGAATCAAATGATGATGAACTTCAATATTCTTAGTTCGAGAGTGTTGCACGGGATTGTGAGCAATCTTGATAGCACTTTCATTGTCACAAAGTAATGGAACATGTTTCACATATATCCCATAATCTTTAAGAGTTTGGGTCATCCAAAGTAATTGAGCACAACATGAACCAGCGGTAATGTATTCCGCTTAGGCGGTGGATAAGGATACGAGTTTTGTTTCTTAGAAGACCAAGACACAAGAGATCTACCAAGGAATTGACAAGTACCCGAAGTGGACTTCTATCAACCTTGTCACCGGCATAGTCCGAATCGGAGTAGCCAACAAGATCAAAGGAAACCCTCTTTGGATAGCAAATGCCAAAATTTGGTGTATGTATCAAGTATCTCACTATCCTCTTCACGGCCTTAAGATGACATTCCTTAGGAGCAGCTTGATATCGTGCACACATGCACACACTTAGTATGATATCGGGGCGCGAAGCACATAGATATAATAATGAACCAATCATAGAGCGATAAACTTTTTGATCGACCGGTTCACCATCTTTGGTCAAATCAAGGTGTCCACTAGTAGGCATGGGTGTAGTCATACCTTTGCATTCTTGCATATTGAACTTCTTGAATAAGTCCTTGGTGTACTTTGTTTGAGAGACAAAGGTGCCTTCCTTAGTTTGCTTGATTTGCAAACCAAGAAAGAATTTGAGTTCACTCATCATAGACATCTCAAACTTCTCCGACATTAGCTTCCCAAACTTTTCACTAAAATGAGGGTTAGTTGATCCAAATATAATATCATCAACACAAATTTGGCATACAAATAGTTCTCCATTAACCCTTTTAGTAAAAAGAGTAGAATCTATTTTTCCAATTTCAAAGCCTTTTTCAATAAGGAACTTGGTCAAGCATTTATACCATGCTCTAGGAGCTTGTTTAAGACCATAAAGGGCTTTGTGAAGTTTGTAGACATGATTAGGTTTCTTAGGATTGACAAAGCCGGGAGGTTGCTTAACATAAACTTCCTCCTCAATTTCACCATTTAGAAAAGCACTTTTAATGTCCATTTGGTACAAAGTGATATCATGGTGATTAGCATAAGCAAGTAAGATGCGAATGGACTCAAGTCTAGCAACGGGAGCATATGTCTCACCATAGTCCATACCTTCGACTTGTGTGTAGCCTTGGGCGACGAGACGTGCTTTATTGCGAACCACTTGTCCATCTTCATCTTGCTTGTTGCGAAACACCCATTTGGTACCAATGATGTTGTGGTTGTTGTCGGGCTTTTCGACCAATGTCCACACTTGATTCCTCTCAAAGT
This sequence comes from Triticum dicoccoides, assembly GCF_002162155.2. NCBI lineage: Eukaryota > Viridiplantae > Streptophyta > Magnoliopsida > Poales > Poaceae > Triticum > Triticum dicoccoides. Next base: position 246,339,423 of record NC_041388.1, read on the forward strand.
TGTATAGCTCTTCATGCATAGCGTTTATCCAATCCGGATCTTCCAATGCTTCTTCAACCTTCATAGGTTCAATGCGAGAGATGAATGAATAGTGTTCACAAAAGTTAGCTAAACAAGTTTTTGAGCGAGTGATTCTCCCGGTTTGGATATCATTGTAGATTTGCTCCACGGGATGATCTTTAGCAATTCTTGCTCAAACTCGTGAAAGCTTTTGCTCGGGTCTTGGTTGAACATATTCTTCGTCTTGTTCTTCTCCTTGGCCTTGTTCATTGTTAGTGTTGTCATTCTCTTGTCGTGGTGGAGAAGAAGGTTGTTGACGTTCTTGGTGCACTTCCTCGTTTTCTTCATCTTGGTGTGTCCCGCTCGTGGATGCTTCCGTATCAACTCTTGGTTCACCTTGTTGTGAGGTAGAAGCTTCCACTTGGACGGACAAGGTACTCTCCTTTACCTCCATTGGACGAATCTTGCCAATAGACAAGTCTTGGATTGCTTCTGAAGGATCTTTGTCTCCTACATCAATTGGCAATTGCTCTACTTGCGAGCCGTTAGATTCATCAAACTTCACATCTACCGTTTCTTCAACCTTTCGGGTGAAATTGTTGTAAACACGGTATGTGTGAGAGTTTGAGCCATAACCAAGTAGGAAACCTTCATGAGACTTAGGAGCAAATTTAGAACGATGATGCTTATCAAGAATGTAGCACTTTGAGCCGAATACTCGAAAGTATCCAACTTGGGGTTTGTTACCGGTGAGGAGCTCGTATGCCGTCTTGCCGAGTAGCTTGTGAAGATACAAGCGATTTGTTGCATGACAAGCTGTCTCAACCACTTCCACCCAAAAGTCTTTTGGCGTCTTGTACTCATCAAGCATCGTTCTTGCCATCTCGATAAGAGTCCGGTTCTTCCTCTCAACAACTCCATTTTGTTGAGGTGTGTACGTAGCCGAGAACTCATGTGTAATCCCTTCTTCGTCAAGAAAGGTGTCCACATTTGCGTTCTTGAACTCTGTCCCGTTGTCGCTCCGAACCTTCTTGATCTTCACGTCAAATTGATTTTGGGCATTCCTAGCAAAGTTTTTGAAGATCTTTTGGACCTGCAATTTGTCATCAAGAAAGAACACCCACATAAATCTTGAAAAATCATCAACTATGACTAGACCAAATGAGTTACCACCGAGACTCTTGTAGGCATTTGGACCAAAAAGATCCATGTGAAGTAGCTCGAGTGGTCTTCTTGTGGTCATGATGTTCTTAGCGCGATGACTTCCTCCAACTTGTTTCCCTGCTTGACAAGCACTACAAAGTCTGTCCTTGTCAAATATGACATCGTTAACGCCAAGGATATGATTTCCTTTAATGAGTTTGTCAAGGTTTCGCATGCCCACATGGCCTAGCCTTCTATGCCACAACCAACCTTTAGAAGATTTAGCAATTAAGCAAGTTTTAGGTTGAGCCTTTTTAGTGAAATCAACAATGTAAAGATCTCCTCTACGTATACCGGTAAAGACCATTTTATGATTATCTCTATGAAACAATTGGCAGTCTACTTCAGTAAATAGGACATTGAAACCAAAATCAGCAAGTCTAGATACTAAAAGTAAGTTGTAGCCAACAGATTCAACGAGCATGACATTTTGTATGGAGCTATCATGTGAGATGGCCACCTTACCAAGGCCAACCACCTTACCCTTTGAATTATCACCAAAGTGACATACTTTCAAGGACCGTCATTTTCAGCAAGCTCACGGAACATGTCTTTATCTCCGGTCATATGATCAGTACATCCACTATCAAGGACCCATTCCTTTCCTCCAGCCATGTAGCCACGAAGATTTTCCATAAGACCAAAGTGTCTCATCACATCATCAAGATCATAGTCACTATCATCATCATCCTCATCAGAGTATCCATGTTCAACATCATCTTGTGATTGATCAATTCCTAGAGAGGGTAATTCATTAGATAAATGATCATTTCTATAGTTATCTTTATGAATTATAATAGTTCTGGAAATGATATTGCTAATGATCCCAACATCTCCTTTGGCACTCGTAAGATTAGTAAGCTCAAATAAGCAGTCACCAAATTTGGGATCATTTGAACTCATCTTAATCAAGGCAATAGACTTATGGAGAATTTCATCTAGATCTTTCAAGGAATGATTTGGAAAGAGTTCCTCAAGAAATTTCCATATGGTGTAGGCACACTTAAGAGTAGGCAAACATCCAATCAAGTTTCTAGGCAAGCCTCTAGTGATAAGATTTACAGTTCTAAGATTGGGAATCATGTCAATAGACTCATCAACGGTAGGATGCAAAGGATCAACATGAGGTGCACAAGGGCTAGCAATATACTTGCTCAAATGATATTCATTGAAAATCTCAAGCATTTCATTTTTCCACTCATGAAAATATTCTCCATCAAGAATAGGCACTCTATGTCTAAGACTCCCCAAAGTAGACTCATCCATCTTTCTCCAATGGTGTTTAAACCAAGGCAATGGAGACCAATGCTCTGATACCAATTAAAAGGATCGAGAAGAGGTGTCTAGAGGGGGGGGGGTGATTAGACACTAAGTGCTAAAAGTTGCAGTTTTTAACTTCTTTAAGTTGAAGTGGAGTTTTGGCACAAGTTTAACAAACACAATACATATCAAGCAAGCATGCAAAGAGTATATGAGCAGCGGGAAATAAAGCATGCAACTTGCAAGAATGTAAAGGGAAGGGTTTGGAATATTCAAACGCAATTGGAGACACGGATGTTTTTGTCGTGGTTCCGATAGGTGGTGCTATCGTACATCCACATTGATGGAGACTTCAACCCACGGAGGGTAACAATTGCGCGAGTCCACGGAGGGCTCCACCCACGAAGGGTCCACGAAGAAGCAACCTTGTCTATCCCATCATGGCCATCGCCCACGAAGGACTTGCCTCACTAGCGGTAGATCTTCACGAAGTAGGCGATCTCCTTGCCCTTAGAAACTCCTTGGTTCAACTCCACAATCTTTGTCGGAGGCTCCCAAGTGACACCTAGCCAATCTAGGAGAGACCACTCTCCAAGAAGCAACAAATGGTGTGTTGATGATGAACTCCTTGCTCTTGTGCTTCAAATGATAGTCTCCCCAACACTCAACTCTCTCTTACAGGATATGGATTTGGTGGAAAGAATATTTGAGTGGAAAGCACCTTGGGGAAGGCTAGAGATCAAGATTCATATGGTAGGAATGGAATATCTTGGCCTGAACACATGAGTAGGTGGTTCTCTCTCAGAAAATGTGTATTGGAAGTGTAGGTATGTTCTGATGGCTCTCTACACGAATGAAGAGTGGGTGAAGGGGTATATATAGCCTCCACACAAAATCTAACCGTCACACACAATTTACCAATCTCGGTGAGACCGAATTGAGAAACTCGGTCGGACCGATTTAGCAAACCTAGTGACCGTTAGGGTTTTCGATGGGACCGACTGGATCAACTCGGTGGGACCGATGTGCTAGTGTTAGGGTAAATCCAAAACTCGGTTTGACCGATTACTTAAACTCGATGGGACCGATTTGGGTAATAAATGAAACAAAGAGTTGGCCAAGCAAACTCGGTGGGGTCGATTGCATATCTAGGTGGGACCGAAAATAACAGGTAACAGAGAGTTTGCAAGCCCATCTCGATGAGACCGATATCCCATCGGTGAGACAGAACTGATTAGGGTTTCTGGCAGTGGCTATGTCAACTGAACTCGGTGGCTCCGGATAGAAAGAATCGGTGGGGCCGAGTTTGACTTTTGGTTTAGGTCATATTTGGAAGTGAGAAAGTGGTTGAGGGCTTTGGAGCATATCACTAAGCACTTTGAGCAAGCAAGCCATTAAGCAACACCTCATCCCTCCTTGATAGTATTGGCTTTTCCTATAGACTCAATGTGATCTTGGATCACTAAAATAGAAAATGTAGAGTCTTGATCTTCAAGCTTGAGCCAATCCTTTGTCCTTAGCATCTTCAAGGGGTTCCACATCCTCTAGTCCATGCCACTTCATTGTTGAACTTATCTGAAACATACTAGGTAAAAGTGTTAGTCCAACAAGAGATATGTTGTCATTAATTACCAAAACCACCTAGGGAGCACTTGTGATTTCAGTTATACCTTTGAAGCGTGCATTATTGGAATGGATCCAGTTCGTAGAGGGAAGTAGGCGTTCTCGCGATGTAGTGGAAGTAGTTGTTCTTGCTTCGAAGATGTTCACACTCCGTAGGTGTTCGAGGTCAAAACAAGGAACTTGACGTCCACGGCCTTCAAGGGTCGACAGTACATGTTCTGTAGACGTTCGGGCGGCGGTAGTGGTACACGTTTTCCTGTAGATGTTTGAGTCAACGAGCGGGTACTTGGCACAACATAGGTCTCTGGGGTTGTCGGGTACATGTTCACATTGTAGCCATACATGTCGACGGTCTTATCGGAACCTCGTCAACGGTCGAGATCCACCTTGGCGATCCGAAGGGGTACTTGGCGTCATGGTACTTGGGTCTTCGGACTTGCCGGTCTCGGTTCTTGCGACGGTAGTTGTACAAGGTCGTCGTGGGAAGTAGTCGTACTCGCGAACTTGTCGGATACACAGTGGCGGTAGTGGGACTTCACGGATCCGTGGTCTCCAGGCGTAATGGTACTTGGTGAATCCCGAAAGATCAAAAATGGCACAAGTGAGATGGACATCCACGGAGTCTTCCGGCTTGGGCTCCGGGTACAGGGTTTGACGAGCCCAGGGAGACGATGGAGAACGCCAATAGCGTATCATCAACAGCCAACGAGGACACAGACATGACTTGGGGCTCCCCGAACCAATGGAAACGGTCGGCAGCAGGAGGCTACTAGTAGAGGCAGGGCCACGCCGAGGTTGAAGGTGGCCGGGCGAGCTCGACGGAGGTCGTCCGCGGTCGAACGAAGTAGCAGCAGCAAGGCACAGCAGCGCGCCAAAGCTGCAGGCCAGCACGGTGGCCTCCATGGACGGGCGAGCAAAGGGGCATCGAGGCGCTGAAGATGAAGAAGACAAGGCGAGAGGGACGGCGCAAGACGGCGGTGCTCGTCATCGGGGCTTGGCGGAGAGCAGCAGCAGCGGGGCTTCCTGCCTACGTGGGGAGGCAGAACGACGAAACATGAGGCCGATGAGGTGTTGCGCGATGATGGCCTCGGGAGGGCCATGGCATGGTGCAGGCAGGGAGCATCTCAGGCTGCTGCTGCTCGCGTGCTCCAGCGCGGGCGGAGCTAGCAGTGAGGAGGAGAAGGGAGCTGGGGCGCACCAGAGGTGGAGTGGCGCCTGGTCGCCGGCGAGGTGGCCGTCCGGCCGAGGAGACGAGCGCGAGGACTGCAGGGGAGAGGTGGAACGGGTGAGGGACGAAGGAATACAGAGAGGAGGCGGCGGCTAGGGACGAGAGGGAGATGGGATCGGGAGAGAGCGAAGCTCTCCTGGCGCTAGGTTAAGGAGGAGGTGGGGCGGTCTAGTGGGCTGCGGGGGAAGATGGACCGGCCTGGATGCGGGGTGGTAGGAGGCCCAAGTTGGGTAGGCTCTCCTCTGCCTCAAACTCTCTCTCTTTTTAACGATTTCAAAGAAAACCCAAACTTGGAAGAAATGCCGAGAGGGATAACAGTGGAGTTTGGGCAGGAAGTAAATTTTCTCAGACTCGCAGAAATGAGCATGATCCAAGAAAAATGGAAATGAACACGTGGGTGAAGTTTGAATCAAACTCATTTGAATTTAATTCAAATGGTTTTGCATATGAAGTAGGTGATAGGGGGGTCCAAAAATGTTGAGGTTTTTGGTGGAACTCCGGAAAGTGAAGAAAGAATAAATGGCAAGGTTGGAGACAAAGAATTAAGATAGGAAAGGCATTGGGATATTTTACAAGTGTGTTAGAAATATTTACTATAGCTCCCTAATAATATTGGGAGTATATGTTCTAAAGAGAAATCACTATTGTGAATATCCCTCGATTTAAATGGATCGAAGATCCATACCGTTTATTTAGTTGAGTTGGAAAGATTAAAGACATGATGACATGATGCAATGCACATGATGCAATGATGAATGCAACAAGTAAAAACAAATCACACAACGAATCTTGGAAACCCTGGAAGGCATCTGAAGCTCCGGTCTTGGGGCGTCACAACACTCCACCACTACGAGAGGATCTCGTCCCGAGATCTAGGATGGCACCGGAGAGAAGCGGAAGAGGAAGAGAAGAGGTAAAACTAAGTTGCTTCTTGGCAAAAGAGTGAAACCAAAGAACCTTGCGAGGTTGAACAAATTGAAAGAAATAAAGAATACAACGAAGATGAACGAAGTTAAAAACAATCCGTTAGAAAAAAGGAACAAGGAACATTACTAGAACCTTGTAGGTTGAAAGACATAAGAAAAGGATTGCAAAGGACAATAAGTACATGCAAGCACTCCGGTGGAAACGAGATGTACAAAGAACGATAAGGATCAATTACGACAACACTCCGGTTAAAATAAGATAGAGAAGGAAAAAGAATGATATAAATTGGGCAGCACTCCGACTATAAATGGAAGGGATAGAACATGATCTTGACAAAACAAGATGATGGGTCGAAGAGAGCAACATCACAATGCCTCCTGAAGAAAAGAATAGAAGTTAGATCATTGGAATCGTAGAATGGAAAAGAAAAAGGCAACTTCTGCCACAATTGAATTTGAAAGGAACATCCTTACGAAGAAGGCTTGAACGGAGTTGTTGAAAGAAAAAAAATCAACCACAAAAACAATAAGCTGCTTGTGGGCTTATAAAAACATCTCAAACTTGAGTTGAGATTCTTCCCCAAACGGAAACAAGATTTGATTGTGAGCTAGAAAAGATAGAAAGCTTCTTCCACCGAGGTGATACGGATAAAACTGAAGGAATTATGCCCTAGAGGCAATAATAAAGTTATTATTTATTTCCTTATATCATGATAAATGTTTATTATTCATGCTAGAATTGTATAAACCGGAAACATAATACATGTGTGAATACATAGACAAATAGAGTGTCACTAGTATGCCTCTACTTGACTAGCTCGTTGATCAAAGATGGTTATGTTTCCTAACCATAGACATGAGTTGTAATTTGATTAACGGGATCACATCATTAGGAGAATGATGTGATTGACTTGACCCATTCCGTTAGCTTAGCACTTGATCGTTTAGTTTGTTGCTATTGCTTTCTTCATGACTTATAATGTTCCTATGACTATGAGATTAAGCAACTCCAGTTTACCGGAGGAACACTTTGTGTGCCACCAAACGTCACAACGTAACTGGGTGATTATAAAGGTGCTCTAAAGGTGTCTCCGAAGGTACTTGTTGGGTTGGCGTATTTCGAGATTATGATTTGTCACTCCGATTGTCGGAGATGTATCTCTGGGCCCACTCGGTAATGCACATCACTATAAGCCTTGCAAGCATTGTAACTAATGAGTTAGTTGCGGGATGATGTATTACGGAATGAGTAAAGAGACTTGCCGGTAACGAGATTGAACTAGGTATTGAGATACCAATGATCGAATCTCGGGCAAGTAACATACTAATGATAAAGGGAACAACGTATGTTGTTATGCGGTTTGGTCGATAAAGATCTTCATAGAATATGTAGGAGCCAATATGAGCATCCAGGTTCCGCCATTGGTTATTGACCGGAGACGTGTCTCGGTCATGTCTACATAGTTCTCAAACTCGTAGGGTCCGCACGCTTAAAGTTCGATGACGGTTATATTATGAGTTTATGTGTTTTGATGTACCGAAGGTAGTTTGGAGTCCCGGATGAGATCGGGGACATGACGATGAGTCTTGAAATGGTCGAGACATAAATATCGATATATTGGACGACTATATTCGGACATCGGAAAGGTTTCGAGTGATTCGGGTATTTTTGGGAGTACCGGGGAGTTACAGGAATTCGTATTGGGCCTTAATGGGCCATACGGGAAAGGAGAGAAAGGCCTCAAAGGTTGGCCGCACCCCTCCCCATGGGCTGGTCCTAATTGGACTAGGGGGGGGGGGCTTCCTTCCTTCTCCTTTTCCCTTCCCTTTCCTTCCCTCCTACTCCTACTACTTGGAAGGGCTCCTAGTTCTACTAGGAAAGGGGGAATCCTACTCCCGGTGGGAGTAGGACTCCCCTAGGGCACGCCATAGAGAGGGCCGGCCCGCCCCCTCCTCCACTCCTTTATATACGGGTGCAGGGGGCACCCCAAAGACACAACAATTGATCTCTTGATCTCTTAGGCGTGTGCGGTGCCCTCCTCCATCATAATCCACCTCGATCATATCGTAGCAGTGCTTAGGCGAAGCCCTGCATCGGTAGAACATCATCATCGTCACCATGCCGTCGTGCTGACGAAACTCTCCCTCAACACTCGGCTGGATCAAAGTTCGAGGGACGTCATTGAGTTGAACGTGTGCAGAACTCGGAGGTGCCGTGCGTTCGGTACTTGATCGGTCGGATCGTGAAGACGTACGACTACATCAATCGCGTTGTGCTAATGCTTCCGCTTTCGGTCTACGAGGGTACGTGGACACACTCTCCCCTCTCGTTGCTATGCATCACCATGATCTTGCGTGTGCGTAGGATTTTTTGTGAAATTACTACGTTCCCCAACAGTGGTATCAGAGCCAGGTTTTATGCGTATATGCCATATGCATGAGTAGGACACAAGTGAGTTGTGGGCGATATAAGTCATACTGCTTACCGGCATGTCATACTTTGGTTCGGCGATATTGTTGGATGAAGCGGCCCGGACCGACATTACGCGTACGCTTATGCGAGACTGGTTCTACCGATATGCTTTGCACACAGGTGGCTGGCGGGTGTCAGTTTCTCCAACTTTAGTTGAACCGAGTGTGGCTACGCCCGGTCCTTGCGAATGTTAAAACAACACCAACTTGACAAACTATCGTTGTGGTTTTGATGCGTAGGTAAGAACAATTCTTGCTCAGCCCGTAGCAACCATGTAAAACTTGCAACAACAAAGTAGAGAACGTCTAACTTGTTTTTGCAGGGCATGTTGTGATGTGATATGGTCAAGACGTGATGAGATATAAGTTGTTGTATAAGATGATCATGTTTTGTTGAAGTTATCAACAACTGTCAGAAGCCTTATGGTTGTCTCTTTATTGCATAAGATGCAAGCGCCAAATAATTGCTTTACTTTATCGCTATGCGATAGCAATAGTTGGCGAGACGACCATGTGACGACACATTGATATAGATCAAGATGATGGAGATCATGGTGTCATGCCGGTGACGATGGAAATCATGACGATGCTTTGGAGATGGAGATCAAAGGCACAAGATGATGATGGCCATATCATGTCACATATTTTGATTGCATGTGATGTTTATCTTTTATACATCTTATTTTGCTTAGTTCGACGGTAGCTTTATAAGATGATCTCTCACTAATTATCAAGGTACAAGTGTTCTCCCTGAGTATGCACCATTGCGAAAGTTCTTCGTGCTGAGACACCATGTGATGATCGGGTGTGATAGGCTCTACGTTCAAATACAACGGGTGCAAAACAGTTGCACACGCGGAATACTTAGGTTAAACTTGACAAGCCTAGCATATAACAGATATGGCCTCGGAACACGGAGACCGAAAGGTCGAGCGTGAATCATATAGTAGATATGATCAACATAGTGATGTTCACCATTGAAACTACTCCATCTCACGTGATGATCGGACATGGTTTAGTTGATATGGATCACGTGATCACTTAGAGGATTAGAGGGATGTCTATCTAAGTGGGAGTTCTTAAGTAATATGATTAATTGAACTTAAATTTATCATGAACTTAATCCTGGTAGTATTAGCATATCTATGTTGTCGATCAATAGCTCACGTTTAGCTCCCCTGTTTTATTTTTGATATGTTCCTAGAGAAAACTAAGTTGAAAGATATTAGTAGCAATGATGCGGATTGGATCCGTGATCTGAGGTTTATCCTCATTGCTACACAGAAGAATTATGTCCTTGATGCACCGCTAGGTGACAAACCTATTGCAGGAGCAGATGCAGATGTTATGAACGTTTGGCTAGCTCAATATGATGACTACTTGATAGTTTAGTGCACCATGCTTAAATGGCTTAGAATCGGGACTTCAAAGACGTTTTGAACATCATGGACCATATGAGATGTTCCAGGAGTTGAAGTTAGTATTTCAAGCAAATACCCGAGTTGAGAGATATGAAGTCTCCAACAAGTTCTATAGCTAAAAGATGGAGGATAATAGCTCAAGCAGTGAGCATGTGCTCAAATTGTCTGGGTACTACAATCGCTTGAATCAAGTGGGAGTTAATCTTCCAGATAAAATAGTGATTAACTGAATTCTCTAGTCACCATCACCAAGTTAGTAGAACTTCGTGATGAACTATAATATGCAAGGGATAACAGAAACGATTCCCAAGCTCTTCGTGATGCTGAAATCGACGAAGGTAGAAATCAAGAAAAGCATCAAGTGTTGATGGTAAACAAAACCACTAGTTTCAAGTAAAGGGACAAATGGAAGAAAGGGGAACTTCAAGAAGAACGGCAAGCAAGTTGCTACTCAAGTGAAAAAACCCAAGTCTGAACCTAAGCCTGAAACTGAGTGCTTCTACTACAAAGGGACTGGTCACTGGAAGCGGAACTACCCCAAGTAATTGGCGGATAAGAAGGATGGCAAAGTGAACATAGGTATATTTGATATACATGTTATTGATGTGTACTTTACTAATGTTTATAGCAACCCCTCAGTATTTGATACTAGTTCAGTTGCTAAGAGTAGTAACTCGAAACGGGAGTTGCAGAATGAACAGAGACTAGTTAAGGGTGAAGTGACGATGTGTATTGGAAATGGTTCCAAGATTGATATGATCATCATCGCACACTCCCTATACTTTCGGGATTAGTGTTAAACCTAAAATAAATGTTATTTAGTGTTTGCGTTGAGCATGAATATGATTGGATCATGTTTATTGCAATATAGTTATTCATGTAAGTTAGAGAATAATTGTTGTTCTGTTTACATGAATAAAACCTTCTATGGTCATACACCCAATGATAATGGTTTGTTGGATCTCGATCGTGGTGATACACATTCTCATAATATTGAAGCCAAAAGATGCAAAGTTAATAATGATAGTGCAACTTATTTGTGGCACTGCCATTTAGGTCATATTGGTGTAAAGCGCATGAAGAAAATCCATGTTGATGGGCTTTTGGAATCACTTGATTATGAATCAGTTGATGCTTGCGAACCATGCCTCATGGGCAAAGATGACTAAGACTCCGTTCTCTAGAACAATGGAGCGAGCAACTGACTTATTGGATATAATACATATTGATGTATGAGGTCCAATGAGTGTTGAGGCTCGCGGCAGGTATCGTTATTTTTCTGACCTTCACAAATGATTTGAGCAGATATGGCTATATCTACTTGAAGAAACGTAAGTCTGAAACATTTGAAAAGTTCAAAGAATTTCAAAGTGAAGTGGAAAATCATCGTAACAAGAAAATAAAGTTTCTACGATTTGATCGCAGAGGCGAATATTTGAGTTATGAGTTTGGCATTCAATTAAAACAATGTGGAATAGTTTCACAAAACTCATGCCACCTGGAACACCACAGCGTAATGGTGTGTCCGAACATCGTAACCGTACTTTACTATATATGGTGCGATCTATGACGTCTCTTACCGATTTACCACTATCATTTTGGGGTTATGCATTAGAGACAGCTACATTCACGTTAAATAGGGCACCATCTAAATCCGTTGAGACGACACCGTATGGACTATGGTTTGGTAAGAAACCTAAGCTGTCGTTTCTTAAAGTTTGAGGTTGCAATGCTTATGTGAAAAAGTTTCAACCTGATAAGCTCAAACCCAAATCGGAGAAGTGTGTCTTCATAGGATACCCAAAAGAAAATGTTGGGTACACCTTCTATCACAGATCCGAAGGCAAGATATTCATTGCTGAGAATGGATCCTTTCTAGAGAAGGAGTCTCTCTCGAAAGAAGTGAGTGGGAGGTAAGTATAACTTGATAAGGTAACTATACCTGCTCCCTTACTGGAAAGTAGTTCATCATAGAAATCTGTTCTTGTGACTACTACACCAATTAGTGAGGAAGCTAATGATGATGATCATGTAACTTCAGATCAAGTTACTACCGAACCTCGTAGGTAAACCATAGTGAGATCCGCACTAGAGTGGTACGGTAATCCTGTTCTGGAGGTCATGTTACTTGACCATGATGAACCTACAAACTATGAGGAAGCGATGATGAGCCCAGATTCCGTGAAATGGCTTGAGGCCATGAAATCTGAGATGAGATCCATGTATAAGAACAAAGTATGGACTTTGATTGTCTTGCCCAAAGATCGACGAGCCATTGAGATTAAATGGATCTTCAAGAGGAAGACAGACGCTGATAGTAGTGTTACTATCTACAAAGCTAGAATTGTCGCAAAAGGTTTTCGACAAGTTCAAGGTGTTGACTACGATGAGAGTTTCTCACTCGTATCTGTGCTTAAGTATGTTCGAATCATGTTAGCAATTGCCACATTTTATGAAATCTGGCAAATGGATAAACAAAACTACATTCCTTAATGGATTTATTAAAGAAGAGTTGTATATGATGCAACAAGAAAGTTTTGTCAATCCTAAAGGTGCTAACAAAATATGCAAGCTCCAGCGATCCATTTAAGGGCTGGTGCAAGCATCTCGGAGTTGGAATATACACTTTGATAAATTGATCAAAGCATATAGTTTTATACAGACTTGCGGTGAAGCCTGTATTTACAAGAAAGTGAGTGGGAGCACTACAGCATTTCTGATAAGTATATGTGAATGACATATTGTTGATCAGAGATAATATAGAATTATTCTGCAAAGCATAAAGGAGTATTTGAAAGGAGTTTTTCAAAGAAAGACCTCGGTGAAGCTGCTTACATATTGAGCATCAAGATCTATAGAGATAGATCAAAACGCTTGATAAGTTTTTCAATGAGTACATACCTTGACAAGATTTTGAAGTAGTTCAAAATGGAACAGTGAAAGAAAGAGTTCTTTCCTGTGTTACAAGGTGTGAAACTGAGTAATACTCAAAGCCCGACCACGGCAGAAGATAGAAAGAGGATGAAAGTCATTCACTATGCCTTGGCCATAGGTTCTATAAAATATGCCATGCTGTATACCAGATCTATTGTATACCCTACACTGATTTTGGCAAGGGAGTACAATAGTGATCTAGGAATAGATCACTAGACAGCGGTCAAAATTATCCTTAGTGGAATAAGGATATGTTTCTCGATTATGGAGGTGACAAAAATGTTCGTCGTAAAGGGTTACGTCGATGCAAATTTTGACACTGATCCAGATGACTCTAAATCTCAATCTGGATACATATTGAAAGTGGGAGCAATTAGCTAGAGTAGCTCCGTGCAGAGCATTGTTGACATAGAAATTTGCAAAATACTTACGGATCTGAATGTGCAGACCCGTTGACTAAACTTATCTCACAAGCAAAACATGATCACACCTTAGTACTCTTTGGGTGTTAATCACATAGTGATGTGAACTAGATTATTGACTCTAGTAAACCCTTTGGGTGTTGGTCACATGTCGATGCGAACTATGGGTGTTAATCACATGGTGATGTGAACTATTGGTATTAAATCACATGGCGATGTGAACTAGATTATTGACTCTAGTGCAAGTGGGAGACTGAAGGAAATATGAGGCAATAATAAGTTATTATTTATTTCCTTATATCATGATAAATGTTTATTATTCATGCTAGAATTGTATTAACCGGAAACATAATACATGTGTGAATACATAGACAAACAGAGTGTCGCTAGTATGCCTCTACTTGACTAGCTCGTTGATCAAAGATGGTTATGTTTCCTAACCATAGACATGAGTTGTCATTTGATTAATGGGATCACATCATTAGGAGAATGATGTGATTGACTTGACCCATTCTGTTAGCTTAGCACTTGATCGTTTAGTTTGTTGCTATTGCTTTCTTCATGACTTATACATGTTCCTATGACTATGAGATTATGCAACTCCTGTTTACCGGAGGAACACTTTGTGTGCCACCAAATGTCACAATGTAACTGGGTGATTATAAAGGTGCTCTACAGGTGTCTCCGAAGGTACTTGTTGGGTTGGCGTATTTCGAGATTATGATTTGTCACTCCAATTGTGGAGAGGTATCTCTGGGCCCACTCGGTAATGCACATCACTATAAGCCTTGCAAGCATTGCAACTAATGAGTTAGTTGCGGGATGATGTATTATGGAACGAGTAAAGAGACTTTCCGGTAACGAGATTGAACTTGGTATTGAGATACCAACGATCGAATCTCGGGCAAGTAACATACTGATGACAAAGGGAACAACGTATGTTGTTATGCGGTTTGACCGATAAAGATCTTCGTAGAATATGTAGGAGCCAATATGAGCATCCAGGTTCCGCTATTGATTGTTGACCGGAGACGTGTCTCGGTCATGTCTACATAGTTCTCGAACCCGTAGGGTCCTCACGCTTAAAGTTTGATGACGGTTATATTATGAGTTTATGTGTTTTGATGTACCGAAGGTAGTTCAGAGTCACGGATGAGATCATGGACATGACGAGGAGTCTTGAAATGGTCGAGACCTAAAGATCGATATATTGAACAACTATATTCGGACATCTGAAAGGTTCCGAGTGATTCGGGTATTTTCAGGAGTACCGAGGAGTTACGGGAATTCGTATTGGGCCTTAATGGGCCATACGGGAAAGGAGAGAAAGGCCTCAAAGGTTGGCCGCACCCCTCCCCATGGGCTGGTCCAAATTATACTAGGGAGGGGGAGCGCCCCCTTCCTTCCTTCTCCTTTTCCCTTCCCTTTCCTTCCCTCCTACTCCTACTACTTGGAAGGGCTCCTAGTTCTACTAGGAAAGGGGGAATCCTACTCCCGGTGGGAGTAGGACTCCCCTAGGGCGCGCCATAGAGAGGGCTGACCCTCCCCCTCCTCCACTCCTTTATATACGGGGGCAGGGGGCACCCCAAAGACACAACAATTGATCTCTTGATCTCTTAGGCGTGTGCGGTGCCCCCCTCCACCATAATCCACCTCGATCATATCGTAGCGGTGCTTAGGCGAAGCCCTGCGTCGGTAGAACATCATCATCGTCACCACGCCGTCATGCTAACGAAACTCTCCCTCAACACTCGGCTGGACCGGAGTTCGAGGGATGTCATCGAGTTGAACGTGTGCAGAACTCGGAGGTGCCGTGCGTTCGGTACTTGATCGGTCGGATCGTGAAGACGTGCGACTACATCAACAGCGTTGTGCTAACGCTTCCGCTTTCGGTCTACGAGGGTATGTGGACACACTCTCCCCTCTCGTTGCTATGCATCACCATGATCTTGCGTGTGTGTAGGATTTTTTTTGAAATTACTACGTTCCCCCAACAAAAACTTGGATCATAGATAATCACCACAAAGAGCAACATTCCCAATGGAAGGCTTTGGGTGAATCTAAACCAAGATAACTCCGAGGAAGAAAATGATGGGTTTAAATATCTCATTCCTGAACCTGTGAATCATGAAACACGAAGGGAAAATTATCAAGAATGGCATAACACCACCTCAAAAGATAAGATAGGAAGAACTGCATTTCGGAATGCAAGATGAAGGAAGCTTGAACTCCTCAAAACAAGACATGTGTTAAACACCATGTTTATTTAAGAGTATAGCTTGGCGGATCTTAGCTTTGAGAGGAATCTTGAAGAACAATTGAAGAATGAAAAGAACCCTTGACGAACCACCATGTAGAACCTCCATGAAGAACTCTGGTAATAAAAAGGATGATAGAAAGAAAGAGAAGTTGAAAACACAAGGTGAAGCCTTGTAATGATTTAGATGGATCTTCGCGATGATAAAATTGATAGAGCTTGGGACTCCGAGAAAAGAAAAGATGAAACAATTGAAACCGAGAGTTTTGATGAGCCTCCGGAATAAGGAATTGAATCATTTTGTATGAAACAAGAATAAGAATTACATTATGCTTATCCTTCACCAATTTAAATTGATGACAAGCAAACAAATTTGGCATACTACTTATTCTCGTTTAAAGGATTAAGAGAGATATAGCATAAACTCAATGGACCACCGGTAGGATTTAACCAACGAATAAATTGATATGATAACGAAGGCAAAGAAAATCTTGAATGAACCACCGTAAGAATTGAAAATGAACGAAGAAAAGATAAAGAAATACCGGGAAGAATTATAAAATGAACGAAGATACTTGAGAGCATTTAGATACAAGAGAACGAAGAGATCATGAACTGATAAGAGAAAACTTGAGCGATGCACCGGTAAGATTTGGAGAATGTGAGCTGAAAGCTGGAATGAATACTTCTGAGATGATGGGCTCCGGAGAGTCAAACTGAAAAGACTCCTGAATTGCTCCGGATCGGTGAAAAGAATTCTCACAATCCAAAAACAATTATGAGAGGATGGCATGAAGCTAGAACTATGAATCTTGAGAGAACGGATAAGATATGGAGGAAAAACTCTTCTTCGGTCTTCAAAATCCAAGAATGACGATGAGAAACACCACCATGAATTGTTGAGGCACTCCGGAATGATAATTAGAAAGGTTGAACCAATGACGAAAATAATTTGAAAACGATCTTGGAGAAGGCATTTGACTGATGATAATTCATTCTTACGTCAAACTTTGAAATCAATTTGAGAATAACTCCAGAAAAATTAGAAGAGTCAGGTAAGATCCTGGGAAAAAACCTATGGGTTAGGGCCCACTCAAAAGAAACACCGTTGAACGATTGCTTAGGAAGAGATAATGCACCGGTTGAATTAAATGGCTTTGAATGAGATAACTTCCTCGAAAGAGCTTGAACGAAAGTAGAGTGGAAACACGAATCTTCGAGATATCTTGAGCACTCCGGAACAATTGAATAGCGAGAAGTGGATGATTAAGAGGTGCACCGACACAAGAAAACATTTGAAACAAGGAAAGGATATGATCAACAAAGCTTTACTTGAATCCACTGGAGAAGAACAGAGAACGAAGAATGATAAACTTATAGAGCATCTTCATGATAACCACCGAGTAAGAACTTTGAAGGAAAAGAATGAAGAAACTTCACATCAATAAAACGATACTTGATTAAGAAATTCGAGTCCTTGAAGAAAAAGGGTGGGAGGGCAGGAAAAACAAAGGCAACTTGGGATGGATGAAACAAATAACGTTGAGAAGGCTTTGAGTTGATCTTGCGGATGGGAAAAATGATAGGATCTTCTAGAAGAGAATCACACCGGTTTGAAAGAATTGACAAGACAATCTCGATAAACGAGAAGGATTAGTATTCATATAGGAATATGAGAACACCGCTTGGAAAAGGTATGGAATCAACACTTGACATTGAAGCAACTCGAATACCACAGACCAAAACAAAAACAAAGGATTGGCTTGTAGAATAAGCCGGAAACAAACATATGATAGAACCCATATCTTATCATGTGCCTGTTGGAAAGATATCCTACGAGATACTTGAATTCCCACTTATAAACTCCCGAAACTTTCTGGTTATGCAATCAGGTGTTGGGGATACAGGGGAAGCATAATATCTCACCCAAACTAACAATCCCTACATCCAGTTGTATCCATCCTTCAACACATAACCAAGAAACCTTCAAAAATCATTTACCTCAACCTTAGAAAAGCATCCGTTATACGAGTTATGGCAATACTCCCGAACTCCCGCCCCAGTACTGGGTGGTGTCGAGGTTATCTCACCAACAACTGCATAAAAGAGATTTTCTATGTCGACGAGCTCAGGTATTCCAGAACTGCAACGATAAAATTGTGACGACAACACCTCGGAGCTCAACTCCCCGGGACACTGCCACAACCCCTAAATGTCAGGAGGCACCAAGAACAATGTTCTCATCACAAAACCATCAGAACGATTCCAAGATACCCGCGTGATACTAAATTTTTTTTGTGAAATTTGAGGAGAGAAGAGTCAAAACTTTACGTCAGGAGGCCTCACCAGAGCGACGAAGGGACTAAGGAGTAAAAAGAATCCTACTCTCCGATATATATATAATCCTAAGACTCAAAACATTTTGTTCTAGACTCAACAACGTTAGTGATTCGATCAAGCAGGGGGCTCCTAAGTCGGGGATGGCTCTGATTACCAACTGGTAACACCCACAATGCGGCTATATCTCCCATGTGTCGGGGCACAACTTAGAGGCATAGCCACATGGTAGGTTTATCGCAAGAGGGGTAATCTTCACACAATCCCATGTACTGAATAAGAAAGGGATAAAGAGTTGGCATACAATCGCCACTTCACACAAATACAAGTTCACCATACATCATCCAGAATACAATCAAGGTCCAACTACGGAACCAAAATAAAATAAGACAACCCCAAATGCTAGATCCCCAATCGTCCCAACTGGGCTCCACTACTGATCAAAAGGAAACGAAACAAAACAACGACCAAGATCTTTATCGAGCTCCCACTTGAGCTGGGTTGCGTCACCTGCACTAGTATCATCGGCACCTACAACTGTTTGGAAGTAACTGTGAGTCACGAGGACTCAGCAATCTCACACCCGCGAGATCAAGACTATTTAAGCTTATGGGTAGGAAAGGGGTAGTGAGGTGGAGCTGCAGCAAGCACTGAGCATATATGGTGGCTAACATACGTAAATAAGAGCGAGAAGAGAAGCAACGCAACGGTCGTGACCTAGAAGTGATCAAGAAATGATCCTGAATCTACTTACGTTCAAGCATAACACAGGAACCGTGTTCACTTCCCGGACTCCGCCGTAAAGAGACCATCACGGCTACACACAGGTTGATGCATTTTAATTATGTCAAGTGTCGAGTTCTCTACAATCGGATATTAACAAATTCCCATCTGCCACATAACCTCAGGCACGGCTCTCAAAAGTTTATACCCTGCAGGGGTGTCCCAATTAGCCCATCACAAGCTCTCACGGTCAACGAAGGATATTCCTTCTCCCAGGAAGACCCAATCAGACTCGGAATCCCGGTTACAGGACATTTTGACAATGGTAAAACAAGACCAGCAAGACCGCCCGATGAGCTGACATCCCGATAGGAGCTGCACATATCTCGTTCTCAGGGCAACACCGGATGAACACTACGTACAGCTAAAACCAGCCCTCAAGTTTCCCCGAGGTGGCGCCTCAAGTGGCTCTGGTTCGGACTAACACTTAGAGAAGCA
>NC_041388.1:246358972-246405928 GCF_002162155.2 Triticum dicoccoides
AATAAAGATGACCCTCGGGTTAATTACTCCCAAGGGAAAGGTATAGGTTGTTAGGCAAATATAAAACCAAGGTTGGGCCTTGCTGGAGGAGTTCTATTCAAAGCGAACTATCAAGGGGTTCCCATAACACCCAACCGCGTAAGGAACACAAAATCAAGGAACATAACACCGGTATGATGGAAACTAGGGCGGCAAGAGTGGAACAAAGCACCAGGCATAAGGCCGAGCCTTCCACCCTTTACCAAGTATATAGATGCATTAATTAAATAAGATATATTGTGATATCCCAACAATATCCAGGTTCCAACATGGAACAACTTCAGCTTCACCTGCAACTAGCAACGTTATAAGAGGGGCTGAGCAAAAGCGGTAACACAGCCAAACAACGGTTTGCTAGAAAAGGTGGGTTAGAGGCTTGACATGGCAATATGGGAGGCATGATATAGCAAGTGGTAGGTAGCGCGGCATGGCAAGAGAACGTAACAACTAGCAAGCAAAGATAGAAGTGATTTTGAGGGTATGGTCATCTTGCCTGAGATCCCGCAAGGAAGAAGAACGAGTCCATGAAGAAGACAAACGGACGTAGTCGAACGGATCCTCACAACTCCGGATCGAAAACCGAAGCTAACGAGAGAAGCAACCCGGGAAGAAGCAAGCAACATAGTAAACTACCAAGAAAAAACATGGCATGATGCACAAACAAGTATGATGCATGTCCGGTTTAAATATGCATGCCATGGCAAAGTGCACAAACAAAACTACAAGTTAAGTGGAGCTCAATATGCAACGAGTTGCATATTGCCGGAACACCACATTTGATTATTTAGTTCGATCTTGTTTATGTACCCAACAATATTAAATGTTGATTAACATGGCAAGAGGTGAAGTACAACAAAACTACCCATCTAGGCAAGTTTAAATGATGCCGGAAATAACAAACAACAATTCCGGTAAATCCCCATATGCGTTTAGCAACTTGGTGCAACAACAATTTTAAACATCTTAATGTTCTTAACATGATGTGGATGACATGTTCAAGTTTATGCAAATTTTATGAAAAGTTGACATGAGCATGATATGAAGCATTTTGTCATCGTGGTGGAAACGAAAGGGGTGCCACGGCAACTACGATGGAAAAGGTGCCACGGCGGCGAAACGGAAATGATGCCACAACAACATTCCGATGATCCGGTAGCTCACGGGGATACCGGTGCAAAAAGGAAGTGGGTGTGAGTGTGACATGCAAGATGATGGGGTGCTCCCGGATACCGGTTTCCCATATGTCGACGGCAAGGCAACGCGGAACTCGCAAAGAACAACTCGGACATGGTGCAACCACGAGCATCTCATACATCACATGCATTCGGTCCACGGGCGATCGTCTCGATGGTTATACCTTCGAAGCATGCATTATCGGAACGGATCCAGTTCGTAGAGGGAAGTAGGCGTTCTCGCGATGTAGTGGAAGTAGTCGTTCTCGCTTCGAAGATGTTCACACTCCGTAGGTGTTCGAGGTCAAAACAAGGAACTTGACGTCCACGGCCTTCGAGGGTCGACAGTACATGTTCTATAGACATTCGGGCGGCGGTAGTGGTACACGTTTTCCTGTAGATGTTCGGGTCAATGAGCGGGTACTTGGAGCAACATAGGTCTCCGGGGTCGTCGGGTACACGTTCACATTGTAGTCGTACGCGTCGACGGTCTTATCGGAACCTCGTCAACGGTCGAGATCCACCTTGGCGATCCGAAGGGGTACTTGGCGTCATGGTAGTTGGGTCTTCGGACTTGCCGGTCTCGGTTCTTGCGATGGTGGTTGTACAAGGTCATCGTGGGAGGTAGTCGTACTTGCGAACTTGTCGGATCTACGGCGACGGTAGTGGAACTTCACGGATCCGTGGTCTCCGGGCGTAATGGTACTTGGCGAATCCCGAAACGTTCTTGACGATCCAAAATGGCACAAGTGAGATGCACATCCATGAAGTCTTCCAGCTTGGGCTCCGGGTACAGGGTTTGACGAGCCCAGGGAGACGATGGAGAATGCCAATAGCGTAGCATCAACAACCAACGAGGCCACGGACATGACTTGGGGCTCCCCGAACCCATGGAAACGGCCGGCAGCAGGAGGCTGCTAGTAGAGGCAGGGCCACGCCGAGGTTGAAGGTGGCCGGGCAAGCTCGACGGAGGTTGTCCGCGGTCGGACGAAGTAGCAGCAGCAAGGCACGACAGCGCGCACGAAGCTGCAGGCCAACACGGTGGCCTCCATGGCCAGGCGAGCAAAGGGGCGTCGAGGCGCTGAAGATGAAGGAGACAAGGCGAGAGGGATGGCGCAAGACGGCGGTGCTCGTCATCGGGGCTTGGCGAAGAGCAGCAGCAGCGGGGCTCGCTGCCGGCGTGGGGAGGCAGAACGGCGGAATAGGAGGCCGACGAGGTGTTGCGCGATGATGGCCTCGGGAGGGCCATGGCGTGGTGCAGGCAGGGAGCGTCTCAGGCTGCTACTGCTCGCGTGCTCCAGCGCGGGCGGAGCTAGCAGCGAGGAGGAGAAGGGAGCTGGGGCGCGCCGGACGTGGAGTGGCGCCTGGTCACCGGCGAGGTGGCCGTCTGGCCGAGGAGACGAGTGCGAGGACTGCGGGGGAGAGGTAGAACGGGTGAGGGACGAAGGAATACAGAGAGGAGGCGACGGTAGGGGACGGGAGGGAGATGGGATCGGGAGAGAGCGAAGCTCTCCAGGCGCTAGGTTAAGGAGGAGGTGGGCCGGTGTAGTGGGCTGCGGGGGAAGATGGGCCGGCCTGGATGCGGGGAGGTAGGAGGCCCAAGTCGGGCAGGCTCTCCTCTGCCTCAAACTCTCTCTCTCTTTAAAGATTTCAAAGAAAACCCAAACTTGGAAGAAATGCCGAGAGGGATAACAGTGGAGTTTGGGCAGGAAGTAATTTTTCTCAGACTCGCAGAAATGAGCCTGATCCAAGAAAATGGAAATGAACACGTGGGTGAAGTTTGAATCGAACTCATTTGAATTTAATTCAAATGGTTTTGCATATCAAGTAGGTGATAGGGGGGGGGGGGTCCAAAAATGTTGAGGTTTTTGGTGGAACTCCGGAAAGTGAAGAAAGAATAAATGGCAAGGTTGAAGGCCAAGAATTAAGATAGGAAAGGCATTGGGATATTTTGCAAGTGTGTTAGAAATATTTACTATAGCTCCCTAATAATATTGGGAGTATATGTTCTAAAGAGAAATCACCATTGTGAATATCCCTCGATTTAAATGGATCGAAGATCCATACGGTTTATTTAGTTGAGTTGGAAAGATTAAAGAAATGATGACATGATGCAATGCACATGATGCAATGATGAATGCAACAAGTAAAAGCAAATCACACTACGAATCTCGGAAACCCTGGAAGGCATCTAAAGCTCTGGTCTTTGGGCGTCACAATCGTTATGCGGTTTGACCGATAAAGATCTTTGTAGAATATGTGGGAGCCAATATGAACATCCAGGTTCCGCTATTGGTTATAGACCGGAGACGTGTCTCGGTCATGTCTACATAGTTCTCAAAACCGTAGGGTTCGCACGCTTAATGTTTGGTGATGATTGGTATTATGAGTTTATGTGTTTTGATGTACCGAAGATAGTTTGGAGTCCCGGATGTGATCACGGACATGACGAGGAGTCTCGAAATGGTTGAGACATAGAGATTGATAGATTGGATGACTATATTCGGACACCGGATGAGTTCCGGGGGTCACCGGATAATTATCGGAGTGCTGGGGGGTTATCGGAACCCCCGGGGGGACTAATGGGCCAACATGGGCCTTAGTGGAGAGAGAGAGGGCCGGCCAAGGCAGGGCCGCACGCCCCTCCCCCTCTAGTCCGAATTGTACTAGGGAAGGGGGCGGCGCCCCCCTTTCCTTCTCTTCTCTCCCTCTCCTTCCTTCCCCCCTTCCTCCTCCTAGTAGGACTAGGAAAGGGGAGTCCTAATCCTACTAGGAGGAGGACCCCTCCTCTCCTGGCGCGCCTCAAAGGCCGGCCGACTTCCCCCCTTTATCCTTTATATACGGGGGCAGGGCCACCCTAGGACAGACAAGTTGATCATTGATCCCTTAGCCGTGTGCGGTGCCCCCCTCCACCATAATCCACCTCGGTCATATCATCGTAGTGCTTAGGCGAAGCCCTGTGCCGGTAGCTTCATCATCACCGTCATCACGCTGTCGTGCTGACGAAGATCTCCCTCGACACTCAACTGGATTGAGAGTTTGTGGGACGTCACCGAGTCGAACATGTGCAGATCGCGGATGTGCCGTACTTTCGGTACTAGGATCGGTCGGATCGTGAAGACGTACGACTACATCAACCGCGTTGTCATAACTCTTCCGCTTACGGTCTACGAGGGTACGTGGACAACACTCTTCCCCTCTCGTTGCTATGCATCACCATGATAGATCTTGTGTGTGCGTAGGATCTTTTTTTGAAATTACTGCGTTCCCCAACAGTGGCATCTGAGCCAGGTCTATGCGTAGATGTTATATGCACAAGTAGAACACAAAGGAGTTGTGGGCGTGGGTATATACATATTACTTGCCATCACTAGTTGTTTCTTAATTCGGCGGTATTGTTGAATGAAGCGGCCCAAACCGACATTGGGCGTACGCTTACGCGAGACTGGTTCTACCGACGTGCTTCACACACAGGTGGCTGGTGGGTGTCAGTTTCTCCAACTTTAGTTGAATCGAATTCAATGAACATGGTTCTTTCTGAAGATTAAAAATCAATCACTATACCGCATTGTGGTTTTTGATGCGTAGGTAAGAATGGTTCTTGCTCAGCCCGTAGCAGCCACGTAAAACTTGCAACAACAAAGTAGAGGACGTCTAACTTGTTTTTGCAGGGCATGTTGTGATGTGATAAGGTCAAGACATGATGCTAAATTTTATTGTATGAGATGATCATGTTTTGTAACACAGTTATCGGCAACTGGCAGGAGCCATATGGTTGTCGCTTTATTGTATGAAATGCAATTGCCATGTAATTGCTTTACTTTATCACTAAGCGGTAGCGATAGTTGTAGAAGCAATAGTTGGCGAGACGACAATGATGCTTCGATGGAGATCAAGGTGTCAAGCCGGCGACGATGGTGGTCATAACAGTGCTTTGGAGATGGAGATCAAAGGCACAAGATGATGATGGCCATATCATATCACTTATATTGATTGCATGTGATGTTTATCCTTTATGCATCTTATTTTTGGTTAGTTCGGCGGTAGCATTATAAGATAATCTCTCACTAAATTTCAAGGTACAAGTGTTCTCCCGGAGTATGCACCGTTGCTACAGTTTGTCGTGCCGAGACACCACGTGATGATCGGGTGTGATAAGCTCTACGTTCACATACAACGGGTGCAAGCCAGTTTCGCACACGCGGAATACTCGGGTTA
This sequence comes from Triticum dicoccoides, assembly GCF_002162155.2. NCBI lineage: Eukaryota > Viridiplantae > Streptophyta > Magnoliopsida > Poales > Poaceae > Triticum > Triticum dicoccoides. Next base: position 246,364,402 of record NC_041388.1, read on the forward strand.
AACTTGACGAGCCTAGCATATGCAGATATGTCCTCGGAACACTGAGACCGAAAGGTTGAGCGTGAATCATATAGTAGATATGATCAACATAGTGATGTTCACCATTGAAAGCTACTCCATCTCATGTGATGATCGGACATGGTTTAGTTGATATGGATCACGTGATCACTTAGATGATTAGAGAGATGTCTATCTAAGTGGGAGTTCTTAAGTAATTTGATTAACTGAACTTTAATTTATCATGAACTTAGTACCTGATAGTATTTTGCATGTCTATGTTATTGTAGATAGATGGCCCGTGCTGTTGTTCCGTTGAATTTTAATGCGTTCCTAGAGAAAGCTAAGTTGAAATATGATGGTAGCAACTACACGGACTGGGTCCGTAACTTGAGGATTATCCTCATTGCTGCACAGAAAAATTACGTCCTGGAAGCACCGCTAGGTGAAAAACCCGCTGCAGGAGCAACACCAGATGTTGTGAACACCTGGCAGAGCAAAGTTGATGACTACTCGATAGTTCGGTGCGTCATGGTTTACGGCTTAGAATCGGGACTTCAACGATGTTTTGAACGTCATGGAGCATATGAGATGTTCCAGGAGTTGAAGTTAATATTTCAAGCAAATGCCCGGATTGAGAGATATGAAGTCTCCAATAAGTTATATAGCTGCAAAATGGAGGAGAATAGTTCTGTTAGTGAACATATACTCAGAATGTCTGGGTACCACAACCACTTGACTCAGCTGGGAGTTAATCTTCCTGATGATAGTGTCATTGACAGAGTTCTTCAATCACTGCCACCAGGCTACAAGAGCTTCATGATGAACTATAATATGCAAGGGATGGATAAGTCTATTCCCGAGCTCTTCGCAATGCTAAAGGCTGCAGAGGTAGAAATCAAGAAGGAGCATCAAGTGTTGATGGTCAACAAGACCACCAGTTTCAAGAAAAAGGGTAAAGGGAAGAAGGGGAACTTCAAGAAGAATAGCAAGCCAGTTGCTGCTCAAGTGAAGAAACCCAAGTCTGGACCTAAGCCTGAGACCGAGTGCTTCTACTGCAAAGGGACTGGTCACTGGAAGCGGAACTGCCCCAAGTATTTGGCGGAGAAGAAGGATGGCAAAGTGAAAGGTATATTTTATATACATGTTATTGATGTGTACCTTACTAATGCTCATAGTAGTGCTTGGGTATTTGACACTGGTTCATTTGCTAACATTTGCAACTCGAAACAGGGGCTACGGATTAAGCGAAGATTGGCTAAGGACGAGGTGACGATGCGCGTGGGAAATGGTTCCAAAGTTGATGTGATCACCGTCGGCACGCTACCTCTACATCTACCTTCGGGATTAGTTTTAGATCTAAATAATTGTTATTTGGTGCCAGCGTTGAGCATGAACATTATATCTGGATCTTGTTTGATGCGAGACAGTTATTCATTTAAATCAGAGAATAATGGTTGTTCTATTTATATGAGTAATATCTTTTATGGTCATGCACCCTTGATGAGTGGTCTATTTTTTACTAAATCTTGATAGTAGTGATACACATGTTCATAGTATTGAAGCCAAAAGATGCAGAGTTGATAATGATAGTGCAACTTATTTGTGGCATTGCCGTTTGGTTTATATTGGTGTAAAGCGCATGAAGAAACTTCATTCTAATGGACTTCTGGAATCACTTGATTATGAATCACTTGGTACTTGCGAACCATGCCTCATGGGCAAGATGACCAGAAATCCGTCTTACGGAACAATGGAGCGAGCAACAGAGTTATTGGAAATCATACATACTAATGTTTGTGGTCCAATGAACATTGAGGCTCGCGGCGGATATCATTATTTTCTCACCTTCACAGATGATTTGAGCAGATATGGGTATATCTACTTAATGAAACATAAGTCTGAAACATTTGAAAAGTTCAAAGAATTTCAGAGTGAAGTGGAAAATAATCGTAACAAGAAAATAAAGTTTCTATGATCTGATCTTGGAGGAGAATATTTGAGTTACGAGTTTGGTCTTCATTTGAAACAATGCGGAATAGTTTCACAACTCACGCCACCCAGAACACCACATCGTAATGGTGTGTCCGAACGTCGTAATCGTACTTTACTAGAGATGGTGCGATCTATGATGTCTCTTACTGATTTACCGCTATCGTTTTGGGGTTATGCTTTAGAGACGGCTGCATTCATGTTAAATAGGGCACCATCTAAATCCATTGAGACGACACCTTATGAACCGTGGTTTGGCAAGAAACCCAAGTTGTCGTTTCTTAAAGTTTGGGGCTGCGATGCTTATGTGAAAAAGCTTCAACCTGATAAGCTCGAACCCAAATAGGAGAAATGTGTCTTCATAGGATACCCAAAGGAGACTATTGGGTACACCTTCTATCACAGATCCGAAGGCAAGATATTCGTTACTAAGAATGGATCCTTTCTAGAGAAGGAGTTTCTCTCGAAAGAAGTGAGTGGGAGGAAAGTAGAACTTGATGAGATAATTGTACCTGCTCCCTTATTGGAAAGTAGTTCATCACTGAAACCAGTTCCAGTGATTCCTACACCAGTAAGTGAGGAAGCTAATGATGATGATCATGAAACTTCTGATCAAGTTACTACCAAACCTCGTAGGTCAACCAGAGTGAGATCCGCACCAGAGTGGTACGGTAATCCTTTTCTGGAGGTCATGTTACTTGACCATGATGAACCTACGAACTATGAGGAAGCGATGCTGAACCCAGATTCCGCAAAATGGCTTGAGGTCATGAAATCTGAGATGGGATCTATGTATGAGAACAAAGTGTGGACTTTGGTTGACTTGCCCGATGATCGGCAGGCCATAGAGAATAAATGGATCTTCAAGAAGAAGACTAACGCTAAAGGTAATGTTACTGTCTACAAAGCTCGACTTGTTGCAAAAGGTTTTCTACAAGTTCAGGGAGTTGACTACGATGAGACCTTCACACCCTTAGCGATGCTTAAGTCCGTCCGAATCATGTTAGTAGTTGCCACATTTTATGATTATGAAATTTGGCAAATGGATGTCAAAACTGCATTCCTTAATGGATATCTTAAAGAAGAGTTGTACATGATGCAACCAGAAGGTTTTGTTGATCCAAAAGGTGCTAACAAAGTGTGCAAGCTCCAGCGATCCATTTATGGACTGGTGCAAGCCTCTTAGAGTTGGAATATACGCTTTGATAGTGTGACCAAAGCATATGGTTTTATACAGACTTTTGGAGAAGCCTGTATTTACAAGAAAGTGAGTGGGAGCTCTGTAGAATTTCTGATATTATATGTAGATGACATATTGTTGATCGGAAATGATACTAAATTTCTGAATAGCATAAAAGGATACTTGAATAAGAATTTTTCAATGAAATACCTCGGTGAAGCTGCTTATATATTGGGCATCAAGATCTATAGAGATAGATCAAGACACTTAATTGGACTTTCACAAAGCACATACCTTGATAAAGTTTTGAAGAAGTTCAAAATGGATGAAGCAAAGAAAGGGTTCTTGCTTGTGTTACAAGGTGTGGCATTGAGTCAGACTCAATGCCCGACCACTGCAAAAGATAGAGAGAAAATGGAAGTCATTCCCTATGCTTCAGCCATAGGTTCTATCATGTATGCAATGTTGTGTACCAGACCTGATGTGTGCCTTGCTATTAGTTTAGAAGGGAGGTACCAAAGTAATCCAGGAGTGGATCACTGGACAGCGGTCAAGAACATCCTGAAATACCTGAAAAGGACTAAGGATATGTTTCTTGTTTATGGAGGTGACAAAGAGCTCATCGTAAACGGTTACGTCGATTCAAGCTTTGACACTGATCCGGATGACTCTGAGTCACAAACCGGATATGTATTTTTATTAAATGGTGGAGCTGTCAGTTGGTGTAGTTCTAAGGAGAGCGTCGTGGCGGGATCTACATGTGAAGCAGAGTACATAGCTGCTTCGGAAGCAGCAAATGAAGGAGTGTGGATGAAGGAGTTCATATCCGATCTAGGTGTAATACCTAGTGCATCGGGTCCAATGAAAATCTTTTGTGACAATACTAGTGCAATTGCCTTGGCAAAGGAATCTAGATTTCACAAAAGAACCAAGCACATCAAGAGACGCTTCAATTCCATCCGCAATCAAGTCAATGAGGGAGACATAGAGATTTGCAAAATACATACGGATCTGAATGTTGCAGACCCGTTGACTAAGCCTCTCTCACGAGCAAAACATGATCAGCACCAAGACTCCATGGGTGTTAGAATCATTCCAATGTAATCTCGATTATTGACTCTAGTGCAAGTGGGAGACTGAAGGAAATATGCCCTAGAGGCAATAATAAAGTTGTTATTTATATTTCCTTATATCATGATAAATGTTTATTATTCATGCTAGAATTGTATTAACCGGAAACTTAGTACATGTGTGAATACATAGACAAACAGAGTGTCACTAGTATGCCTGTACTTGACTAGCTCGTTGAATCAATGATGGTTATGTTTCCTAACCATAGACATGAGTTGTCATTTGATTAACGGGATCACATCATTAGAGAATGATGTGATTGACTTGACCCAACCGTTAGCTTAGCACGATGATCGTTTAGTTGATTGCTATTGCTTTCTCCATAACTTATACATGTTCCTAAGACTATGCGATCATGCAACTCCCGAATACCGGAGGAACACTTAGTGTGCTATCAAACGTCACAACATAACTGGATGACTATAAAGGTGCTCTACAGGTGTCTCCGATGGTGTTTGTTGAGTTGGCATAGATCGAGATTAGGATTTGTCACTCCGAGTATCGGAGAGGTATCTCTGGGCCCTCTCGATAATGCACATCACTATAAGCCTTGCAAGGAATGTGACTAATGAGTTAGTTACGGGATGATGCATTTCGGAATGAGTAAAGAGACTTGCCGGTAACGAGATTGAACTAGGTATTGAGATACCGACGATCGAATCTCGGGCAAGTAGCATATCGATGACAAAGGGAACAACGTATATGGTTATGCGATTTGACCGATAAAGATCTTCATAGAATATGTGGGAGCCAATATGAAAATCTAGTTTCCGCTATTGGTTATTGACCGGAGACGTGTCTCAATCATGTCTACATAGTTCTTGAACCCGTAGGGTCCGCATGCTTAACGTTCAGTGACGATCAGTATTATGAGTTTATGTGTTTTGATGTACCGAAGATAGTTCGGAGTCCCGGATGTGATCACGGACATGACGTGGAGTCTCGAAATGGTCGATACATAAAGATTGATATATTGGATGACTATATTCGGACACCGGACGAGTTCCGGGGATCACCGGATAATTATCGGAGTGCCGGGGGGTTATCGGAACCCCCCGGGGGACTAATGGGCCAACATGGGCCTTAGTGGAGAGAGAGAGGGCCGGCCAAGGCAGGGCCGCACACCCCTCCCCCTCTAGTCCGAATTGGACTAGGGAAGGGGGCGGGGTGGCGCCCCCTTTCCTTCTCTTCTCTCCCTCTCCTTCCTTCCCCCCTTCCTCCTCCTAGTAGGACTAGGAAAGGGGAGTCCTACTCCTACTAGAAGGAGGACTCCTCCTCTCCTGGCGCGCCTCAGGGGCCGGCCGGCCTCCCCCCTTGCTCAATTATATACGGGGGTAGGGGGGCACCCTAGGACACACAAGTTGATCGTTGATCCCTTAGCCGTGTGCGGTGCCCCCCTCCACCATAATCCACCTCGGTCATATCGTCGTAGTGCTTAGGCGAAGCCCTGCGCCAGTAGCTTCATCATCACTGTCATCACGCCGTCGTGCTAACAAAGGTCTCCCTCAACACTCAGCTCGATTGAGAGTTCGTGGGATGTCACAGAGCCGAACGTGTGCAGATCGCGGAGGTGCCGTACTTTCGGTACTAGGATCGATCGGATCGTGAAGACGTACGACTACATCAACCGCGTTGTCATAACGCTTCTGCTTACAGTCTATGAGGGTACGTGGACAACACTCTTCCCCTCTCATTGCTATACATAACCATGATAGATCTTGCGTGTGCGTAGGAATTTTTTTGAAATTACTGCGTTCCCCAACATGTTGTAGATCGATAGCTCGCGATATAGCTCCCCTATATTTTTGATATGTTCCTAGAGAAAACTAAGTTGAAAGATGATAGTAGCAATTATGCGGACTGGGTCCATGATCTGAGGATTATCCTCATTGCTCCACAGAAGAATTATGTCCTTGATGCACCGCTAGCTGACAGACCTATTGCAGGAGCAGATGTAGACGTTATGAATGTTTGGCAAGCTCGATATGATGACTACTTAATAGTTTAGTGCGCCGTGCTTTACGGCTTAGAACCAGGACTTCAAAAACGTTTTGAACGCCACGGAGCATATGAGATGTTCCAAGAGCTGAAATTGGTATTTCAGACTCATGCCCATGAGACCTCTGACAAGTACTTTGCCTACAAGATGGAGGTGAATAGCTCAACCAGTGAGCATGTGCTCAGAATGTCTGGGTACTATAATCGCTTGAATCAAGTGGGAGTTAATCTTCCAGATAAGATAGTGATTGACAAAGTTCTCTAGTCACTATCACGAAGCTACTAGAACTTCATGATGAACTATAAAGGGATGACGAAAACGATTCCCGAGCTCTTCGCGATGGTGAAATTGGCGAAGGTAGAAATCAAGAAAGAGCATCAATGTTGATGATTAACAAAATCACTAGTTTCAAGAAAAAGGGCAAGGGAAAGAAAGGGAACTTCAAGAAGAATGGCAAGCAAGCTGGCACTCTCGGGAAGAAGCCTAAAGCATGACCCAAGCCTAAAACTGAGTGCTTCTGCTGCATAGGGAATGCTCGCTGTAAGCGGAACTGCCCCAGATACTTGGCGGATAAGAAGGATGACAAAGTAAACAAAGGTATATTTGATATACATGTTATTGATGTGTACTTTACTAGTGTTTATAGCAACTGAGGGAGTCCTGGACTAAGGGGTCCTCGGGCGTCCGACCTGTTATCTATGGGCCGGAGTGATGGGCTGTGGAGATATGAAGACCGAAGACTATACCTGTGTCCGGATAAGACTCTCCTTGGCGTGGAAGGCAAGCTTGGCGAACAACTATGAGGATTCCATCTTATGTAACCGACTCTATGTAACCCTAGACCCCCTGGTGTCTATATAAACCAAAGGGTGTAGTCCGGAAAGGATATACTCAATACCATAGTCATACAGGCTAGACTTCTAGGGTTTAGCCATTACAATCTCGAGGTAGATCAACTCTTGTAATACTCATACTCATCAATATCAATCAAGCAGGACGTAGGGTATTACCTCCATAGAGAGGGCCCGAACCTGGGTAAACATCGTGTCCCCTGTCTCTTGTTACCATCAACCTTAGACGCAGAGTTCGGGACCCCCTACCCGAGATCCACCAGTTTTGACACCGACATTGGTGCTTTCATTGAGAGTTCCTCTATGCTATTGTTGAAAGGTTTGATGGCCCCTTCAATCTTCAATAATGACGCTGTTTTCAGAGAAACTTTCCTCCCCGGGCAGATCTTCGTGTTCGGCGGCTTCGCACTGCGGGCCAACTCGTTTGGCCATCTAGAGCAGATCGAAAGCTACGCCCCTGGCCATCAGGTCAGATTCGGGAGCTTGAACCATGTTGCGGACATCCGTGGAGACTTAATCTTCGCCGGATTCGATACCGCAGTAGCCGCTCCCGGTCACCCCGATGATCATGACCTAAATCTATCATCGGACCGCATCCAGGAGATCGCTCCTGTAACCGATCTGGCCCTAGAGTCGGAGCAAGCCGCGGCATCCAAAGATGGGAGAATTCACCCCACCATGGAGGCCGCAGATTCCACGGCGTTGGAGCCACACATGGACCTGGTCTCATGCCACCGGAACGCCGGACACGTCTCCGGCCGTAGGTTCTGAACCGCGCGTGCCTGCGGACGTCGAGCTTGATCGTTATCGAACTTCAAATTCAGCACCGCAGACATCTTCCAACACTCTCCTTTTGGCGATGTGCTAAACTCATTAAAAAACCTATCCTTGGCGGAGGACTCTCAACCGAACTATATCCAGCTCGAACTAGGGGCTGACGATGGAGAATTTTACTTCCCACCCGCCACCCACTTTATAGCCACAATCAAGGATTTGACCGACGAACTTGATTATGAATCTGAGGACATCGATGGTATGGACGGTGATGCTGGAGAAAAGGAGACCCAGAACCCGCCGTTCACCTGACGCTGGGTGGCCACTTCCTCATATGAAGTATACATGGTGGATGCACCAAAGGAGCACAGCGGCGACGATAAGGAAGACCCAGCTGAGGATAAACCTTCCGAAATACAGTCCAAGCGCCGGCGTCAACGACGCCGCTCTAAGTCACACCGCAGTAAATATAGCAACACCGACACAGGAGAAGATGGCACGCCGGAAGGTGCCGAAGACAACGAAGACCCCGTCGATAAAGCAAATGAACAAGATAAACGGGAAGATGAGCAGGTTAGCCCTGTTAAACAGGCGACACACGAAGATTCAAAGGACGATAATTACCTCCCGCTCTCTGAAGATGAGGTGAGCCTCGACACCGAAGATTTCATCGTGCCCGAGGAACCTCTTGAGCAGGAGCGCTTCAAGCGCCAGCTAATAGCCACAACAAGGAGCCTGAAAAAGAAGCAGCAGCAGCTTCAAGCTGACCAAGATCTGCTCAATGATAAATGGACTGATGTCCTAGCAGCCGAAGAATACAACCTCAAGCGCCCAACCAAAAGCTACCCAAAGCGCAAATTGCTACCTCAGTTCGACGAGGAGGCGCCGGAGTACATACCACCATCGCACAATACGGCCGACCGACCACCACGTGGTTGGGACAAAACATCAACTCATGGCGAACACCAGCCCGCCCCGCCTCATCACTCAGGCAGAGGTAAATTAGCCCACGGCCATACATATGACCTCCGGCAGAACCTGAACAACAAAGCAGGACATACAAGATAAATCTACGGATCGCGAGGACGCATCTCGACACGTGACCACGGCCACCTATTCGGACGTGACAAGCCCAATCATGTGGGGGTCGAACACCGCAGACGGATTCTATCATAGCTGCGTCACGATACGGCCTGATATAAAGTCCCCGCACACCCTCATTGCTTCACTGATGAGGTCCTGGATCACGAATTCCCCGAAGGATTCAAGCCCGTGAACATAGAATCATACGATGGAACTACGGACCCCGCGGTATGGATCGAGGAATTCATTCTCCACATCCACATGGCCCGCGGAGAAGACCTCCACACCGTAAAATACCTCCCTCTAAAACTCAAAGGGCCATCTCGGCATTGGCTAAACAGTCTCCCCGAAAATTCCATTGGCAGCTGGGAGGACTTGGAAGAGGCTTTCCTCGATAACTTCCAAGGTACATATGTTCGACCTCCGGATGCTAGTGACTTAAGCCATATAGTTCAACAGCCCGGAGAGTCCGCCGGGAAACTCCGGACAAGATTCTTAACTACAAAGAACCAAATTGTCCACCATCTGGATGCCGAAGCTCTAGCAGCTTTTAAGCATAGCATCCGCGACGAATGGCTCACTCGCCACCTCGGCCAAGAAAAGCCAAAATCCATGGCAGCCCTCACGGCACTCATGACCCTCTTTTGTGCGGGCGAGGACAGTTGGTTGGCCCATAGCAAAAACAATGCAAGCGACACCGACACCCCTGAAGTTAAAAGCAACAAAGACAAGTCTCGACGCAATAGATACAAGCGCCGAAACAATGGTGACAACACCGAGGATACGGCGGTTAACGCCGGATTCAGTGGCTCTAAGTCCGGTCGGCGGAAGAAGCCGTTCCAAAAGAATAATTCAGGCCCATCCAGCTTGGACCGCATACTTGATCGTCCATGCTAGATTCACGGCACCCCCGACAAGCCTCCTAATCATACAAACAGGGAGTGTTGGGTTTTCAAAAAGGCCGGCAAATTAAACACCGATAATAGGGAAAAGGGATCGCAAAGCGAGGACGATGACGAAGAGCCATGGCAACCGAACACAGGGGGACAGAAGAAATTTCCCCCTGAGGTCAAAACGTGAACATGATATATGCTACCCACATCCCCAAGAGGGAGCGCAAGCATGCGCTCAGGGATGTCTACGCGATAGAGCCAGTCGCCCCAAAATTCAATCCATGGTTGTCATGCCCGATCACTTTTGATCGCCGGGATCACCCGACTAGTATCCGTCACGGAGGCTCAGCCGCACTGGTCTTAGACCCAATAATTGATGGGTTCCACCTGACTCGTGTCCTTATGGATGGCGGTAGCAGCCTCAATCTGCTCTATCAGGATACAGTGCGAAAGATGGGCATTAACCCGTCAAGGATCAAGCCTACAAAGACCACCTTTAAGGGAGTCATTCCAGGCATAGAGGCCCTTTGTACGGGCTCAATCACACTAGAGGTTGTCTTCGGATCTCTGGACAACTTCCGAAGCGAGGAGTTAGTCTTCAATATTGTCCCATTCCGCAACGGCCATCATGCATTGCTCAGACGAACTGCGTTTGCTCGATTCAACGCAGTACCACACTATGCTTATCTCAAGCTTAAGATGCCTGGCCCACGCGGCGTCATAACAGTCAATGGCAATATGGAACGCTCTCTCCGTACAGAAGAGCACACAGCTACCCTAGCAACAGAAGTACAAAGCGGCCTTCTCAAGCAGAACCTTCATTCGTCTGCCGAGCCCTCGGACACCCTTAAGAGGGTCCGAACTACTATGTAGCAGGAGAGCTCAGCTCGTTAGGAGCTCGACTAGCAATCCGGCCTCTGTCTCAGTCCCGATCAAGCGGTGCCATACGTGCCGCGCGTACATAACTATGCACTCAAAATTCCATGGGCATCAACGGAGGCATAGCTAGCTTGTGATCCATGGCACGGCCCAACCGACATCGGATACACACATACTTTCATTTTGCTTGTTTTCTTTCAGGTTTTAATCCTACATGCCCCATCGGGGGGTCTGGTTATCGGTCCTCTTGAAGGATAAATACACCAAGATGGCGAGGAGCGCAGACATACGGGGACTTTTTAGGTGATTCTGTTAACGATAACTCTACCTGTTTTCCAGGACCCACATGCAGCTCTCCACTAGTTTTGGCATGTTAAATAGCCTGTTGCTTATTGCACTACTTGTATCAATGTGCCTTGACGTACTAATTACATTACAATGAAAACAGGTTTTTTACCTTTACATCTTTTCTGTTTTCTTTCTCTCTTTTCTATTTCTCAGTTTCCCTGTGGATAACCCCATCAGGTAGCACCCGTACACTTTGGTACATTTTTATGTTTGCCAGGGGCTTTATAGCACCCCACATTACAGTAACAAAAGTCCGAACACTTCTTATAAGTATAGTTCGGCACCTTGAATTTAGCATTATATGCATTGGCTCCGAATCGTGTCTTTGGTCAATAGTTGGGTTGCCCGGCTCCTGTGCTTGCTACCCTATGTTCCGCTACATCGGCTAGGGTAGTAAAGGGAGAACTACTGCGATTGTGCCCTGGTCTAAACCGGATGAGCACCTCAGTAGAGAAAGCCGAAAACCGACTGTCATGATGCAACGAGAGTCGGTCAGCTGTTCGGAGGTCTCAAATCGTTGGAGGTTTTTCCGCATTTCGCGAAGGATCGTACTTCTCGATCAGACGCTGACAGCACTCTGGTTCATATACCAGGGGCTGCGCCTATGTTTTATTATAAAACTCCTATGGCTAAGTGAGGGCATTCAAGTCGTATAGTCTGGTTGCCTGGTTCGTTGCGCTAAACAACTCCTTCAAGGACCATATAATTGGATCAAGATTGTTTAGATACCATCCCGAACACCTCCGTACTACCTACGTGAGGGCAGAAGCCGACGACTAGCCAACCCTCAGATTTCATACAGCACGGCCGCACAGGAGGACACAATCAAAACATAAATTACATTACAAAGCAGATTTGTTGTCATAATAAAAGACAAAATACGAGTGTATTCACTCGAAAATAATGTCCTGCCTGCACTGTGTGGCTACAATACGGGACCCCTCTAGGACATCCGCAAAATAGCGCTCGGGTGTACGGTGCTCCTTGCCCTTCGGCGGCCCCCTGGTCAGCTCAACGACGTCCATCTTCGCCCACCACATCTTGCAACGAGCAAAGGCCATCCGGGCACCTTCAATACAGGCCGACCATTTTACGACCTCAAGTCGCGAGAGGCACTAACAAGCCGCTTCACAAGCCCGAAGTAGCTGCTGGGTACCGGCGCATCAGGCCATAGCCGGACTATCAGGTCCCTCATGGCCAGCTCGGCCTCCTTGTGCAGTTCGACCAACTGTTTCAGCTGGTCGCTGAAGGATAATGGATGTTCTGGTCCAAGATATTGAGACCAGAACAGCTTCTCCATCGAACTCCCTTCCTTGGCTCGATATAATTCAGTAGCGTCGGATACGCTGCGCGGCAAATCCGTAAACGCTCCTGTAGAGCACCAAATTCGGGTAAGTAAAAGGAACGTTTCCTTCACAGACTTGCTTTGCATAATTAAAGCCTTACCCGCCGCAATCTTCTTAGCCACCTGGAGTTCCTGAAGGGCGCTCTGGGCCTCGGCTCGAGCCTCTTGTGCACTCTGGTGGTCCTCCACAAGTTCAGACGCCTGCATCTTAGAATCATGCTCCAGGGACTCGTACTTCCTGACCGCATCCTGAAGCTCTTGCTGAACCTCGCTGACCCGGGCCTCGTGCTTTTCGCGTACAACGTGTTCCTTGGCCACTTTGTCCTCGGCCTCGGCTAATGCCTTCTTGAGGGCCGCCACCTCGGTCGTAGCCCCTAGCATAGTCCATGACACTTTAGTCAGCACAAAGTATTCATCCTTCCTAACATACACGCATAGGTTATTGCATACCTTGGCTGTCCTCCAGCTGCTTCTTCACAAGGCCGAGCTCTTCCCCGACCCGCTCCAGGCTCCGCTTCAGTTCGGAGACCCTCGTAGTATGAGCGGCAGCAGCCAACAACGATGCCTGCTTATTTACATAGACATCATATGTTAGACTCCTATGAAAATTGTTTTGATCCTCTAATCGGCTTTTCTTTCCGAACACCGAACAAAGCATCAGGGGCTACTATCTATGTTGTGATATTCTTTCTACAATTATTATTACCTCAAAGACTGTTAAAAGGCTAGCGTAGGCTTCGGTCAGCCCGCTTTTGGCAGACTGAACCTTTTTGATCACCATACCCATAAGGACACGGTGTTCATCCACAATGGAAGCACCTTGCAGTGCTTCCAACAGATCATCCGGCGCCTCTGGTCGGACAGAGGTCACCAGCGAAACAGGCACACTCCCTCCTTTCGTGGAAGGCCGTTCGCCGGACTTTGGAGCCGTGCAGGTCTCCAGAATGATATCCGGCTGAGGGCCAAATGGAACTCGGCCCCCACCACTAGTCCCCATGGGGGCTTCTTCCCCCATGTGTCCGACGGCCGTGGAGTCATCCTTGGACGCCGGCCTGACGATTTCCAGAGCCTCCCCTTGGTCGAGGAAGGCCCTTTGGGACACCACCTCGTCATCGCCTTTGGGAGAGGTAGAGTGAGCAGGTGGCGGCAACATGCTAGCCATCTCCTTCGAGTCTAGCGAGCCCTCTGTCGAGGATTGCGGAGAACTGTCGCGGGACGGACTGCAATAGCATAAATTAAACATATTAATATGGCAAAGGGGAAGGGCCATACATTTGGATGAGCATAAGGTCTTTGGTACTTACAAAGTGGCCCGAGGCTTGGTCCAGGGCATTCGTTCTGGACTGCTATCGACATCCCACGCGAAGTTATCCACGAGGGAGCTCTTCCCCCTCTTGGGTGCCTTCGCCTCCAGGTTCGTGGAGGCCACCCTTTTCTTCCTCCCCCCCCTCAGAGGGGGAGTTGTTTTCTTCCTCCTCCTCACCGCCGTCTTCGGTGATCGAAGGGTCTGTCTCGTCTTCGGATGACAGGTCCAAAGTATCCTTTCAACGAAGGCCACTCCTGGTCCCCTTGGCCGCCTTCTTGGTCTTCTTCTCTGGCACCTCATAAGGCGCCGGGAACAACATCTTCATCGGGAGTGGGGTCTCTTTGTCTTCGGGTAGCGGGGCTAGACAGTTAATCCTCCTCGCTATGTCGATCCAGGCCTAAGTAAAAAATTGATAGGAGAGCTTAGACTTCTTTCTCACAATACGCTAGTAAAGATTATGCCTTGAGAGCATGAAAGAACTTACCGAATTGGCTTGGCGCTTTGAGCTAAGCCCATGATCCTCGATTGTAGGCGGTGGCATATCACCGGCCTTGAAATGCACTTTCTAGATATCCTCGTGTGTTGTGCCGAAGAGCTCTAGCAGCATCTGGTGCTTGGCCGGATCGAATTTCCACAACTGGAAAGTCCGGCGTTGGCACGGGAGGATCCGGCAGATGAGCATAACCTGGATCACATCGACAAGCTTGATCTTGTTGGATATCATATTGTGCACACACGTCTGGAGCCCTGTCAGCTCGCCCGGAGGACCCCAGGTTAGACCCTTCTCTTGCCAGGAGGTGAGCCACATTGGAGCTCCGGATCAGAATACGGGGCCGCCGTCCAGTTGGTGTCGCGCGGCTCGGTGATGTAGATCCACCTCGATTGCCACCCCTTCACCGTTTCCATGAAAGAACCTTCGAGCCAGGTGACGTTGGGCATCTTACCCAACATAGCTCCTCCGCACTCTGCCTGTTGACCGCTCACCACCTTCGGCTTCACATTGAAGGTCTTCAGCCATAGGCCGAAATGAGGTCGGATGTGGAGAAAGGCCTCACACACAACTATAAATGCCGAGATGTTGAGGATAAAGTTGGGGGATAGATCATGGAAATCTAGCCCATAATAAAACATCAGTCCATTGACAAACAGGTGGAGAGGGAATCCCAGCCCGCGAACAAAATGCATGGGGAACACCACTCTCTCATGAGGCTCGGGGGTGGGGACGATTTGTCCCTTGGCCAGAAGTCGGTGAACGATCTCCTTGGCCAGGTATCCGGCCTCTCGGAGCTCCTCTATATCTTTCCTCTTAACGGAGGAGGCCATCCCCTTGCCGCCGGCTCCGGATCCAGACATGGTTGGGTGTTTGTTTGAATGGGAACGAATGAGGACTTGGGTGTTGGGGCTCGAGAACGGAGAGGCAGGAGGAAAGCGTGGGAGAAGAAAGGGGAATCTTATCTCCTTATAAGGGCGGTGAATATCGAACGCCCCCCCATTCGCCTTAAAATTCGCCTACTCCCAAGGGCTGTGTAAACGGCACGGTTGGGTTACCCACGCTCATATTGATGAGAATCCCGTTATAAGGGGACACGATCTCTGCTTTGACAAGACGTGCCAATGACAACCGCGTCTCGAAACGTGGGGCGAAAAACGATTCGAAATTATGACCGGACAGGCGTGACGTCACATTACTAAAGTTGTCAGCAGATTGGACTCATGTGTTATTATATTCTCTCTGCAGTTGTGTGCGGTGTGTGTTACAGGTCCGGATACGTTCAATTCGTCTGGAGACTATTCGGGAGTTCGGAAGGAGGAACCCGCCTTGCAATGCCGAAGACAGCACTACGTACCAGATACCTTGTCATTGAAGCCAGGTTCAGGAGCTACTGAGGGAGTCCTGGACTAAGGGGTCCTCGGGCGTCCGGCCTGTTATCTATGGGCCGGACTGATGGGCTGTGGAGATATGAAGACCGAAGACTGTACCCGTGTCCAGATAAGACTCTCCTTGGCATGGAAGGCAAGCTTGGCAAACAACTATGAAGATTCCATCTTATGTAACCGACTCTATGTAACCCTAGATCCCCCTGGTGTCTATATAAATCGGAGGGTGTAGTCCGGAAAGGATATACTCAATACCGTAGTCATGCATGCTAGACTTCTAGGGTTTAGCCATTACGATCTCGAGGTAGATCAACTCTTGTAATACTCATACTCATCAATATCAATCAAGCATGACGTAGGGTATTACCTCCATAGAGAGGACCCAAACCTGGGTAAACATCGTGTCCCCTGTCTCCTGTTACCATCAACCTTAGACGCACAGTTCGGGACCCCCTACCCGAGATCCGCCGGTTTTGACACTGACAGCAACCCCTCGGTATTTGATGCTGGTTCAGTTGCTAAGATTAGTAACTCAAAACCGGAGTTGAAAAATAAACAGAGACTAGTTAAAAGCAAGGTGACGATGTGTGTTGTAAATGATTCCAAGGTTGATATGATCACCATCGCACACTCCCTCGAACTTCGGGATTACTTTTGAACCTAAATAAATGTTATTTGGTGTTTGCGTTGAGCATGAATATGATTAGATCATGTTTATTGCAATATGCTTATTCGTTTAAGTTAGAGAATAATTGTTGTTCTGTTTACATGAATAAAACCTTCTATGGTCATACACCCAATGTGAATAGTTTATTGAATCTCGCCCGTAGTGATACACATATTCATAATATTGATGCCAAAAGATGCAAAGTTGATAATGATAGTGCAACATATTTGTGGCACTGCTATTTAGGTCATATTGGTGTAAAGCGCGTGAAGAAACTCCATGAAGATGGACTTTTGGAATCACTTGATTATGAATCATGGGCAAGATGGCTAAAACTCTGTTTTCCGGAACAATGGAGTGAGCTAATGATTTATTGGAAATAATACACAGCGATGTATGTGGTTCGATGAGTGTTGCAGATGATTTCAGTAGGTATGGGTATATCCACTTAATGAAACACAAGGCTGAAACATTTGAAAAGTTGAAAGAATTTCAAAGTGAAGTGGAGAATCATCGTAACAAGAAATAAAGTTTCTATGATCTGATCGCGGAGACGAATATTTGAGTTATGAATTTGGCCTTCATTTAAAATAATGTGGAATTGTTTCACAATTCACGCCACCTGGAACACCAGAGCGTAATGGTGTGTCCGAACGTCGTAACCGTACTTTATTAGATATGGTGCGTTCTATGATGTCTCTTACCGATTTACCACTATAGTTTTGGGGTTATGCATTAGAGATAATTGCATTCCCATTAAATAGGGCAACATCTAAATCCGTTGAGACGACACCGTATGAACTTGTTGGGGAATGTAGCATGCAATTTCAAAAATTTCCTACGCTCATGCAAGATCTATCTAGGAGATGCATAGCAACGAGAGGGGAAGAGTGTGTCCACGTACCCTTTTAGACCGAAAGCGGAAGCGTTTGACAACGCGGTTGATGTAGTCAAACTTCTTGTTCCGACCGATCAAGCACCGAACGTATGGCACCTCCGAGTTCTGCACATGTTCAGCTCGATGACGTACCTCAAACTCTTGATCCAGCAAAGTTTTGAGGGAGAGTTCCGTCAACACGACGACATGGTGACGGTGATGGTGAAGTGATCCGCGCAGGGCTTCGCCTAAGCACTACGTGAATATGACCGGAGGCGTAAACTGTGGAGGGGGGCACCGCACACGGCTATCAATGTTTGTTGTGTGTTCTAGCTGTGTCACCCCACATATATATAGGTTGGAGGGGAGGATAGGCAGCCAAGGGGGCGCCCCAAGTTGGAGGAATCCTACTTGGGGTCCTCCCAATTCGGCCTCCCCCTTTCCTATTCCTATTCGAAGTCAGAAGGGAAGAAGGGGAAGGAGGAATCCTATTCCCTTTTTCCTTTCCTTCTCGAATTTGGCCAGCCCATATGGGGGGGCACCAGCCCCTTAGTGGCTGGTGTGTTTCCCCTCTTGGCCCATTAGGCCCATATATAGCTTCCCGGGGGTTGCCTGGAACCCCTTCCGGTGACCCAATATGTACCCGGATGAAGGGGAAAACAGAGTTTTAGTCATGTTTGGTAAAAGCTTTATTTTGATTATAAGCATGCGGGGAATTTAGCACGGATCGCAACAAGGAAATACAGTCTATCAAAGATAAATTATCATAATTAAATTCCTTGAAATCCAAAATAGTGGGTTCATTCCTATGTAAAGTTTTGACCTCTTCAATCCCACTTTTATCAATTTTTGCATCAAGATCTAAAAACTCCAAATCATTGGGACACCTTTTAACTAAAGTTGACTCATCTCCAGTCCCATCATTATCAAGATTCATATTGCAAAACAAAGATTTAATAGGGGACATATCAATTACTTTTATATCTTCATCCTTATTATCATCAAAACTAGAAGAACATGCTTTTACAAAGCAATCTTTTTTAGCACGCATCCTAGCGGTTCTTTCTTTGCACTCATCAACGGAAATTCTCATAGCTTTGAGAGACTCATTGATATCATGCTTAGGTGGAATAGATATAAGTTTCAAAGAATCAACATCAAGAGAAATTCTATCCATGTTCCTAGCCAACTCATCAATCTTAGACAATTTTTCTTCAATGAAATCACTGAAACAATTTATTTATGATTTCGCAAAAGAATTTCAATGCTTTGCTTGAAGAAAAATTGCCTAAGATTGATGAGTTGGCTAGGAACGTGGATAGAATTTCTCTTGATGTTGATTCTTTGAAACTTAGATCTATTCCACCTAAGCATGATATCAATGAGTCTCTCAAATCTCTGAGAATTTCCATTGACGAGTGCAAAGAAAGAACCGCTAGGATGCATGCTAAAAATATTGCATTATAAAAGCATGTTCTTCTAGTTTTCACGACAATAAGGATGAAGATCTAAAAGTGATTGATGTATATCCTGTTAAATCTTTGTTTTGCAATATGAATCTTGATAATGATGGGACTGGAGATGAGTCAACTTTAGCTAAAAGGCGTCCCAATGATTCGGAGTTTTTAGATCTTAATGCAAAAATTGGTAAAAGTGGGATTGAAGAGGTCAAAACTTTACATAGCAATGAACCCACAATTTGGATTTCAAGGAATCTAATTGTGATAATTACTCTTTGATAGATTGTATTTTCTTGTTGCAATCTGTTGGTGTCAAAACCGGCGGATCTCGGGTAGGGGGTCCCAAACTATGCGTTTAAGGCGGATGGTAACAAGAGGCAGGGGACATGATGTTTTACCCAGGTTCGGGCCCTCTTGATGGAGGTAAAACCCTACGTCCTGCTTGATTATTCTTGATAATATGAGTAGTACAAGAGTTGATCTACCACGAGGTCGGAGAGGCTAAACCCTAGAAGCTAGCCTATGGTATGATTGTCTATTGTCCTATGGACTAAAACCCTCCGGTTTATATAGACACCGGAGGGGGCTAGGGTTACACAAGGTCGTCTACAAAGGAGGAGATATACATATCCGTATTGCCTAGCTTGCCTTCCACGCCAAGTAGAGTCCCATCCGGACACGGGACGAAGTCTTCAATCTTGTGTCTTCATAGTCCAACAGTCCGGCCAAAGGATATAGTCCGGCTGTCCGGAGACCCCCTAATCCAGGACTCCCTCAGTAGCCCCTGAACTAGGCTTCAATGACGATGAGTCCGGCGCGCAGTGTTGTCTTCGGCATTGCAAGGCAGGTTCCTCCTCCGAATACACCATAGAAGAGTTTGAATACAAGGATAGTGTCCGACCCTGCAAAATAAGTTCCACATACCACCGTAGAGAGACTAATATTTCCACAAATCTAATCTGCTGACACGTTTTGGCAGCATGACATCATGCCATGGCCCGGTAATTATTCGAACCATTTTTCTTTAACCAGCCCCGCACATAATGCGAGGCAGTTTCTTGACACGTCTTGTCAAAGCAGAGATCGTGTTCCCCTTATTACAGGATTCTCATCAATACGGACGTGGGTAACCCAACCGCACCATTAATTACGACGCTTGGGGGACAAGCGAGTTTTACCAGGCTAGTGGGGGCGCATAGTTTAGTCTGCCCTTATAAAGGGATAAGATCTCACCTTTTTTCTTCCCACGCCTTCTTCCTCCTTTCTCATCCATTCTCGCGCACTCGAGCTCCAAAGCCCAAGTCCACATCCTTCTCCTCAACTCTCTCCAAACATGTCCGGAGCGGGAGGCAACTGGATGGCCTCCTCCGTCACGGAGGGACACATCAAAAAGCTACATGGAACCAGATACTTAGCCGCGGATATCACGCACCGGCTGCCAGCCGCGGGGCAGGTCATCCCTACCCCAGAACCTCACGAAAGGGTGGTCTTCCTCCCCCACTTCGTCCGCGGACTAGGGTTTCACCTCAATCCATTTGTCCGCGGCCTCGTGTTCTATTATGGGACGGACTTTCATGATCTGGCCCCGAACTTCATCCTCAACATCTTGGCGTTCATCGTCGTGTGCGAGGCCTTCCTCCGCATCCGGCCCCACTTCGGCCTATGGCTGAAGACCTTCAATATCAAGTCGAAGGTGGTGGGCGGCCAACAAGCGGAATGCGGCGGAGCCATGGTGGGCAAGATGCCCAACGTTATATGGCTCGAGGGCTCCTTCGTGAAGACCATAAAGGGGTGGCAATCGGGGTGGTTCTACATCACCGAGCCGCGCGACAGCAACTGGGTGGCGGCCCCCGAGTTTCGATCCGGAATCCCCACGCGGCTCACTTCCTGGAAGGAGAAGGGCCCGTCCTGGGGTTCATCGGTGGAGCTGGACGGACTCCAGAAGTGTATCCGGAACATGACAAGCAAGAAACTTAAGCTTGTCAACATAGTCCAGGTCATGCTCTTCCACCGGATCCTCCCGTGTCAACAACGGGACATCAACTTATGGGAGTTCGACCCGGCCCAGCTCCAGACTCTCAGTGAGCTCTTCGACACGACACATAAAGACGTCTGGAGGGTGCTATTCAAGGGCGCCGAGGTCCCTCCTTCTCTTACCGAGGACCGTGGGCTAAGCGCGAAGCACCATGCGAATCCGGTAAGTTCTGTACATCTGGCAGGGTATTTATTTCCCATAGCTTAACCATGTGCGGGGTCTGAGCTCCCATGCCTTTGACAGGACTAGGTGAAGACATCAGAGCAGATCAACTATCCGGCCCCTCTGCCCGAAGACCCTGCGGACGCTCTCCTGACGGAGATGCAGACTCCGGCTCCTTATGAGGTGCCGGACAAGACCAAGAAGAAGGCCAAGGGAACCCGAAAGAGTTCCCGGCGCCAGGTGGTATCGGACTCATCGTCCGACAACACCGAGACACCCTCCTCCCATGAAAACGAGGAGAAGGATGATGAAGATCCCCCCCCAGCCGAGGGAGACAAGGAAAGGAAAGCCGCCCCAACTGGGGAGGCCGAAGGGTCCAAGAAGGGAAGGACTCTCCTTTCGGACTGCTCCACCACCGCCGCCGACGGCGAAGACGAGTGGCTGCTCAGGGCCAAGCCCCTGGCGAAGTCGTAAGTATTCGAATACCAGAGTAACTCATAGGATACCTTTGTCGCACTGCTTCTCCTAACGTCGAATATGATTATGCAGTCCGCCCCAAGCCTGTATCGATGTATCATCGTCGGACGGTTCCTTGGACTCGTTGGACATGAATAGTGATACACTTCCAACCGCCTCCTCCCCTTGCCCTACGGACAATGCCGAGGTATTGTCTCAAGGGGCACCGAGCCGGGGGGAGACGGTCCCGGAGGCGCCTCAAGGCGACCTCCCGGACTCCAGGAGCAAAGGGGGCAAGGCTCCCGGGGGCTCCAAGTTCGGCTCTCAGCCGAACACCGCGCCGGAACCTCCAGTGGTTCCGGACTCGAGCAGGCGGCCCTCTTCCAAGAGGGGCAAGCCGCCCGTGCCGGTGACCTCTGTCCATCCAGAGGCACCAGACAACCTGCTGGGAGCACTTCACGGCGCTTCCATCGCTGAAGAGCACCACACTATTATGAGTGCAGTGATCAAGAAGGTTCAGTCCGCCAAGAGCGGACTGACTGAACTTGTGCCAGCCTTCTAACATGCTTTGAGGTAAGTATTTAGAATATGGGAAAATATTACCGCATAGACAGTAGCCCCTGCTGCTCTGTTTGGTGTTCACAAAGAAAAGCCAAATAGAGGATCAAATAATATCCGCAGGAGTCTAAAATAAGTATGTCTGTATGCGTATGCAGGC
The DNA here is from genome assembly GCF_002162155.2 of Triticum dicoccoides. Lineage (NCBI taxonomy): Eukaryota > Viridiplantae > Streptophyta > Magnoliopsida > Poales > Poaceae > Triticum > Triticum dicoccoides. Next base: position 246,386,433 of record NC_041388.1, read on the forward strand.
TTTGCTGCTGACCTCTGCCGCACTGACTGCGGAGGTCGCCACACTGAAGCAGGACCTCGAGGGGTCCGAGAAAGAGCTCGGCCTTGCCAAGAGGCAGCTAGAGGAGAACAAAGGTAAGTAATACCTTGTCTATATATAAAAGAAAATGTGGTTGCGAAATGACAGGATCATCATGAATGTGCCAGGGGCCACGACTGAAGTGGCGACCCTAAAGCAAGCGCTGTCCGAGGCCAAAAACAAAGCGGCCAAGGAGCGCACCGAGCGGGAGAGGCAAGAGGCACGGGTGGGCGAGGTGCAGCAAGAGCTCCGGGCTCTCGTGAAGAAGCACGGGGCTTTGGAGCTTGACTCGAAGACACGAGAGTCCAAGCTTGCCGCGGCCCTCGAGAGCGCAAAGAATGCCAAGGCTGAAGCCCAAAAGGCCCTCTAGGAGATTGAAGCGATGAGGAAGATAGCGGCGGGTAAGGCATTCAATATGCAAAGCAAGCATGTAAAAGTAAATTACTTGTTACTTACCCGAGTCCGGAGCTCTCCAGGAGCATTCGCAGATTTGCCCCGCAGCGTGTCGGATCCCACGAGATATTAGCAGGCCGAGGAGGGAAGCTCGACGGAGAAGTTGTTCTGGTCTCAGTATACTAGGACCGAACACCCGATGCCTATGAGCGACCAGCTGAAGCAACTGGTCGAGCTACACAAGGCGGGCGAACAGGCCATGAAGGGCTTTATAGTCCGGATGTGGCCTGGCGACTCCCTTCCCAACAGCTATTTCGGCCTGGTGAGGCGGCTTGTGGATGCTTGCCCACGGCTGGAAGTCATCAAGCGGTCCGTCTGTATCGAAGGTGCCCGCCGGGCTTTTGCTCGTGCAAAGGTGCACTGGGCCAAGATGAACGCTGAGAAGCTAGTGAAGGAGGGGCCGCCGCAGGGCAAGGAGCATTGCCACCCCGAGATGTATTATGAGGGTGTCCTGAAGGGTTCCCATCTTGTAGCGGATGAGTGTGTGAAAGATGTAATATTTGAATGAACTTGCTCGTGTGATCCTGTATTATGAAAACTTGTTCATATGCGCTATGCAAAGCTTGTTTGAATTTAAAATATTACCTTCTGTTCGGCTGCTTATCAAATCTGAGAGATGGCTAGTCGTCGGCTTATTCCCCCATGCCACGAGTGCTGGGGTGTTCGGGATAAACCTGAGCACTCTTTTTCCCATTTTTGTGTCCTTCGAGGGAGGTGCTCAGCACAACGAACAAGGCAATCAGACTATAATGCTTTATCACTCTCACTTAGCCATAGATTCTATAATTTTAAATTTTGGTGAAGCCCCTAGTATTCGGAAGGCCGAATTCGGGGCGCTATACACGCCTTTAAGCCGGACAAAGCCGACTCCTCGCTCTAAGCGGCATAAGTCTTTAGGGACAAGCTCTCGAACAGCGACCAGCTCTCGCCTTATCATGACAGTCAGTTTTAGCTTTCTCTACTGAGGTGCTTAGCCCGGCTGAACCGGGGCACAATCGTAGTAGTTCTCCCAGTGCTACCTTAGCCGATATAGCGGAACGTAAGGTACCAAAACATGGGAGCCGGGCAAACCCAACTATTGACCCAAGACATGATTCGGAGCAGATGCATATAATGCTATAAGTTCGGGGTGCCGCACTGTCGAAAGTGTTCGTACTTCTCACGCTGTATTATGGGGTATGCTTAAGCCCCTAGCTTACTGGCTGTACCAGAGTGTACGGGTGCTGGATGTCATGAATGAACATATATATATATATATATATATATATATATATATATATAAAAGAAGAATAGAGAATGCGATAATAGTCCAGTGCTATGCATTGTTTATTCAAAAAAATGCGTTAAAGCAGAATGATACAAGTAGTGCGATAAGCAGAAAGTAGGACTATTTGACATGTACCCTCCAAGGGCAAGCTGAGGAATGGTATTTAAAGCAAGTATTTCACTCGTTATCAGAATCCACCTGGGAGCTCAGTGGTGCGACGTAGCTTTCTGCCTCCTTGGTTGTTGCATCATGTGTCCGGCAATCATACTGCCGGACAGGGTTTCCAGAGATTAAAGTCTTGAAAGAGAGAAAAATAACAAAGTGGGAAGCCCCTAGTGCGGTTGAGCCGCGTCTTGGGGCGTGCCGTAGTCGTGCCCCCCTCCCCACCTCTGCCCATGGTATTTTCAATGCATAGTTGTGTACGCGTGGCACGGATTTCGCCGTTTGGCTGGGGCTGGGGCGGGGCCGCATTGCTATGCAAGCTCGGAACGTGCCAGGCGGTCTTGTTGCCGATTACTCCGGGCGCGCTTGAAGGTGTCCGGGTCTTTAATCGCCGAACTGGTGGATTGCCTTAAGAGGCTGCTTTGCGCTTCTGCTGCGAGGGCCGCAGTGTGCTCCTCCGTACGGAGAGAGTGCTCTGTGTTTCCATTAATTTTGATGACCCCCCGAGGTCCTGGCATCTTGAGCTTGAGATATGCATAATGCGGTACCGCATTGAATCTCGCAAATGCGGTTCGCCCGAGCAGTGCATGATAGCCACTGCGGAACGGGACTATATCGAAGATTAACTCCTCGCTTCGGAAGTTATCCGGGGATCCGAAGACCACTTCCAGTGTGACTGAGCCTGTGCAATGGGCCTCTGCACATGGTGTGACGCCTTTGAAGGTCGTTTTTGTGGGTTTGATCCTTGAGGGGTCTATACCCATTTTGCGCACTGTGTCCTGATAAAGCAGGTTCAGGCTGCTGCCGCCATCCATAAGGACTCGAGTGAGGTGAAATCCGTCAATGATTGGGTCTAGGACCAGTGCGGCAAATCCGCCATGACGGATACTTGTGGGGTGGTCCGTACGATCGAAGGTGATCAGACAAGAGGACCATGGGTTGAACTTTGGGGCGACTGGCTCCAACGCATATACGTCCCCTAGCGCATGCTTCCGCTCCCTCTTGGGGATGTGGGTTGCGTATATCATTTTCACCGTCCGCACTTGTGGGGGGAACCTCTTATGTCCTCCGGTGTTCGGCTGTCGGGGCTCCTCCTCGTCATCGCTATGTGACCCCTTGTCTTTGTTTTCGGCATTTAACTTGCCGGCCTGCTTGAACACCCAACAATCCCTGTTGGTGTGGTTGGCTGGCTTTTCGGGGGTGCCGTGTATTTGGCATGAGCGATCGAGTATACGGTCCAAACTGGACGGGCCCGGAGTGCTTCTTTTGAATGGCTTTTTCCGCTGACCGGGTTTGGAGCCTTTGAATCCGGCATTGACTGTCGTATCCTCGGTATTGTCGTTGTTGATGCGGCGCATATGTTTGTTGCGACGTGACCTGCCATTGCCGCCCTTGGTATCCGAAGTACCATGGTCCTTTGATATGTTATTACTGCGAGCCAGCCAGCTGTCCTCTCCTGCACAAAAGCGGGTCACGAGTGTCGTGAGGGTTGCCATAGATTTTGGCTTTTCCTAGCCAAGGTGCCGGGCGAGCCACTCGTCGCGGATGTTGTGCTTAAAAGCTGCTAGGGCCTCTGCATCCGGACAGTCGACGATTTGATTTTTCTTTGTTAGGAACCGTGTCCAGAATTGCCTGGCCGATTCCTCTGGCAGCTGAATTATGTGGCTCAAGTCATCGGCATCTGGTGGTCACACATAAGTGCCCTGGAAGTTGTGAGGAATGCGGCTTCCAGATCTTCCCAACAGCCAATGGACTCTGCTGGCAAGATGTTGAGCCAATGCCGAGCTGGTCCTTTGAGTTTGATTGGGAGGTATTTGATGGCGTGTAGATCGTCACCGCGGGCCATGTGGATGTGCAGGAGGAAATCCTCGATCCATACCGCATGATCTGTTGTGCTGTCGTATGATTTGATATTTACGGGTTTGAAACCCTCTGGGATTTGGTGATCCATTACTTCGTCTGTGAAGCATAGGGGGTGTGCGGCGCCTCTGTACTGGGCTATATCGCGACACAGCTCAATTGAGTCTTGCCCGCTGTGTTCGGCCCGGCTGGAATTACTTTTACTGTATCCGGCGTGCCGGTTATTGTCTCGCATAGTAGCGCGCCCTTGTGATCCGTAGATTAATCTTGCGTGCTTTGCTTTTTCCTCCAATACGTCTCGCAGGTCTGGCATATTTCCCCATGCCTTGACATTTTTATTTGAGTGGCGTCGGAGTGCGGGCTGAGCTTTTGGCTGAAATGCCTCTCTGTCGCGGCCACGAGGTGGCCGATTGGCCGCGTCATATGCTAGAGATGTAGGTTTTGGTGCTTCCTCCTCCAGTCGGGGTAGCAACCTGCGCTTTGGGTAACTCTTAGAGGGACGTTCGAGTTTATATTCCTCGGCCGCAAGGACTTTAGTCCATCTGTCGGCTAGCAAATCCTGATCAGCTTGAAGCTACTGTTGCTTTTTCTTAAGGCTATTTGCCGTGGCTATAAGCCGGCGCTTGAAGCGCTCTTGTTCGACGGGATCCTCAGGCACGACGAATTCATCATCGTCGAGGCTTACCTCGTCTTCGGAGGGAGGCATGTAATTATCCTCTGCCTCTCCATCTGCCGCTCTCTTGGGAGGGCTGGCTTCTCCATCCTCCTACCCTAAATCTTGCTGGAGGGGATTGTTGTCGTCTTCGGCACTGTCCGGGGTGCTATTATCTCCTGTGCTGGTGTCACCGCTTTTGCTTTGGCAAGACTTAGAGCGGCGCTGCTGACATCGGCGCTTGGGTTGCTTCTTGGAGGGGTCATCCTCCGCTGTCCCATCGCCATTGCCTTCTTTGGGTGTGTCCACCATATATATGTCATATGATGAGGTGGCTGTCCAGTGCCATGTGGGCAGTGGTTCTTGTTCGCCTCCTGCATTGTCGTCCATGCCGTCGATGTCTTCGGAGTCGAAGTCGAGCATGTCGGTTAAATCGTCGACAGTGGCTACTAAGTGGGTGGTGGGTGGGCGGTGAATTTCTTCGTCATCCACATCCCTATCCTGCCGGACATAGTTCGGCCAGGACTCTCCTGACAAGGAGAGAGACCTTAATGAGTTCAGTATGTCGCCGAAGGGCGAGTGCTGAAAGATATCCGCAGAGGTAAACTCCATGATCGGCGCCCAGTCGGATTCGATAGGCACGGGCGCAGGCAGTTTGGAGTCTGTGGCCGGGGAAGGATCCGTCAGCTTGGCATCACGGCTCTCGTGAAGGGTAAGGTCGATATTCGGCTCGATCGCCGCTGAGGATACGGCCTCCGTGTCGGGGTCTATCCACCTGTCCATGGATGGCGCAACTGGTTCCGAATTGAGGGTCGGAGTGGTTGCTGGCGCGATCTCCTGAACACTGTCCGATGGTAGAGCTAAATCATGCTGATCGTGACCATGTGGCGCACAAGGCAGGGGCTCGAATCCGTCGAAGATCAAGTCTCCGCGGATATCGACCGTGTAGTTTAAACTTCCAAACCTGACCTGGTGGCCAGGGGCATAACTCTCGATCTGCTCCAGATGGCCAAGCAAGTTGGCCCGCAGTGCGAAGCCGCCAAATACAAAGATCTGTCCGGGGAGAAAAGTCTCACCCTGGACTGCATCGCTATCAATGATTGAAGGAGCCATCAAGCCTAATGATGACGACACAGAGGAACTCTCAATGAAAGCACCAATGTCGGTGTCAAAACCAGCGGATCTCGGGTAGGGGGTCCTGAACTGTGCATCTAAGGCGGATGGTAACAGGAGGCAGGGGACACGATGTTTTACCCAGGTTCGGGCCCTCTTGATGGAGGTAAAACCCTACGTCCTGCTTGATTATTCTTGATAATATGAGTAGAACAAGAGTTGATCTACCACGAGATCGGAGAGGGTAAACCCTAGAAGCTAGCCTATGGTATGATTGTCTATTGCCCTACGGACTAAAACCCTCCGGTTTATATAGACACCGGAGGGGGCTAGGATTACACAAGGTCGGTTACAAAGGAGGAGATGTACATATCCGTATTGCCTAGCTTGCCTTCCACGCCAAGTAGAGTCCCATCCGGACACAGGACGAAGTCTTCAATCTTGTGTCTTCATAGTCCAACAGTCCGGCCAAAGGATATAGTCCGGCTGTCCGGAGACCCCTTATCCAGGACTCCCTCACAATCCGTGTTAAATTCTCCCCTTGCTTATTTTCAAAATAAAGCTTTTACCAAACATATCGTTGATGCTTCAATGCAATCTTATGAAGAAAAGCTTGAATTAGAAGTTTCTATCCCTAGAAAACTTTATTATGAGTGGGAACCTACTATTAAAATTAAAATTAGAGATCATGAATGCTATACTTTACGTGATTTGGGTGCTAGTGTTTCCACGATTCCAAAAACTTTATGTGATGTGTTAGGTTTCCGTGAATTTGAACATCTTTAAATTTGCATCTTGCAGATTCCACCATTAAGAAACCTATGGGAAGTATTAATGATGTTATTATTGTTGCAAATAGGAATTATGTGCCCGTAGATTTCATTGTTCTTGATATATATTGCAATCCTACATGTCCTACTATTCTTGGTAGACCTTTCCTTAGAACGATTGGTGCAATTATTGATATGAAAGAAGGAAATATTAGATTCCAATTTCCATTAAGAAAATGCATGGAACAGTTTCCTAGAAAGAAAATTAAATTACCTTATGAATCTATTATGAGAGCCACTTATGGATTTCATACGAAAGATGACAATACCTAGATCTATTCTTGTTTTTATGCCTAGCTAGGGGCGTTAAGCGATAGCGCTTGTTGGGAGGCAACCCAATTTTATTTTTCTTTCTTGCTTTTTGTTCCTTTTTAGTAATAAATAATTCATCTAGATTCTGTTTAGATGTGTTTTTATGTTTTTAATTAGTGTTTGTGCCAAGTAGAACCTTTGGGAAGACTTGGGGGAAGTCTTTGCGATCTTGCTGTAAAAAACAGAAAATTTAGCGCTCACGAGATTAGCTGCCATTTTTTACTGGAGAGCGCGATTAGGTTGATTCTTTTTGCAGATGATTAATAGACAAATTCCTCACGTCCACAAATTTATTTCTGAATATTTGGGGTTACATAAGTATTCGAAACCTACAGATTACTACAGACTGTTCTGTTTTTGATAGATTCTGTTTTTTGTGTGTTGTTTGCTTATTTTGATGAATCTATGACTAGTATCGGGGGGGTATGAACCATAGAGAAGTTGGAATACAGTAGGTTTAACACCAATATAAATAAAGAATGAGTTCATTACAGTACCTTGAAGTGGTTGTTTGTTTTCTTATACTAACGGAGCTCATGACATTTTCTGTTGAGTTTTGTGTTGTGAAGTTTCCTAGTTTTGGGTAAAGATTTGATGGATTTTGGAATAAGGAGTGGAAAGAGCCTAAGATTGGGTATGCCCATGGAACCCCAAGGTAATATTAAAGGACAACCAAAAGCCCAATCTTGGGGATGCTATCCTTTTACCACAATCGTGCTTCAAAGTAGCACCATGTTACTATCCTTTTACCACACTCGTGCTTGAAAGTAGCACCATGATCTTCATGATAGAGAGTCTCTTATGTTGTCACTTTCTTGTACCAGTGGGAATCTTTCATTATAGAACTTGGCTTGTATATTCCAATAATGGGCTGCCTCAAAATTCCCTAGGTCTTCGTGAGCAAGCAAGTTGGATGCACACCCACTTAGTTTCTTTTGTTGAGCTTTCATACACTTATAGCTCTAGTGCATCTGTTGCATGGCAATCCCTACTCACTCACATTGATATCTATTGGTGGGCATCTCCATAGCCCGTTGATATGCCTAGTTGATGTGAGACTATCTTCTCCTTTTTTGTCTTCTCCGCAACCACCACTCTATTCCACATATAGTGATATGTCCATGGCTCACGCTCATATATTACGTGAAGATTGAAAAAGTTTGAGAACATCAAAATTATGAAACAATTGATTGGCTTGTCATCGGGGTCGTGCATGATTAAATACTTTGTGTGATGAAGATAGAGCATAGTCAGACTATATGATTTTGTAGGGATAACTTTCTTTGGCCATGTTATTTTGAGAAGACATGATTGCTTTGTTAGTATGCTTGAAGTATTATTATTTTTATCTCAATATTAAACTTTTGTCTTGAATATTTCGGATCTGAACATTCATGCCACAATAAAGAGAATTACATTGAGAATTATGCTAGGTAGCATTCCACATAAAAAATTCTGTTTTTATCATTTACCTACTCGAGGATGAGCAGGAATTAAGCTTGGGGATGCTTGATACGTCTCCAACGTATCTATAATTTATGATTGTTCCATGCTATTATATTATCTATTTTGGATGTTTAATGGGCTTTAATATACCTTCTTATATTATTTTTGGGACTAACCTACTAACCAAAGGCCCAGTGCAAATTGCTGTTTTTTTGCCTATTTTAGTGTTTCGTAGAAAAGGAATATCAAACGGAATCCAAACTGAATAAAACCTTCAAGAGAGTTATTTTTGGAACAAACATGATCTAGGAGACTTGGAGTGGATGTCAAGAAAGAAGCGAGGAGGCCACTGATACGTCTCCAACGTATCTATAATTTTTGATTGTTCCATGCTATTATATTATCTGTTTTGGATGTTTAATGGGCTTTGTTATGCACTTTTATATTAGTTTTCAGACTAACCTACTAACCAAAGGCCCAGTGCAAATTGCTGTTTTTGCCTATTTCAGTGTTTCGCAGAAAATGAATATCAAACGGAATCCAAACGGAATGAAACCTTTGGGAGAGTTAGCTTTGGAACAAACCCAATCCAGGAGACTTGGAGTGGACGTCAAGGAAGAAACGAGGCGGCTATGAGGTAGGAGAGCGCGCGTAGGGGGGTAGGTGCGCCCCCACCCTAGTGGGCCCTCGTGGCTTCGCTGACCTACTTCTTTCGCCTATATATACACATATACCTCGAAAATATCCGAGAGCACCATGAAACCCTATTTCCACCGTCGCAACCTTCTGTACCTGTGAGATCCCATCTTGGGGCCTTTTTTGGCGCTCCGCCAGAGGGGGAATCGACCACGGAGGCCTTCTACATCAACACCATAGCCTCTCCGATGATGTGTGAGTAGTTTACCACAGACCTTCGGGTCCATAGTTATTAGCCAGATGGCTTCTTCTCTCTCTTTGGATCTCAATACAAAGTTCTCCTCGATTCTCTTGGAGATCAATTGATGTAATTCTTTTTGCGGTGTGTTTGTCGAGATCCGATGAATTGTGGGTTTATGATCAAGATTATCTATGAACAATATTTGATTCTTCTCTGAATTCTTTTATGCATGATTTAATATCTTTGCAAGTCTCTTCGAATTATCAGTTTGGTTTGGCCTACTAGATTGATCTTTCTTGCAATCGGAGAAGTGCTTAGCTTTGGGTTCAATCTTATGGTGTCCTTTCCCAGTGACAACAGGGGAAGCAAGGCACGTATTGTATCATTGCCATCGAGGATAAAAAGATGGGGTTTATATCATATTGCATGAATTTATCCCTCTACATCATGTCATCTTGCCTAACGCGTTACTCTGTTCTTATGAACTTAATATTCTATATGCATGCTGGATAGCGGTCGATGTGTGGAGTAATAGTAGTAGATGCAGAATCGTTTCGGTCTACTTTTCATGGACGTGATGCCTATATACATGATCATGCCTAGATATTTTCATAACTATGCGCTTTTCTATCAATTGATCGACAGTAATTTGTTCACCCACCGTAGAATTTGCTATCTTGAGAGAAGCCACTAGTGGAACCTATGGCCCCCGGGTCTATCTTCCATCATATTATTTTCCTATCAATTTGCTATTTCTCTCGTTGTTTATTTTGCAATCTTTATTTTCCAATCTATACAAAAAATACCAAAAATATTTATCTTATTATCTCTATCAGATCTCACTTTCGTAAGTGACCGTGAAGGGATTGACAACCCCTTTTTCGCATTGGTTGCGAGGTTCTTGTTTGTTTGTGCAGGTACTAGGGACTTGCGTGTGAACTCCTACTGGATTGATACCTTGGTTCTAAAAAATTGAGGGGAATACTTATGCTACTTTGCTGCATCACCCTTTCCTCTTCAAGGGAAAACCAACGCATGCTCAATAGGTAGCAAGAAGGATTTCTGGCGGCGTTGTCGCGGAGGTTGCACCAAGTCAAGTCAAGATTTGATCTCCCGTCAACAAGCCATTTCCGGCCATTGTCGGGGAGATCTACGCACAAGTCAAGACATACTAGGTACCCATCACAAACTCTTATCCCTTGCATTACATTATTTTCCATTTGCCTCTCGTTTTCCTCTCCCCCACTTCACCATTGCCGTTTTATTCACCCTCTTTTTCGTTCGCCTCTTTTCCGTTCGCCTCTTTTTGCTTGCTTCTTGTGTGCTTGTGTGTTGGATTGTTTGTCACGATGGCTCAAGACACTAAATTGTGTGATTTTTCCAATACCAACAACAATGATTTTATTAGCACTCCGATTGCTCCTCTTACCGATGTTGAATCTTGTGAAATTAATACTGCTTTGCTGAACCTGGTTATGAAAGATCTATTTTCTGTCCTTCCTAGTGAAGATGTCGCTACCCATCTAAACACCTTTGTTGATTTGTGTGATATGCAAAAGAAGAAAGATGTGGATAATGATATTGTTAAATTGAAGCTATTTCCGTTTTCGCTTAGAGATCGGGCTAAAACTTGGTTTTCGTGTTTGCTTAAAAATAGTATTGATTCATGGAATAAATGCAAAGATGCTTTTATCTCTAAGTATTTTCCTCCCGCTAAGATCATCTCTCTTAGAAACTATATTATGAATTGTAAGCAACTTGATCATGAGCATGTTTCACAATATTGGGAGAGGATGAAATTAATGATACGTAATTGCCCTACTCATGGATTAAACTTATGGATGATCATACAATTTTTTTATGCTGGATTGAATTTTGCTTCTAGAAATCTTTTAGATTCGGCCGCAGGAGGCACTTTTATGGAAATCACTTTAGGAGAAGCTACTAAACTCCTAGATAATATTATGGTTAATTATTCTCAATGGCACACCGAAAGATCTACTAGTAAAAAGGTTCATGCTATAGAAGAAATTAATGTTTTGAGTGGAAAGATGGATGAACTTATGAAATTGTTTGCTAATAAGAGTGTTTCTTCTAATCCTAATGATATGCCTTTGTCTACTTTGATTGAGATTAATAATGAATCTATGGATGTGAATTTTGTTGGTAGGAACAATATTGGTAACAACGCGTATAGAGGAAACTTTAATCCTAGGCCGTTTCCTAGTAATTCCTCTAATAATTATGGTAATTCCTACAACAACTCTTATGGAAATTTTAATAAGATGCTCTCTGATTTTGAGACTAGTGTTAAAGAATTTATAATTTCACAAAAGAATTTCAATGCTTTGCTTGAAGAAAAATTGCCTAAGATTGATGAGTTGGCTAGGAACGTGGATATAATTTCTCTTGATGTTGATTCTTTGAAACTTATATCTATTACACCTAAGCATGATATCAACGAGTCTCTCAAATCTATGAGAATTTCCATTGACGATTGCAAAGAAAGAACCGCTAGGATGCGTGCTAAAAAATATTGCTTTATAAAAGTGTGTTATTCTAGTTTTCACGATAATAAGCATGAAGATCTAAAAGTGATTGATGTGTCTCCTATTAAATCTTTGTTTTGCAATATGAATCTTGATAATGATGGGACTAGAGATGGGTCAACTTTACCTAAAAGGCATCCCAATGATTCAGAGTTTTTAGATCTTGATGCAAAAATTGGTAAAAGTGGGATTGAAGAGGTCAAAACTTTACATAGCAATGAACCCACTATTTTGGATTTGAAGGAATTTAATTATGATAATTGCTATTTGATAGATTTTATTTCCTTGTTGCAATACGTGCTAAATTCTCCTCATGCTTATAGTCAAAATAAAGCTTTTACCAAACATATCGTTGATGCTTTAATACAATCTTATGAAGAAAAGCTTGAATTAGAAGTTTCTATCCCTAGAAAACTTTATGATGAGTGTTAACCTACTATTAAAATTAAAATTAGAGATCATGAATGCTATGATTTATGTGATTTGGGTGCTAGTGTTTCCACGATTCCAAAAACTTTGTGTGATGTGTTTGGTTTCCGTGAATTTGATGATTGTTCTTTAAATTTGCATCTTGCGGATTCCACCATTAAGAAACCTATGGGAAGGATTAATGATGTTCTTATTGTTGCAAATAGGAATTATGTGCCCGTAGATTTCATTGTTCTTGATATACATTGCAATCCTATATGTCCTATTATTCTTGGTAGACCTTTCCTTGGAACGATTGGTGCAATTATTGATATGAAAGAAGGAAATATTAGATTCCAATTTCCGTTAAGGAAAGGCATGGAACACTTTCCTAGAAAGAAAATTAAATTACCTTATGAATCTATTATGAGAGCCACTTATGGATTGCATACTAAAGATGACAACACCTAGATCTATTCTTGTTTTTATGCCTAGCTAGGGGCGTTAAGCGATAGCGCTTGTTGGGAGGCAACCCAATTTTATTTTTGTTTCTTGATTTTTGTTCATTTTTAGTAATAAATAATTCATCTAGCTTCTTTTTATATGTGGTTTTATGTTTTTAATTAGTGTTTTTGCCAAGTAGAACCTTTGGGAAGACTTGGGGGAAGTCTTTGCGATCTTGCTGTAAAAAACAGAAACTTTAGCGCTCACGAGATTAGCTGCCATTTTTACTGGAGAGTGAGATTAGGTTGATTATTGTTGCAGATCATTAATAGGAAAATTCCTCACGTCTACCAATTTATATCAGAATTTATGGGGTTACAGAAGTATTCGAAACCTACATATTACTACAGACTCTTCAGTTTTTGACAGATTCTTTTTTTCGTGTGTTGTTTGCTTATTTTGATGAATCCATGGATAGTATCGGGGTGGGGGGGGGTATGAAACATAGAGAAGTTGTAATACAGTAGGTTTAACACCAATATAAATAAATAATGAGTTCATTACAGTACCTTGAAGTGGTGGTTTGTTTTCTTATACTAACGGAGCTCATGAGATTTTCTATTGAGTTTTGTGTTCTGAAGTTTTAAAGTTTTGGGTAAAGATTTGATGGATTTTGGAATAAGGAGTGGCAAGAGCCTAAGCTTGGGGATGCCCATGGCACCCCAAGGTAAAATTCAAGGACAACCAAAATCCTAAGCTTGGGGATGCCCCAGAGGGCATCCCCTCTTTCGTCTTCGTCCATCGGTAACTTTACTTGAGGCTATATTTTTATTCACCACATGATATGTGTTTTGCTTGGAGCGTCTTGTATGATTTGACAATTTTGCTCTAGTGCTTCACTTATATCTTTTTAAACAACACGGTGGTGGTTTTATTTTATAGAAATTATTGATCTCTCATGCTTCACTTATATTATTTTGAGAGTCTTTTAGAACAACATGGTAATTTGCTTTGGCTATAAAATTAGTCCTAATATGATAGGCATCCAAGATGGGTATAATAAAAACATTCATAAAAAGTGCATTGAATACTATGAGAAGTTTGATACTTATAATTTTTTTGAGATACGAAGATGGAGATATTAGAGTCATGCTAGTTGAGTAGTTGTGAATTTGAAAGCACAAGTGCTCCCTGGGTGATTTTGGTAATTAATGTTAACATATCTCTTGTTGGACTAATGTTTTCATCTAGTATGCTTCAGATAAGTTCAACAATGGAGTGGCATGTACTAGAGGATGTGGAACCCCTTCGAGATGATAAGGACAAAGGATTGTCTCAAGCTCAAAGCTCAGGACTCTACATTTTTCATTTTAGTGATCTAAGATCACATTGAGTCCATAGGAAAGCTAATACTATTAAGAGGGGATGAGGTGTTGCTTAATGTCTTGCTTACTCTAAGTGCTTAGTGATATGCTCCACATCCCTCAACCACTTTCTCACATCCACATTTGTCCCAAACCAAAAGTCAAACTCGGCCCCACCGAAACTTTCTATCCGGCGCCATCGAGTTCTCTTGACATAGCCACTACCAGAAACCCTAATCAATTCGGTCTCACCGATGGGATCTCGGTCTCATCGAGATGGGCTTGCAAACTCTCTGTTGCCTATTGCATTAATTTCGGTCTCACCGAAATATGAAATCGGTCCCACCGAATTTGCTTGGCCAACTCTCTGTTTTGCTTATTACCCAAATCAGTTGCACCGACTTTGTGTAATCAGTCCAACCGAGATAAGGCTTTACCGTAACCCTAGTGCATCGGTCCCACCGAGTTGATCATGTCGGTCCCACGAAATGCCTAATGGTCACATTATGAACCAAATCGATCCAAGTCTTATAATTCGGTCCCACCGAGTTTGGACATTTGTGTGTAACAATTAGATTTTGCGTGGAGGCTATATATACCCCTCCACCCACTATTCATTCGTGGAGAGAGCCATCAGAACATGCCTACACTTCAAACATACATTTTCTGAGAGAGAACCACCTACACTTGTGTTGAGGTCAAGATATTCCATTCCAACCACATAAATCTTGATCTCTAGCCTTCCCCAAATTGCTTTCCACTAAAATCATCTTTCTACCAAATCCAATCCTTTGAGAGAGAGTTGAGTGTTTGGGAGACTATCATTTGAAGCACAAGAGCAAGGAGTACATCATCAACACACCATATATTACCTTTTGGAGAGTGGTGTCTCCTAGATTGGTTAGGTGTCACTTGGGAGCCTCCGTCAAGATTGTGGAGTTGAACCAAGGAGTTTGTATGGGCAAGGAGATCGCCTACTTCATGAAGATCTACCCTAGTGAGGCAAGTCCTTCATGGGCGATGGCCATGGTGGGATAGACAAGGTTGCTTCTTCATGGACCCTTCATGGGCGGAGCCCTCCGTGGACTCGCGCAACCGTTACCCTTCGTGGGTTGAAGTCTCCATCAAGATGGATGTACGATAGCACCACCTATCGGGACCACGCCAAAAATCTCCGTGTCTCCAATTGCGTTTGCACACTCCAATCCCATCCCTTTACATTCTTGCAACTTGCATGATTTACTTTCCGCTGCTCATTTACTCTTATCATGCTTGCTTGATATGTATTGTGAATGTTTGAACTTGTGATAAAACTCCACTTCAACTTAAAGAATTTAAAAACTGCAACTTTTCTTGCTAAGAGTCTATTAACCCCCCTCTAGACACCTCTTCTCGATCCTTTCAATTGATATCAGAGCATTGGTCTCCATTGCTTTGGTTTAAACACCTTTGGAGGAAGATGGATGAGTCTACGTTGGGGAGTATTAGACATAGAGTGCCTATACTTGATGGAGAGTACTTTCATGAGTGAAAAATGAGATGCTTGCAATTTTCAATGAATATCATTTGACCATGTACATTACTTCTCCTTGTGCTCACATTGTTGATCCCTTGCATCCCACACCCGATGAGGATCTTGACATGATTCGCAATCTTAGAACTATCAATCTTATTGTGAAAGGATTGCCTAAAAATTTGATTGCTAGCTTACCTACTCTAGATTGTGCTTACACCATATGGAGATTTCTAGAGGAACGATTCCCAAATTATTCCTTGAAAAATCTAGATGAGATTCTCCATAAGTCTATTGCCTTGAATAGGATGAGTCTAGTGATCCTAAGTTTGATGATTGTCTATTTGAGCTTTGTGATCTCATGCGTGCCAAAGGAGATGTTGGAATTATTAGCAATATCATTTTCTAAGACATTAGAATTCATAGAGATGAACATTGTTACGTTCATACTTATAATGAATCACTCTCTCTAGGAATTGATCCACCACATGATGATGTTGAACATGGATACTATGATGAGGATGATGATAGTGACTATGATCTTGATGACGCAATGAGACACTTTGGTCTTATGGCTAATCTTTGCGGCTACATGGCTGGAGGAAAGGAATGGGTTCTTGATAGTGGGTGTACCGATCATATGACCGGAGACAAATATATGTTTCGTGAGCTTGCTGAAAACGACGGCCCTTGAAAGTATGTCACTTTCAGTGGTAACTCAAAGGGTAAGGTGGTTGGCCTTGGTAAGGTGGCCATCTCACATGATAGCTCCATACAAAATGTTATGCTCGTTGAATCGCTTGGCGACAATTTACTTTCCGTATCTAGACTTGCTGACTTTGGTTTCAACGTCCTATTTACTGAAGTAGATTGCCAAGTGTTTCATAGAGATAATCATAAAATGGTCTTTACCGGTATCCGTAGAGGTGATCTTTACATTGTTGATTTCACTAAAAATGCTCAACCTATAACTTGCTTCATTGCTAAATCTTTGAAAGGATGGTTGTGGCATAGAAGATTAGGTCATGTGGACATGTGAAATCTTGATAAGCTTATTAAAGGTGATCATATCCTTGGAGTAAAAGATGTTATATTTGACAAGGATAGACTTTGTAGTGCTTGTCAAGCAGGAAAACAAGTTGGAGGAAGTCACCCCGTGAAGAACATTATGACCACGAGAAGACCGCTCGAGCTACTTCATATGGATCTCTTTGGTCCCAATGCCTATAAGAGTCTCGGTGGTAACTCATTTGGCATAGTTATAGTTGATGATTTTTCAAGATTTACGTGGGTGTTCTTTCTTGATGATAAATCTCAGGTCCAAAAGATCTTCAAGAGCTTCGCTAGGAAGGCCCAAAATCAATTTGAAGTGAAGATCAAGAAGGTTCGCAGTGATAATGGAACGGAGTTCAAGAACACAAATGTGGACACCTTTCTTGACGAAGAAGGTATTTCACACGAGTTCTCGGCTACGTACACGCCTCAACAAAATGGAGTTGTTGAGAGGAAGAATCAAACTCTTATTGAGATGGCAAGAACGATGCTTGATGAGTACAAGACTCCAAAACACTTTTGGGCGGAAGCGGTTGAGACAGCTTGTCATGCAACAAATCACTTGTATCTTCACAAGCTACTCGGCAAGACGACATATGAGCTCCTCACCGGTAACAAACCCCAAGTTGGATACTTTCGAGTATTTGGCTCAGAGTGTTACATTCTTGATAAGCATCGTCGTTCTAAATTTGCTCCTAAATCTCACGAGGGTTTCCTACTTGATTATGGCTCAAACTCTCACACTTACCGTGCCTACAATAGTTTCACCGAAAAGTTGAAGAGACGGCGGATGTGAAGTATGATGAATCTAACGGCTCGCAAGTAGAGCAATTGCCAATTGATGTAGGGGATAAAGACCCTTCGGAAGCAATCCAAGACTTTTCTATTGGAAAGATTCGACCAAAGGAGGTGAAGGAGAGTACCTCGTCCGTCTAAGTGGAGGCTTCCACCTCACGACAAGGTGAACCAAGAGTCGACATGGAAGCATCCACGAGTGGGACACATCAAGATGAAGAAAACGAGGAAGTACACCAAGATGAACCTCATCAACCTCCTTCTCCACCACGATAAGAGAACGACAACGTCAACAATGAAGAAGGCCAAGAAGAAGGACAAGATGAAGATGTTCCACCCCGACCCAAGCAAAGCTCCCACGAGTTCGAGCAACAGTCTCAAGAGATCATCCCATCGAACAAATCTTCAATGATATTCAAACCGGGAGAATCACTCGCTCTAAAACTCGTTTGGCTAATTTTTGTGAACATTATTCATTCATCTCTAGTATTGAACCTATGAAGGTTGAAGAAGCACTGGAAGATCTGGATTGGATAAATGCCATGCATGAAGAGCTACACAACTTTGAGAGAAATCAAGTATGGACATTGGTCGAGAAGCCTGACAACAACCACAACATCATTGGTACCAAATGGGTGTTTCACAACAAGCAAGATGAAGATGGCCAAGTCGTCCACAACAAATCTCGTCTAGTCGCCCAAGGCTACACTGAAGTCGAAGGTATGGACTACGGTGAGACATATGCTCCCGTTGCTAGACTTGAGTCCATCCACATCTTAATTGCCTATGTAATCACCATGATATCACTTTATACCAAATGGACATTAAAAGTGCTTTTCTAAACGGTGAAATTGAGGAGGAAGTTTATGTTAAACAACCTCCCGGCTTTGTCAATCCTAAGAAACCCGATCATGTTTACAAACTTCACAAAGCTCTTTATGGTCTTAAACAAGCTCCTAGAGCATGGTATAAATGCTTAACCAAGTTCCTTATTGAAAAAGGCTTTGAGATTGGAAAGATAGACTCTACTCTTTTTACTAAAAGGGTTATTGGTGAGTTATTTGTATGCCAAATTTATGTTGATGATATCATATTTGGCTCAACTAACCCTCATTTTAGTGAGAAGTTTGGAAAGCTAATGTCGGAGAAGTTTGAGATGTCTATGATGAGTGAACTCAAGTTCTTTCTTGGGTTGCAAATCAAGCAAACTAAGGAAGGCACCTTTGTTTCTCAAACAAAGTACACCAAAGACTTATTCAAGAAGTTCAACATGCAAGAAAGCAAAGGTATGAAAACTCCCATGCCAACTAGTGGACATCTTGATTTGACCAAGGACGGCAAATCGGTTGACCAAAAGGTTTACCGCTCTATGATTGGATCATTGTTATATCTATGTGCCTCCGGTCCCGATATTATGCTAAGTGTGTGCATGTGTGCACGATATCAAGCGGCCCCCAAAGAATGCCATCTTAAGGCTATGAAAAGGATAGTGAGATACTTAATACATACACCAAATTTTGGCATTTGGTATCCTAAGAGGTCCTCTTTTGATCTTGTTGGCTATTCCTACTCGGACTATGCCGGAGACAAGGTTGATAGAAAGTCCACTTCGGGTACTTGTCAATTTCTTGGTAGATCTCTTGTGTCTTGGTCTTCCAAGAAACAAAACTCGGTATCTTTATCCACCGCTGAAGTGGAATACATTGTCGCCGGTTCATGTTGTGCTCAATTAATTTGGATGACCAAAACTCTTAAAGATTATGGGATCAATGTGAAACATGTTCCATTGCTTTGTGACAGTGAAGTGCTATTATGATTGCTCACAACACCGTGCAACATTCTCGAACTAAGCATATCACTACAAAAAAAGACACATCTGTGACATTTTGGGCCGAACGAATTTTTTTCTTTCGTACTTATGACACTTCTATGACGATAATTGTGACAAAACCCGGTATCATCATAGATGTGGTGGGGTCCTACTTCTATACAAAAAATCATGACAGAAAATGGGCTTTTCGTCCTGGGCGGGCCGGAGATGCAGCTGCATGACATTCTTTGGGCCGTCCATGACGGAAAAAACGAGGGCGAGGAAAATATCGAGGTGTTCCCGGTTACGGTGGGTGGTCGGGGCCGAGCGATGCGCGTTTCTCTCGTACATGCACGCGCGTGGGTGTGAGGCGTTGGGCTCTAACTGAATCCGAGCGATTGCACTGCAGGCTATGCGTTACTGAACCTGAGCGATCGATCGATGGGTGTTAACTAAACCCGATCGAGCGATTCCTTCGCTACTGCTGCTAACTAAAGCCGATTGATGCTGCCTCTGGATGAACAGTGAGCG
>NC_041388.1:246406255-246429557 GCF_002162155.2 Triticum dicoccoides
GGGGGTTGGATGAATAGTTCCGGATGGGGGTGGATGAACAGGACCCCCTGGTGTTGGGTGTTGCCTCTGGATGAACAGGACCCAGATCGATCGAGCCGGTTGGGGCTGGGCGAACAGGACCCCGTGGAGGGCTGGATGAATAGGACCACCCCGTGGAGAGCAGGATGAACAGTACACGGTGGAGGGCTGGATGAACAGTAGCCCGTGGAGGGGTGGTTGAATAGGAGCCCGTGGAGAGGGCTGGTTGAACAGTAGCCGGTGGAGAAGCGCGCGGTGGAGGCTGGATGAACAGGAGCCCGTGGATGAAAAGTCACAGGTGGAGGCTGGGGGAGGTCTACGGTGGATGAACAGTAGCCCGTGGAGGATGGAGGGGGTCGACGGTGGAGATGAACAGTATCCCGTGGAGTCCCGTTTTGCGGTATGCCACACCCCTCCCGATGAACAGGACCCCCGTTTCGACCGTAGCGCTCCAACACAAGTCCGTTTCCTCTGTTTTGCGGTACGCCACACCCCACCCGATCAACAGGACCCCCGTTTCAACCGTAGGAGGTCTGTTTCCTCTGTTTTGCGGTACGCCAGCCCCTCCCGATGAACAGGATCCCGTTTCGACCGTGGCCGGTCGAACACAAGGCCGTTTCCTCTATTCTGCGGTTCCCCAGGCCTCGTTTCCATCGGCTGTTCCGTCGAAGCCCTCCCGATGAACACGACGACGCATTCCGTTCCGACCCAGCCGGTTGGCTCCCCATGAACACGACGACGACGCAATTTCTTCGTTCCGACCCAGCCATGTACATGAGCCCTGGCCGTACGTATGCACGAGTAGGCGTTTGAGACCCTGCCCGTATGTACGTACGTGGCCGTATTTTCTTTCTTGCACATTGGCCGCTGTACGTACGTGTACATGCTACGTGTGCCCCTCTACTACGACACGTGCGCGCCTCTACATCGACCAGTATGTACGTACATGTTCACGACCAGAATGACAACGCTACATACGCTTCGACCAGGTGGGTCCTGACTGTCAGGCACTTCCTTGCGTGCGAAGATGTAGCTGGTGGGTCCCAACAGTCAGGGGGCGAATCGTTTTTTTTGCCCGGACGCACTTCCTTGCTTGCAAAGATGTAGCCGGTGGGTCCCAGCAGTTAGGGGGAAACATTTTTTTCGTGAAATACGGTGGCCCGTCCGATGGGTCCCCGCTGTCAGGTGGAGGAATAATTATTTTGCATGTAATAAGGAGGCACTTCCTTGCTGCGGCCGTGGACCCAGCTGTCAGCCTCTCCACATATAGTCCACGTCCAATGGAAGCCGTTCCTTGACCACTTGACCACACCGTGCCGAGAGCACCAGGGCGGTGGACGACGGTGAGGCCTAGGAAGGGGACGACGTGGAGCCACGGAAGACGCGACAGTGGAAGCCCATGCGGAGAGGAGTACGAGGGTTCACTGGTTCAGCTACGATGTGAGGCTGCCGTTGCTGCAGGGCCTGGCCAGCGGTGGGAATAGTAGGGGGCGATGAGGCCTCCACGGCAGCACAGCCGACCACGGGAGGCAGGAGCATGCGGCTCGACCGGCGCTGCTTTGGGCGGCTGGAGCAAGAAGACCAGAGGTTGAAGAAGCACTACGGCCATTGGATGGACATCGTACGGTCACTGGAGCTAGAATCGTTCATATTTACTAAGTTGACAAAGCACTCCGTCCCCGTCAACTTAGTAGGCCCACAAGTTAGCCTCCAACCAAGGTGGGTCCCAACTAGCAGGGGGAGTTTTCATTTTTTTTCTGTGTAATAAGGAGGCACTTCCTTGCGTGCAAAGATATAGCTGGTGGGTCCGACTTGTCAGCAGTGGGAACGTTTTTTTGTGAAATACAGAGGCCCTTCCGGTGGGTCCTAGATGTCAGGTGGAGGAATCATTATTTTGTGCGTAATAAGGAGGCATTTCCTTGCGTGCGGCCATGGAACCAGCTGTCGGCCTCTCCATGCATAGTCTACTTCCGATGGTGTCGTTCGTTGACCACGTTGACCACTCCATGCCGAGCGCATCCAAGGTGGTGGACGACGACGAGGCCCCGAACAGCAACGAGCCGGAGATGGGAAGATGCAGGAGTAGAGTCGCAGACGGAGAGGTGTACGAGGGTTAACTGGTTCTGGTGTGGTGTGGTTCAGCAGTCTGTGGAGAAGAACAGGAGGTGTGGAGGGGTGGAGGGATGGCCTGGCCAACGGTGGAGTAGCGCTTCATAGCGAAGCGTGCTAAGCAGAGCTGCTAGCAGCAGGAGGCGGGAGCAGGTGGTCCCGGCGGCACTGGAGGAAGAAGACGAGAGATTGAAGATGGATGCCGGTCATTGGATGTAAATCCAACGACTAACAATGTTAGAATCATTTGTTGACTAAGTTGACAACGACTTGCATTGGCTTCGACCTATTGGCCCACATTTCATCCTCCAAAAATGTGGCACGTATTCAACCCATTTTTTCAGAATTTACAGTATTTTTTGCGGGGTAGAATTTACAGTCCATTTGATCCTTTTTTTTGAATTACAGTCCATTATTTGGGCTGGGTGAACAATTAATGTAGCGTCCATGCGGCCCATTTATGTTTTTCCTAAAAAATTACATGCCATTTGCACTTTCTCGAAATACACGATTTTGCTGGGCTGATTCTAATTATAATGTTGGGGTGGGCGCAACAATGTTATCAAAAAATAAACAGGGGCTGAGCATTTTATTATATATATATATTTAAATAATAAGTGATTTATTATTACATTGGTCCTTAAATCTTACCAAGCTTTTGTACACAATCACCAGGATTTTCGTTGCCAACAAAAATCCAGGATTTTATCGTTAAGAAATTATTTTTATAAGTTAACAAGATGTGGGATATTGTTTTCTTACATATGTAAGTATCTGTTAAATATATGATGACAATAACAATAATATATAATAACATATAAAGTAATTTCAGTATATATAATATAGTTAGAAGGGAAACATAAGTTGGACCAGGCATTCCTATTCTTATATAGAAAAATAGAACAGACCTCTGCGTTTTCTTAAAAAATATACATAAATTGGGCTGCCGATGTTTTAGGAAAAATAAAACCTCGGATGGGAGGTCCATAGGCCGGTCGATACATGACGGCCCTCAAGAAAATACAAACAGGCCTATGGACCTCCCATCCGAGGTCGTGGGCTGCGCATGTTAAAAAAGAAAGCCTAGACGGGGCAGCCAAAAACCCAGCTGATACTTGCTGCCCCAGTGATAATAAATGATACCTGCCAGCTCCCCGGCTTCTTTGTGAATTTATCTCCTATAGTAACTACGTTGAAGCACCTAAAAAAGTAACTATGTTGAAAAACCCGTGGGCCCCAACGTCAGTATAGCATTAGGAGGAAGTATTTTTTCGATGATGCACTTGCTTGCGTATGGCCATAGAACTGGTGGGTCCCGACTGTCCGCCTCTCCACGTACAGTTCTCTCCAGATTCCTTTCGTTTGTTCAGCATGTTCGCAACGGCAGACAGGGCGTCGCGGCGAGCGCACAAAGGCGCAGGAGGAGATCCGACCACCTGAGGAAGTGCCTTATTAGTAACGAAACAACTGAACTAGCCCAGTGGCCGAGTGACACTACCCGATAGCTGTTCCACCCGGTTTCGATTCCACCTGTGCAGAGAAAATATCTCCAATTTTTTTGCCTCTACCCTTATTGACATGTGGGTCCCAATTGTCATCTACGCACACCACGTCCTACACTTGCCAAAACTTCGTCCCTTTGTTTTCTCTGTTTTCCGCACACTCGGCATTGTGTGGGCATTTTGAAAATAGCATATCTTTTTGTAACACCCATGATGCGGCTATATCTCCCACGTGTCGGAGCATGACTTAGAGGCATAACCGCATAGTAGGCATGTCGCAAGAGGGGTAATCTTTACACATCCCATGTACTGAATAAGAAAGGGATAAAGAGTTGGCTTACAATCGCCACTTCACACAATACATAAATATAGCATTACATCATCCAGAATACAATCAAGGTCCGACTATGGAACCAAAATAAAAGAAGACCACCCCTAATGCTAGATCCCCGATCGCCCGGACTGGGCTCCACTACTGATGGAAAGGAAACGAAACAACAGAACGAACACGATCTTCAACGAGCTCCCACTTGAGCTCAGCTGCGTCATCTGCACTGGTATCAACGACACCTGCAACTGGTTTTGGAAGTAAACTGTGAGTCACGGGGACTCAGCAATCTCACACCCTCGCGATCAAGACTATTTAAGCTTATGGGTAGGAAAAGGTAGTGAGGTGGAACTGCATCAAGCACTAGCATATATGGTGGCTAACTTACGCAAATAAGAGCGAGAAGAGGAGCAAAGCACGGTCGTGAACTAGAAGTGATCAAGAAGTGATCCTGAAACTACTTACGTTCAAGCATAACACAAGAACCGTGTTCACTTCCCGGACTCCGTCCGAAAGGGACCATCACGGCTACACACGCGGTTGATGCATTTTAATTAGATTAAGTGTTAGGTTCTCTACAACCGGATATAAACAAATTCCCATCTGTCCATAACCATGGGGATGACTTTCGAAAGTTCAGAACCCTGCAGGGGTGTCCCAACTTAGCGCATCACAAGCTCTCACGGTCAACGAAGGATATTCCTTCTCCCAGGAAGACCCGATCAGACTCGGAATCCCGGTTACAAGACATTTCGACAATGGTAAAACAAGACCAGCAAAGCCACCCGGATGTGCCGACAAATCCCGATAAGAGCTACACATATCTCGTTCTCAGGGCACACCGGATGAGCCAGACGTCGGGTTGGCATAGACCCTGGTTGCCCAGGGGGCGCCGGACATCACTCAGGTTGGACCAACACTTAGAGAAGCACTGGCCCTGGGGTTTAAAATAAAGATGACCCTTGAGTCTGCAGAACCCAAGGGAAAAAGGCTTAGGTGGCAAATGGTAAAACGAAGGTTGGGCCTTGCTGGAGGAGTTTTATTCAAAGCGAACTGTCAAGGGTTTCCCATTATAACCCAACTGCGTAAGGAACACAAAATCAAGGAACATAACACCGGTATGACGGAAACTAGGGCGACAAGAGTGGAACAAAACACCAGGCATAAGGCCGTGCCTTCCACCCTTTACCAAATATATAGGTGCATTAAAGTAAACAAGATATAATAATGATATCCCAACAATAACCATGTTCCAACAAGGAACAAACTCCAATCTTCACCTGCAACTAGCAATGCTATAAGAGGGGCTGAGCAAAGCGGTAACATAGCCAAACAACGATTTGCTAGGACAAGGTGGGTTAGAGGCTTGACATGGCAATATGGGAGGCATGATATAGCAAGTGGTAGGTATCACATCATAGAAAAAGAGCAAGCAACTAGCAAGCAAAGATAGAAGTGATTTCGAGGGTATGGTCATCTTGCCTGCAAAGTTCTCCGAGTTGACGAAAGCTTGATCCTCGTAAGCGTACTCAACGAGTTCCTTCATCACATACTCGTCTCCCAGCTCTACCCAAAGCAAGAACACAAGCAAAAAGGACCAACAATCAATCACGGTGCAATGCGCAAGCAACATGATGCAAAACATGGCATGATATGCGGGATGTGATATGCAATGCATACGCGTGCTCTGGAAAGAAAAGATCGAACCAGGCCTCAACTTGGCAAACCAAGTACGCCACTGGAAAGATGAGTTGATTTCGGTCAAAATCGATATAAAGATCACCGGAATCGGATGCACGGTTTGCAAATGGCAAGCAAAACAATAATGACACAATTTTGCGATTAACAACACGATGCCATCTAGAATGCAACAACGAACTAAGCTAATGCAGTCCAACATAGCAACAAAGCACATGGCAGTGATCTACTTAAGATGCTTGACAAAAGATGAACATTGAGCTATCACTAATTCACACAATAGTAGGTTCAAACAAGCATGGCAAAAGTGCAAAAGATATCAACATCACGGACTTAAATAACATGCCAGAAATTAATATCAGGAAGCAATGTTTAGAGCAAGCTAACAACATGCTACAGAAACATAACATAGAAAACAAAGGCATGGCATGAATCTACTCAAAGCATATAACAAAAGTCCCTTACTGACCATAAGCCAAAAAGGATCATAAGATATGATGGCACCCATGTAAACATAGCAAGTTTTGTTAACAGATTCAAACTTAGCAGAAAACTGGACACGACATGAACAGAATTATGAAGGCATGTTTGCGAGCTCGATGCACTCAACACAAGGCATTGCATGACAAGCTAAGCATAGCAATAGCAAGTAGACATGTTCAAGAAGCTAAACATGGCAAGAACAATCTCATAGCATGCATGGATCAACTACAATAACCTTGGCAAAATTGATTAACATGTAAAGAATCTGCCAGGAACATTTTATAGCAAAAGTAGAGCAAGATTGAGTCATGCTAGGGTACTCCATAAATGCAAACAAGGACATGGATGGATAGAGCATAACCATACGCCCAAATCACCCTTACTGAACATACTCAAAAGAAGCATGGATTACTCTGTAGCATCATGAATACATGGCATAAAAATAAAAGCAGGAAAATGGCACGATCTACGAATGGCAAGCAAAACAATAATGGCACGATCTACGATTAAAAACACGATGCCATCTAAAATGCAACAAGGAACTAAGCTACTACACTCCAACATAATAACAAAGCACATGGCAGTGATCTACCCAAGATGCTTGACAAAAGATGAACACTGAGCTACGGCTAAATCACACAATAGTAGGTTCAAACAAGCATGGCAAAAGTGCAAAAGATATCAGCTTCACAGACTTAGTGAAATCAGCAATATGAACATAGTCAAAAGAAGCATGGATCTCTCTGTAGCAACATGAATACTTGGCATTAAAATAACAATAGGGAAAAGACTTAGTGAAATTCTAAGTCCCTGAAATCAGCAATATCACGAGAGCTACTTTGCATGCTTGTGCTAGTCACCACATTGATCACAAAAATACATGGCATACACCCCTGTAAAGATGACATGGCATAGCCCAAAACACATGTAAAGCTCATGCCCATATGCAGCACACAATAATCATGGCAAAAATAAAAAATGCTCATAAACTGATAAGAAACAGGAACTAACATTTTATAGCACTCTTGCAACAGTCATTAGGGCGTCAAGATGGAATCAAAAAAGCATGGTGCAATGGTACAAAATGAAGAGGACATCCTAACGAACATTTTGATATATCATGCGCATGAAACGAAGCTACGATGATGAAGTTATGATGTGATGAACAAGGCTCCAAAATGTTAGAAAACAGGGACTTAGAAGATATTTCGGGGTCAACCTCATTTGACTGGATCTGGATCTGGGCGCACGGACCGAGGTTCATCCGGTCTCCCGCCGGAGTTGGAGGGGACGGCGGCCGGAGTATGTCGGAGGAGTGGCCGGACTTGCTGGAGACGAAGAAGGGGCGTGGGGCTCGCCGGAGTGGAGGCGCGGCGCGGTGGCGTCGGGAAAGCGGCGGGCGAGGCGCGGCGACCGCGGAGGTGCCGGACGGCGACCGGGCGGCGGGTGGAGGAGGCGGGACGTCGGCGGGGGCCGGAGCTCGCGGTGGTGGCGGCGCGCACTCGCGGGCGAGGCGCTGGGGCTCGGGCGCGCGACTGGGCAGGCGGCGAAGCAGATCAGGCCCGGGCGGGCCTGCCCTGGGCCTGGCGGGCCGCAGCAGCGGGGAGGAGAGAGAGAGGAGGCGGGCGGCGGTGACGTGGTGAGGTGGGATTGGCCCGGGGCGGCGGCGCGGACATGTCCGGCCGGGGTTGGACGTGTCCGGCAGCGCGAGGATGAAGATAGCTAGGGTTTGACCGCGAATTTCGAAGAGGGGCACATATTTATAGGTAGAGGGAGCTAGGAGAGTCCAAATGAGGTGTGGTTTTCGGCCACGCGATTGTGATCAAATGACCGAGAGGATGGAGGGGGTTTGGATGGGTTATGGGCCACTTTGGAGGGGTGTTGGGCTACAACACACACAAGGCCTTTACGGTTCCCTGGTTAACCGTTGGAGTATCAAACGGACTCCAAATGGCACGAAACTTGACAGGCGGTCTACCGGTGGTGAACCAAGGCCGCTTGGCCAATATCGGTCCATTCCGAGAAAGTTTAACACCCGCACATGAAAAGAGGCAAAAGGGGACGCCGGAGGACATATGAGTGTCAGATTGCAAAACGGACAACGGGGAAAATGCTTGGATGCATGAGACGAACACGTATGCAAATGCGATGCACATGATGACATGATATGAAATGCATGACACACAAACAAATGACAAGGCAACAATAGCGAATAACTAGAAGACACTTGGCGCAACGGTCTCGGGGCGTTACACTTTTTGACCGTGCATCATATGAAGATGTGCTATGCATGAATGTTGATTAGCATGATGTTAATTGGCTGGTAGTTCCAGTTTCGACCATGAATAAAACTTCCAGCATGATGTTAACACTGTTTGAAAAGGCCGTGTTAATATAAATGCTCTGCCTCTGAAAGTTGCAGTTTCTTATCTGAAACTAAACTTGGAGTTTCTTATCTGAAACTGAAACTTGCAGTTTCTTCTCTGAGAATCACATTGTCTGCACTTTTATACTCCTATGAAACTACATTTTTTAAGTGCTAAAAATAGATCTCTAGAATTCATAAACTACTTCATATGCTCAATACTGCAAATCTGAAATTCAAAAGACATTCATATCTGAAAGTACTCTCAAAATACACAACACATAACACAATTCACAACCTGCAAATACTAACAACCCTAAGCTCCTCCTGACAATTCACAACCTGCCCAACTATTGGTCTGGGGGGGGGGCAATCCCTCCTATTCCTCGGCGGTAGACAGCCACCCCGTGAGACGACGTGAACGGCGAGGTAGAGGATGGCGGGGAAGCGTCGTCGGGCCAACTATTTTTCTCCTCTTGCAGTTGGGTTCGGTCGACGAAGACTCCACCGGCTCGCTCTGGCACGACACCCTCACAAACGGCACCCTGTAGATGCCCGATCCTTCAATCTCTGGTGGATGCTCCATCTAGGATTGATACTCCCACCACCGCTCCCTCACGATCGGATTCGGTGAATCTGTTTGCTCCATGGCCCAGAGGAGCAGCTCTATGTACTCCCGCGCGACTCCCTCCAGGAGTATCGCCACCTTTTCGCTCTGTTGTAGAGGCCATGGATGTCGCCGTCGCCGCTAGTTGGTCCTTGTTGTCAAACCAAGACTATATCTCTAACATCCTAGCTAGCTTCACAGGGTTGCCGTCTGCGATCCTCATGTATCGGTTGTACTCCTCCATCGATCTACTTCTCCACAGCACCTTCACTCTCCGGCGGTGGTTTTTTGAATGGAAGAGGAGAGGAGCAGCACTGGTTTTGGTTTAGAACGGGAGAGGAGTGACGCTGGTTTTGGATTGGAACAGGAGAGGAGGTGTGGTGGTTTTGAAATGGAAGAGGAGAGGAGCGGCGCTGGATTTAGATTGGAACAGGAGAGGAGTGGCGGTGGTTTAACAGGAGAAGAGCAGAAGAGCTGCGCTGGTCTTGGAAGTATTTTTTTTTTGTTTTGCGTATTTTGGGTCAAAGTTTGACAATATACTGTATTTGACAAGCAAAATGTGAATGCATGTCACCAAAAGTTGTATCGTTTGGTTCATATCTGAATGTACTTCCAAATTATATTATTTTTGCAACATAAAACATATATTTTATTTGCGAAAATCATGGTCAATTATGACCCAGAATAAAAGGGAGACTAGTTAATGTGGGGTTGCTTTCTTAATTGAATGGTAAATTGATTTTGATTTTGATCCAGTCACAGCGCGCCGGCCCTCTCGTCCAATCCTAAATCGCTGCCGCACGCTCCTCTCCCTCGTCTCCATTGCAAAACCACCTCCTCTCCTCTCCATTATCTCCATTCCAAAACCACCGTCTCGCCTCTCCCTCTTCTCCATTGCAAAACCACCTCCTCTCTCCTCGGACGAGGATCCATGGAGGGGATGCAACAGCGAATCAGGCAGATCGCCGGCGGCGACCAGGCAAAGTTAGCCAGGTTGAAGGAGATCCTTACTTGGTTTGATAATGAGTGGGAGATTTCGAGGACGGTGAGGGCCATGTGGCAATGTATGCGAAAGAGCGAGACGACGACGATGAGGGCGGTGATGTACTCCTCGGTGACAGTCACGCCGCAGTCCTTCGAGTTCATCGAGTATCTCCTCTAGGCGATGGAGTAGACAGATTTGCCCGAGGCGAAAGTCAATCGGAGCTGGTGGGCGTACAGGTCGAAGGTCGAGCACCCAGAGGATAACGAATTGATCGAGTATGGTGTGCCATTCGTGAGGGTGCAGAGCTAGCCGGAGCCACAAGAGTATTTGTTCTCCCACCGCAAGAGGAGGCCGGATGGCGCGACGTCGCTTCGCCGCCGTTCTCCACGGTTCCCTCGACGCTCGCCTCGTTTCAACGGCGTTGGTAGTGTTTAAGGTAAGCTTCGCACTTACCTAATCTTCCATCTGCTCATGCTTACAATCAGTGTGACAACTAATAAAAATCATGCTTACAATCAGTCTCCGAGTACTACGCCAATCACCCTAAAATTGCTCTGGACCTTTGGGTCAAAGTTGTGACACTGTGTACAAATAAAGAAAAATAGATTGGTGCTTCTTTCAGAAAAGAGTACATCCCTAGAAAACTGCCAATATAAGCTATTAGTATTTTTTAAGACTAAGCTACTAGTATTTGGTTAGAGGATTTGCTGCCGAGAAAGATCCATCCACAGTGAGCGCCACACATCCCACTGATGATGGTGGATGCCAATGCTTAGATGGAGCAGGGTTGGTGTCGGTAATTTTTACTTGGCACCTCGCACTCTGCATATATGCCGGTTCCATCCATACATTTGTGTAGTTCCACCAAAATGCAGTTGAATAACCCTATTCGCACAGATAATGAAAAGGCGTGATTAGATTATAGTGGCACTAGTTGATGAAACATACACTAATAAACAGAAGAAAATATTACATCATACTAGAAATCGACCCAAGTCTCCCCGATACACCTTCTGCCAGTGATGAATATCAGTGTACAACGGTAGTACAAGGAGGGGCCTTGAGACATTCAAATCTCTATTTTTGTGCAGATCAACTAAAATTAAGCACCCCAGTTTGCAGAAATGCTTAAACATTAACAATGGGACTAGTTGATGAAACATGCATTAACAAAGAGAAGCACTTTCTTTATCTACATTGGAAATGAAATGATAGAGAGGACACTCGCTCTATTTTATCTGTATTATTACTTCATTTTATCAGTGACACTAGGGTCGAGCAAGTGGCAAATGAGGTGTACCGTGCGTCGCAAGGATGAAGGCCGGGGGTGCTTAGACTGGGATGCTGAAGCTGGCTCTTTCAGTCCCTGTCTTCCCCCTGATGCTTCTGTGGTAGCATTTGGGTTGTAATCCAAACTTAGTCGAGCTAGTGCTACATCCCCCTACCTGTCTAGCTTATGTGGCGAACTTGTCTCCTACTAGTACTCGGTCCGTTCTAGTAGTAGTTGCATAACTGCCCATTTACACTGAGATGTTGTCGGATAATGGTTCTCTATGGTTGGGTTTCTTTAGTGAAATCGGAGGGAACCCCCTGTTTCGATATTATAAAAAACAGTGGCACTAGCGGTGCCAAAACAATGCCTCAAATTAATAGTCCCACTAGATTAAGGTGCAAAATAATAACATTACTGCTTTATCATGGCAGTGCCAAAACAGTAGGACAAGAGCAGGATCAACATGCAGGATCTTTGGCAAACGGTCAGATCAAAAAGGAACATACCTCGTGATGGGAACCATATCTGCAGTCAACGCCATCATAGAAGGGATGACACCAGTCACCAACATGGATGATTCAATTCATGGGACCTTTTGGTGCATTTCACCTAAAATGAAGCAATGTCCCATGAGCTAGGAGCTTATTCTTCTTCTTTTTTAAGAAAAGGGCTCCAGCCCTGGTTCCATTTCCATTATAAAACGAAACCCACACAACTTCTTCTTCATTAGTTGCAATAAAATTGAGCAACATCAAGGTTGGTCGTGAAGCTCCTGGAGAGTAGGCGGACCAGGACAGTTGCATCTCTAACGAAAAGAAGCAACTTATCTAAATGGGAAATTTAGCAGGACATGAAAAAAGTGCCATTGATTCATATTACTGGAGGCATTACATTGAAAACAACATTGGTTTAACGTGTCCTTACTTTTAACAGTGCGACCGCTACATTTTATCAGTGGCATTACATAAGAGCGGCTCGAGGCAACAAACATCAGAAGAGGATATCTAGGTTGGTCCCATTTTTGTTCGGTATATAGCCACCTTATACTGTGTGAGGCTAGCAAATCTAGTGCTGGACTTACTCTGTTGACATGTCCCCCAATCCCCACTTTCTTTCCTTTTTCAACTAATAGATCGGGTTTATATTGAGTTTGTACTGCGTTCCCTTTATTTCCCTATTAGACCTAGAGACCAGTTGGATAGCCGGTCTCTGCAACATTTCACCCCCATTATTTCCTCTTTCGACCAAGTCCTAGATTCAGGTAACAAATCTTCCCCCACCCCACCCCCTTTCTTCCTTGTTTGAACCAAGTACTACTAGATTCGAGTGCATGAACTAGTTTTACCTCTTAACAGTAAAAAAATTAGGTGGTTTACGAACAGCCGATCGATCCTATCTACACGAGGGGGCTTAAGAAATAGTAAAAGATACAAATGCAGCGACGTCAGGATATCGGGAAGTAGAGCAAGGCCAGTTTCGAAGGAAGTTATACCTGAGGGTCACCGGGATGTGGCTAGGTGGGTGGCGGGAGGCCGGATCTGCCCACACTATGGCAGAGAGGAAGAAGGGGTGGGAGGCCCTCCCTCGCCAGCGATGCTTGGGAGATAACGGCAAAGCACGCTGATTAGGACGTGCCGGCAGTGGGTAAGAGCCATCGCTGAGGACGACCGCGTGAATGTTGCACCTTCTCACCTTCCCTAGTGGAGAGGATCCGGCTGGATCTGTGACCAGCGGTGAGTAGAGAGAGAGAGTCTGTGGCCACTGCTGTCATGTTATATCTGGAGAGGACGAGACAATGTGAAGAGAGCAACACTAGCAAGCAAGCGAGGAGGCTCCTGCCTATATAGTGGAGTACTAGTTTTGTTTTGTCTACCGGCCGGAGCCAGCTTGACCTCGACAATTACTGTCGAGAAGTCTTCATGCACGTGCCACGGAGGCGCAGTTGTTGTCATTTTGATCTGAAGCACCGGATTATAACATATAACCTAAAAAATGCCACATGACAAGAAATCATAACCTCACTGCCCAAAGGAGACAAGATGAATCTCGACGGACAAACTAGACGAGGATCAAAGCTCAAATTAAAGATAAACTCGTAGAAAAGGGGTCCATCGATAGATGTCCTAATTAACATAGCCGGCTTGACCTAGATGGCAGCCGAGTAGTCTTCATGCATTTGCCCCCAATGACTAGCCCAACTCTGTTGTCGCTGTTTAACCCTCGCAGTGATCTGAAGCACATGACACCTAATTTTGCGAGATGACAAGAAACCTTTTTTAGATTTCTCACTAGAACTACAGCCCTGTACAACACAGCCTGCATGATATGTAGACGATAGCCAATCCAAGCGTGTCTGCTGGAATCTGGTCACATGCATGGATGAACTGATCTTTCGTGTCTTGCAGGGATCATCCAGGTACCAACGTATGTACTTCTATTAACTCACCCGACTTGTGGGGCCAGGGAGTGTGCCTATGGTCGGTTCTCAATTGCGGTCCTACATGTGTGTGCAAGCGCAATATGACGCGCGTTCCATTCGGAGAGCGGCGTGCCAGACCGACTAACCGTCTGGGGTGCGACGCGAATGCGACGGGTGTGTTGTATACTCCGTACATGTGTACCGCCGTTTTCTTGAGGCTTTGCTCCATGGCGCAATCCATGGATACAAAATTAGTATACTGTACTACTCCCTCCGTTCCTAAATATTTGTCTTTCTAGATATTTTAACAAGTGACTACATACGGAGCAGAATGAGTGAATCTGCACTCTAAAATATATCTACATACATCCGTGTGTGGTAGTCCATTTGAAATGTCTAGAAAGACAAATATTTAGGAATGGAGGGAGTATTTAAAAGTCGAGTGCGGGGCTTTTCCCGCGTGGTAGGCAGGGAAATTCTGCCTAGTCGGTTCAACAGAGACGCGAGAAGATGAGGGAGTAGGCTGCTACAAACGTAGGGCTGTGTGATTTGACAGTGAGTTACTGCTGGACCGGTGGGGCCCGGTGATTTGACTTGCCATTATCATTTTAACTACGACGCTACGACAGGCTTGAGTCTCCCGATTCCGGACCACCTCCATACAGGTGCCTCTCCCGATGCTCCTCCATGTAGAGGTTGGCTCTTGCTTGAGAGCCCACTCCTCCACTTTTTCCTTGCCTCTTTCCCCCACATTTGCAAAAATGCCATGTAAAGCGGGCTTATAGCCCACTATTGTACTTGATCCTACAGGTGCTAAGCCTGCCACACAGGCATAAAGTCTGATGTGGCAAGTTAATTAAGAAGAGAGATACTAGTTTGGTGACCCCAGGAAGAAACGGTGATAAGCGCATGTACCTAGATGAATAAAACTTAGCAACAAAAAACTAAGCACCTATGCACCTCATCTAATGCCCATACGTCTTGAGTTGAGTTGCTAGTTTGGGGACTTGAGTTGCTAAGCCATTTAATGCCCATAGAACCTCATCTAAGCACCATTTCATTGGAAGAGGTCACTCCTTGGCAAATCCAATAAATACTATGAAGAAAGAGATAGAGAGAAGTAAACAAAAAATACTCGCATAGCCAACCTTATAGCTAACCTTGTTGTATGAGTGACTAAGTGATGACTATGTATGACATGCCAACATCAGATAGCCTAATGCACTGTGTTAAATCTCCAAGGGCGCGACCGCATGAGCGAGGCGACGGTCGTGTTAGGCGCGACCATGATACGGCCTGCTGGCAGCCCTTGGATCTGAGATCGAACGGTCACATGCTAAGTTGCTGAAAATTTGTAGAATAACCCTCCAGGATAGGATATTCACCCATAGGTCTAGAATCACGCCATGAAACCATTCGATCTCAGATCCAAGGGCTCTCGGAAGCCCGTATCATGGGAGAATGGAAAGCTTCATATCATCTGTAATTTTCCCGGCGCTTGACATGACATCGAAAGCCATTTAATTGGGCATCGAGTAGACATGACAGCTAATTGGGCCCCCATAGTACTGTGCATGAATCCATTTATCCACCAGGCAAGCCACTACCCTGCCATTCGCATGCGCCCCCACTCAACATTTTTACAATCGATAAACCGCTCCTAGTCGTCCCATCCTTTCACATTATGGCAGTTCCACTAATCCTAACTCTCCTCCAAAATCCATGGCGTCCCAAATCTCCATGATCGGCGGTGAGTACAAGGTTAGAACCATCACCGGCGATGAGTTCGATGTCATCTACACCCGTTCTTCCACAACGGTGGAAGAATGCCTTGCTCGCTTCAAACGCATGTTCGAAAACTCAAATGATGAGTGGGTCGCTGGGCTAGATGTTGAGTAGACCACAGTCCTGGGAAGCGAGAAGAAACTAAAGGAGGCAGAGAAGAAGAATCCCGTCGTGATCCAGGTTTGCATGCATGACTTATGCTTGGTCTACCACATATGCCATGCCGACATTAAGTGCGATGAACTTAAGGACTTCCTCAAGGGCGGCCGAGTCAAATTTGTTACTGTAGACTTTAGGAACGACAAGGAAATCCTGGGTCGGATAGGCCTAGTTGTAGGCGACCCCTTCGACCTCCAGAAGGAAGGGCTGGTGCCCTCCCTTGATCAGCCTTCAATGCTGACCCTGGTAGGAGCCATGGATCATCCTATGTATGGTGAACTGAAGAAAGCTCCGCACACGTTTCATCGTGCATGGCAGTGGACTGTACTAGATATAGACCACGTCCACTATGCTGCAATGGATGGCTACCTTTGTTTCAATATCTACAAGGGTTGGATGAAGAGCAAGAGCCAAGTGTGCGGGTCAAGCAAAGAAGTATCACCCAAGAGGAAGAGGGACAAGGACGAAGTCGAGGACGTGGACGAGGACTCCGAGTAAGGTGGCAGTGTCGTTGCTCATGGTGGTTCTAATGCAGTGTCTACCGGATTAGTTGCTTAGTTTAATTTCTAGTGTGCTTAGTTTTATTTGAGGGGTGTGTTGTGTTGAACCCCCAGCAGAACTATGTTATGTTTCTTCTCGTTATATTTCGTACATTTCATCTTTTAGTTGGTATAGTACTACCACTCGTTTCTTGACATTATATACGTACAATATATATGGCCAACATCATATAGCCAGCAGTTTAGTTGTCAAAGAATTTCAGGGTGCTTAGTTTTGTCAAAGAATTCCAGGGTGCTTAGTTTTATTTGAGGGTGTGTTGTGCCGGACACCATTAACTTATCATTGTGAGAATCGTCTTATTTTTGTCATGTAACATGGTCAACGGGTTTGACGTGAAAATAACAACGTCAATGGCATTTCTAAGCAAACATCTAACTTAACGATGGCATTTTTAGATATCTAATTGCGTTTTTGAGCAGGCATCTCACGGATCGATGGCATTTTTTGCTTTCCGATTTGGAAGGCGCACACATTAACAATCAACAAAGTCATTTTGGAACAAGTGCTGTCACGTTACAATCGGAAACACAAGTATTATTGAAACCGTGGGCGTTCTATTTACCATTTACGTGCCGCCATGCGTCCCCTTTTTTATTAGCTAGGAGGCGCCGTGCAGGGTAGCTATTTGAGTACGGGAGGCGTGCGATCAGACCCCTGCGCGTGCTTATCAGGAGGAGAGCCCTTTGACCTCCATCTGCCGTCCACCTCTCTCACAAGGTCTCCATTAATGGCGCCCGAGCCTCTGTTTAATGGCGTGGCAAACTTGACTGAGATTAAGAGAGAAAAAAGAAAATCTGAAAAGAAAATTTTGCACGGAACTTGATGTAAAATCCGACGGACCTATATAGCATCTACTGCGACTTATAGCAAGACTGATGAATATATATAAGGACGACGAGAGTGGATAATAATTGTCTTACATAATTAGGAAGATAATTAAAAAAGCCACATGCGGCTACACCTGAAATACACAAGGGCAAAAGAAGAAGGAAGACGCATACAACGATCTGGCTCGCTGATCTCTACTTTCTTTATGCGTTGCAGGTCGCGGAGACTAGTTCTCGCGGCGGGCGATGGTCTCTTTCATTAGTTTCATGTCCTTAATACGCTGCTTGGTAGCATCCATGGATTCCTCCACTAGCCTGTAGCGGTCGATGCGGAGCATGGCATTCTCATCCATAAGTTTCTTGATGATGACGCCCATCCTCTGCAACATGGCAGCGGTCTCCTCCTACTTCATCCTTCCGGCGATCTTCGCCCTCAGTAGGTCGCGCTTGCCCCGGAGCATCGCATTGCCCTCCCCCAGTTGCCGGATGACGCCGGTAGCCTCGTCCTGCATCCTCGCCCAGCCAAAGATCTGATCCATCTAGCTATGGACTATCGCATGCATGCGCCTGTAAGGGTCCTCGCCTGCCCGCGAGAAATTTCCCAGGCTACCACGGCGCGGCGGGACCTCCCTGCTGCTTCGGCGGTGCGGCGTGACATCTCTGCTGCTTCCGCGGCGTGGCCGGACCAGTCTGCTACATCAACGGCGCGGCGGGAACTCCATGCTGCTTCGACGGCTCGGCGGGACCTCTATGCTGCTACTGCTGCGCGGTTGGACATGTCGGCTGCTTTCACGGCGATGAGGGACATCTCTCGTGCTTCCTCTTCCATGCTCACCTCTCCCTGGTGGAAATCTCTCGACCCAGAACTCACGCTGACTATGGCTTGATTGACTTGATTGTTTTTTGTGGATGAGGAGTTGAGGAGGAATGTGCAGTCATCTTAGCATAGTAGTATTTATAACCGAGTAGGAGTACTACTAATACGCTCCTAAGTGGGAAACCGTTTAGGTTGTGATCAGTGTGAACATGTTTGCAATTAAATATAGCGTGGTAGTAGTAGTAATTTGGAATGTGACGAGACGCGCTCAATTTTTTTTGATGGTTCTAGTTTCGAAGTGCGGCACTATTCCTGGATGGCGTAACGTCGGCACATTTTCTCGGTCGTGGTGTAGCATATGCCATGGTACTAGTTCTTTTTCTACTATTGTGTATGTGCAAAAACTGGCACCGTCGGATACATATCTTACGCTTGGCGTTCGACAGGAATAGCCTCGTGGCGAGCTATAAACTAGTCTTTTTTTTCAAACGTGTTACACCTATCTCTCGGGACTTCTCGCACGCACCATCACTGCTCCCTAGGTCGATGCCACCCACATATAGTTGTACTCTCACACACACACACACACACACACACACACTCGTCCTCTCTCACACACGCATCTGTAGCTATGAATTGTAGTGTTCTCAACCATCCGATTGGGTCTATCATAGGTTTCACGTTGCTCCTTGGCCTTGAGATTGAGATGTTTTAAACGCGGAGGCTAAGATGGAGGCGCGAGGTTTTGGTTAATGTGTGGGCCGCACACGGCACCAACACGACACGAGCTTCGTATGCCTGGTGCGCATGCAGTCGGGTGAGTTGTCCAAGTATAGACACAACCAGGCCCTCGTTGGTATCTGCGCCTCGACTTTGGCCGGTCATAGTGGAGAGTAACATAGACCAGTTACTAGTCTATGTTACAAGTACCTTCATAGTGGGTAGTGTCATATAGTATATGCATAATTTGGCGATGAGCGCTCTCTATATGTACCACCTTTTTTCTTTAATTACATCTTGTTAGTTTTGCTCCATGGCACTATCCATTGATACTACTACTGTACAAATGTATACATTTTTTAAAAGGCTAGAGGGCAGGAAAGTCTAGCTTGGTCCTTTTCACGGGAGGCGAGGGCCTTTGTGATTTGATGGCTCATTAATGCTGGAAGGCGGGGCCTTGTGATTTGACTGCTCGTATAAATGTGCCGACGACCTGAGGAGGATCAAAGAACCATGCGATATACTCAAGTTTTCCACTGGAGTACGACAGAGGAGCAAGAAACACGACAGCCCAGTGCCATATCCTCTACTCCCCACTCTTATTATATATTACTAGCAAGAGGCATTGTTCTATTGGCGATAAAGAATGATCTAATTTGCTAGTCATCTCATTTTTAGCATTGTTCTATTCATGCCTCGCAGAGAAGGTGACACGTGCGGCCAAACACCCGAAGCAAAATAAGAAACATAGGAGCAAAAGAAGAAGGAGGATTATCACCCCCCAAAAGAAGGAAGACGCACACACAAAATATGAAGGAGACCAATGGAAGTACTACTAGCAACCCATGATTTAACTACTCGCATGCGCGCAGTGGAGTAGTAATGTCTTTCTTCCGCCCTCACGTCCACTCAATTTGCATGCGCTGTATTAATTGACCATCAATGAAGTGAAGGACTTTACACGCGTCAAATTATCACATGGGGTGGATCTTGGTACAAAATTGCGTCCGCCCGTGTACCCGCGTGTGCATGCGAGGGAATGAGTGCGTGCGTGGCGTGCATGCACATCTTCGCTTCGTGCATGTACCGCCAGTGCGGCTCAGGGAGGACGAGTACATTCTTCTAGAACCAGCAGCACGTCACTGTGATCAATCCACACAAGGATGTTGCGACAACGCCTCCACATGTGGCACGCGGCTTCATGAACTGTAAGAGGGACATTGTGTAGCGTGCCATTGTGCTTTGCACATACTCGAAGTACTAGTAAGGTACACGTGCATTGCACGCGTCAGATTTTGCAACCAAATTACGAATAAATACCACACTGTAGCATGTAAGCTCTGAGTCATATATGCCTGATGTAGACCTTCGTTTAATTCTTATAGTTCATCTCATTCAAAATCAATTAGTTTTTATAAAAAAAACCTAGGGCCTCTTTGATTCGTAGGATTTCCAAAACGCGGGAATAGGAATAGCATGGGATTAGTGTGGACTGTCGTCTTGAATCCTATAGGATCGTACGCGTGTTTGATTGTGCATAGAAAAAACGCAGAATTCTTTCAAAGAGGTTTGAGTGGATGTGATGTTTCCTATGAAATCTAGTACAAATGAATCATATGGAAAAATTCCTATGGTTTACAATCCTACGAATCAAACAACCAAGATAGGAAAAATTCCTAAGGATTAGAATCCTCCAAAATTCCTTCGAGAACCCTTTGAATCAAAGAAGCCCTTAATCTATTTTATGATTCATGGAATTGTGCATTGTAAAGCATAAAGTAAAAACAAATGATGGCAATTCAACTAGAAAAAAAGTTTGGGCAGTTATGATACGGAAAATTCTAGAACAAAGGAGAACCACTGTTGTTTTGAGATTTGTGCATTATGCTTAAGTTCAACCATGGAGTCTGCTAGATTGTACATGTGGCAAAATCCGGTGGGGGCTAGAAGATGGTGCGAGGGGCCGAGTGGAGGGAGACTATGAAGGAGTGCACAATTGCAAGATCGATATTTAGAGAGAGGGGGCGAGAACGTGCGCTGTTGCACGCAGTGGAGGAGCCATGAAAAATGTCCCATGAGCTAGGGGGCCAAGCATTGCTAGTCCTTTACGAGGAGGGACAATTCATCAACTTAAAACCATTTTTACCAGCAATTGTCTAATTATCACATTCATATTAGCCTTGATATATAGTGATGCTAGGGGGGCAGGGCCCTTGCTGCCCCTGTCTTCGCCATTGTGCGCGCGTCTGAGAGGTGAAGCGGAACGCATGGATGATGAGACGGGGGCGTTGGATATATAATTAATGTGGGTGTATTAGCTATATATGTAATCCTATATAGAGAGGTATAGATTGATCGATGTGGACGTGGGAAACAGGGTGAGACCTCACTAGATATATATATTGATCGGTTTATGTGGAAAACTATGAAAGACCTAGCTATACACACACACACCCAGAGGAACATCGATCGTTGCGCATGCACATGAGAGATAAAGAATGCCCGATATGATGGAGAGGGGGATGTGTGTGTGTGTGCCTTCATGGGAGACCGACCTGAAGAAAAAGATTGCATGTGTGCGATGGATAATGCCGACTGGTAGTGTGTGTGCATGCATGCACGAGAGAAAGTTAGTGGTACAATTATAAAGAGAAGACCAATGTGTGGGTGTAAAAGACTAGGTGAGGTCATAATCAATGTAAAGTTGAATTCAAATATTTGAATAAGAGATCATGATGTTTGAAACCCATGCATGCATGAATATAATGGAGATCTGCGCGGTGTGGTTTGGAAACGAGCATGTTGCAATGTATACACATTGAACAAGGTCAGATTGGTTTGAATTTGAGATACCGATGGCAGACATCGTTTGGCCACATTGCATCTGTGCATGGACACACTATTCTAATTGGAGATGATGGGTGGCTTTCGCATCACATATCTATATCTATACCCCTATATATATTATATTATATATTTTTATATAGTGTGCGGATAACTATAACTTTGAAAGATGGTCGTTGGATGAGGCCAATCCGATGGTGCAGAGCTGGCAAATTTGAGCACTACCGGCCGTTGGATATCATCTAGATTCCACCAGATTTTGCCACATGTACAATCTAGAAGACTCTATGGTTGAACTTAAGCATAATGCACAAACCTCAAAACACAAGCACTTCTTTGTTCTAGAATCCTCCGTATCAGAATTTCCCAAATGTTTTT
Organism: Triticum dicoccoides; assembly: GCF_002162155.2. Classification (NCBI taxonomy): domain Eukaryota; kingdom Viridiplantae; phylum Streptophyta; class Magnoliopsida; order Poales; family Poaceae; genus Triticum; species Triticum dicoccoides. The sequence goes on from NC_041388.1 coordinate 246,428,134, forward strand.
CTACATGATTTGTTTTTTACTTTATGCCTTGCAACGCACAATTTCATGAATCTTAAAATAGATTAGCTTCCTTATAAAAACTAGATGATTTTGTATGAAATGAACTATAAGAATTAAATGAACATCTACATCATGCATATATGACTCAAAGCTTACATGCTATAGTGTGGTATTTATTCATAATTGGTTACCAAATCTCATGCTTGCAATGCACGTGTACCTTACTAGTCTAAATGGTGTCTGTGTGTGTGTTGTGCGTGTTAAACACATTGTACGTAGTATATCATACTAGTCTAAATTTTCTTTTTTTTGGGTACACGTTAAGCTTGTTCTCCCGAAATTTCAAGCCGCGCGTTGTTATGCCGAAATTTCAAGCTACCGTCTCTGTCTATCGTGCTACGAAACTCCCGCCTCTTCAACCCACGCCTTGTTAGCCCCAAATATTTAAGATATATCTTTGTCTCGTTGTGCTCCGACAACTCCCCCCCCCATCTCAACCTGTGCCTTGCTATTCCAAAATTACAACGCGCGGAAACTCCCACCTCATGTGAAATCCCGACACGTGAAATGCCCGTGATACCCCTGAACCAAAAGAACTGCCTCAAATTGATGGGGGTACTTTCATAACTTACCCCACATTTCGGACAAGCGTGCCCCTAAGCCATGGTTCCCCACTCCCATCCCATCCGCCCACCCATTCGTACACCGAGGCCGGCAAAACCCGTGAAGCCCCACACCCTCCTCCGCCCTCCATCCAGCCAGAGCCTCTTCCCCGACGACATCATCCACAACAACACCTCGACGTCCCTCATCCACCGTACTGGATGAGGATCCGTCGTTGATCTGGTCGTCCCGCCGGTTCAGCCACCCCGTCTTCCACCTCCAAGGAGCTGCCCTGACGTTCCCCTCATCTTTCGCACCACCTCATTCCCACACCGCCGTCTTCACCTGCACCACCGGAAGAGCATCATCATCACCATTTCCTTGGATGAAGCTGCGGCCTAATCGGCGCCACCAAAGAGGTTGTACATTAATCGCCACATTTTCTTCTTGATTCGATCTCACGGTGCTGCTGGCGCTCGGTCCCGAGCCGACACGACGTGACTCCATCCACGGCGGCATCGCCGGCCACATCCTTCACGGTGTCGCTCCCTCAGCGGTGATGTCCACATCAGTAGGAGCCACTACTGCTTTAGCTCTCACTCGCGCTGCTGCTTTGCTCTTGCTCTCGGTCCCCTGCCTGGTCTGCTCTTGCTCTTGCTCTTGCTCGCACTGCTGCTCTCGCTCTTGCTCTTGCTTGCGATGCTTCTCTGATTTAGCTACACTTCAGTCAACTGAATCGACTTTTGGGTCAGTCGATTTTCAGGGGGTGGGGGGGCTTGCCGGAGTTAAGGAAGAACCAGCCACAGCGAGGAGGGGGGCTC
>NC_041388.1:246429707-246498019 GCF_002162155.2 Triticum dicoccoides
GGTGGGGAGTGTTTTCGGGGCGGGCAGGGCGGCACACCACCGACCGCGGGCGGCGGGCGGCGGCTTTTTGGCCGGTGGTGGCTGGCGGCTCAGGGGGGTGGAGGTTGAAGATGAACTGCAGGCCCTTGATTTCGTATCCAACGGCTGCAAAATCGATTGAGTAGAGATGAAAAAGTCAGTCGAGTGACTTGTAGCCGCCAGCGTTCAGTTTCGACAGTAAAATTCAATTTCGACAGCAAAATTCAGTTTTGACAGTTAAGTTCAGTTTCAACAGTTAAATTCAGTTTCTACAGTTAAGTTCAGAGATGAGCGGCTGATGTATACATCTAGCACTTTGTGGTTATGTATTTTACGTTATCTATTGGAGATGCTATTAGAATTCCACTCAGGTTAACATTGTCTCTCTTGTCCTGCTTCAGCCTCGGCGTCGTACAACTCACTGGAGGTGCTCCAACGACGAAACCCTCCATCACAGCGGAGCAGTACCTCAGGCTCCATCTCCAGACGCCTAAGATCTTCTTCCCCTCCTCCGGCATCCAAGTCAGCCGGAGCATCCTCACCGGCCAACCCAATCATGCTGAGATCGACATGGCTTCGCCAAAGAGGTTGTACACTTCTTGTGGTTTGACTTAATCTCACCATGCTTCTTTGCATCCTGTGATCTTCCCATTCTTGTGAACCAAACACCCAGATTGGCAGAAATCATGTGTTTTTAAATTCTTTATTTTGCACGTGCATTCCTATCCTATTCATGTCTATTTCCTATCCCTACATTGTTAGAATCCTCAAATTCAAACAAGCCCTTACACAATTACTTCTGTTACAGATATGTGTCAAAGAAAACCTTGTGTGGTTTGTCCTGCTCCTGCGGTGCTGTGTTCCAACCCAGCTCAGCTGCTCCAACGACGGAAGGGTTCACCACAGCAGGGATCCGCTCTCTAGACTGTCTTTCGCCGCCTTAGATCTTCTTCCCCGCCGCCGGCAGCCACGACAACTGCATTACCATCATCAACTGAGCAGATGACCTTGAGGACTACACGGGTCCGCAAGAGAGGTCGCACTCTTCCGTGTCTTCTTACGTTATGCATCGCTTAATATGATGACATGCTACTTTATTGTCGTGTTCACCTATTAGACTCTGACTCAGGTCCAAACTAATGCTGAAACTTGAGTTTTTAAATGGTTCTGGGGTACATATTGGGGCAGCAATCAGTACTATGTGTCTACTATCTGGTTAATCTCGGGTGTCTACTATGAGTTTCATGTTGGGTGCAAACAAACATTAAAGGAGCCATTATCAGTATTTTTTAATTAAAGCTATTATCTGCCTGCTATCATTTGTTTTGGGTCTATCCATAGTTTGCTACCATCACTCTGGATTTGTGCATGCACTCCTTACATAATCTAACTATGTGTTTATTCCTATGCATGTCAGTTATTGTACACAATGGAACTGAACATGTAGAGCAAAAGAGATGAGCCTTGCGTGGCAACAAAATTTCATGCAGACGTCGCTCCATTGTGGGCGCAAAGGCAGCCCCCTCCACCCATTTCAGATCGTAATCAAGAGGAAGATAACTATTCTGAGGGGGATTCAGAAGTGGAAGACCACTCCTATTTACCCCATGAGGTCTTCACTCTAACTTGGCATGCTGATGTTGGTAATATCATGCATATGGTGCCTTGCATTGCTTATTGTATACATTAAAGATGTCATCTGCTTAGTTTAGACATGCTTTGTGTCAATGCCATCTGTTTAGTTTCTTTATTGTATATGTGAATCATGCAATGCCATCTTGTTTAGCAAGGCATCATATATGTGAATTTTGCAATGCCACCCTGGTTAGCCAGTCATCTTATATGTGAATTATATCATGACATCATTTTTTTTATTACGTGTTAAATTTGTCAACAATTTTAGTACATTAAATTACTCTTCCTGTGCATCAGCCATTCGGCACGGTCATGGAAAAATCTGGAGTGGAAACAAGGTCTTCAGAGTAGACAATGCTATCTGATGAAGTGCATGTCTTGCTGGTTATAGATAGCTCCTTAGAGGAAGATTCAGAGACAGATGACCAGTCCTATTGCCCCCCCCCCCCGAGGTGCATGCTCTAACTTGGCAGGGTTATGATGCTCATATCATGCGTATGGTATCTTGCATTGCTATGTCATTTGCTTAGTTTAGACATGCTTTGTGTGAATGCCACCTGTTTAGTGTCTAATTACCATATATGTGAATTATGCAATGCCATCTTGTTGCAAGACATCATATATGTGAATTATGCAATTCTATCTTGTTGCAAGGCATTATATATGTGAATTATGCAATGCCATGTTGTTTAGCGAAGCGTCATATATGTGAATTATATCATGCCGTCCTTTTTTTGTATTTCTCATTGCTTTTGTCGACAATGTTTGTATATTCAACTGCTCTTCCTGTGCATCAGCCATTTGAATTGGTGATGGAGAAATCTGGAGTGAAATTAAGGTCTTCAGAGCAGGCAATGCTACCTGGTGAAGCAGATATCTTGCTGGTTATAGATAGCTCTTCAGAGGAGGATTCAGAGGCAGATGACCAGTCCTATTATCCCCCTGAGGTGTATGCTCAAACTTGGCAGGGTTATATTACTCATATCATGCATATGTTGTATTGCAATGCTTAGTTTTTAAATCATATACACGATATTGAATGCCATCTCCTTAGTTGACACATCATATATGCGATTGCCCTCTGCTCACTTCCTTAGTATATAAATCATATATTTGAATTATATCATGCCATGATGTTTACCTAGACAACATGTATCTGAATTATGGCATGCCAACCCATTTTCTAAAGACATAATATAGTTATATCATCTCATGCTGTTCACATAGTCATCATATTTTGAATTATGTCATTCTATCCGTGAATTATATCATACCATCATGTTTCCATCGACGGCATGTTTGTGATTTATGGCATGCCAACCACTTTAATAGACACATCGTATAGTTATATCATTCATCCTGTTTACATAGTCATCATATTTTGAAGTATGTCATTCTATCCTGTTTAGTTAGCCATCATACATGTGAAACTCTGTCATGCTATCCTGTTTAATTAGCCATTATATATGTGAAATTATGTCCTGCTATTCTGTTTGGTTAGACAACATAAATGTGAATTATTTCATTCCCTGTTTTCTTCCCTACTATCCATTGCACCTGTCTATCTTACAATGTCTGTACATTCAATTACTTTTCTTGTTTATCAGCCATTTCAATTGGAGGGTGTGATGGCAGTATCTGTGGGAGTAAAAACACGGTCTTCAGAAAAGATCATGCTACCTGTCGATGGAAATAGAACCACCGTTGTACTTACCCAAGAACCAGCCCCACCGCACATAACCCAGACTCACGCAGATTGTACCCTACCCAGTTGGATAGAGAACCAGCTGCACCCCTTCTAACCCCAAACCCAGCAGATAGTAACCCAGTTCCCGTTGACACAGCACCATCTCCACCACAGAGCACCCAAACACGAGGAGTTAGTAAGGCAACTGCAGTGCCCAAAGCACGAGGACCACCACTCCAAACCCCAAGTCAACGCTTAAAGCAGAAGATGAATTGTTCTCAGGTCAGGTTCTGTAGCTATGGTTCATACTACTTTGCTCTTGCATCACTGTATTTACTCATACCAACTAATTTCAAATTTGAAGGATGCAATTGAAACTCAATGGCGCAACAGGTATGTTTTAAACCTGTTTCTTTAACGTGTTTTCTGTTGTAACTTGCTCTATTTTGATTTTAGTTTCAATTGAATAAACAGTTATATTCTCATGCCATGCACCTTACAAGTGTTGTTATTGCTGTGTAGTTTCCCACACTTATATTCTGTCTAAGTTGCCTTGTCTTAAATAGATATGATCCGAACTGTATCTATCTTGATTTGGTAACATAAACTAGAATGATATAGACCATACAGTGACCATACTACATAGATATATGTTTGTTTCATGTCGTTATCCTGTCCATCTTACTACTGAACTGGTTTACCAAAATGATTTTCATATACTACATTGTAAACCTATGATGTGTTTGTTTGTCTCTCTTTTAGAATGCGGATAAAATATTGGAGAAGAGTACCCCGTTATGCAATGATACATGAAGTAATGCAGATAAGGTTCAAGATAATGAGACATCCCTGTTGGTCTCCATGAAAGCTGATAAAAACTATATTGAAGACACTGAGACAACCCCAAAGTCCTGTCTTGATGTAGTGTTCGAGTTACTGGCTACTACTGCTGGCACCAGCTCTTCGAACTCGTTGCCTGAATCAGTTCGGCTTCTTGAGTCTCAACTTCAAGTTGAAAGACATCGATCAGATGTTATGCGATAGGAAGCCGAAGGACCGAGGAAGTCCCAGCAGAATTCAGATGCATACTTTCTGGTGCAATAACAAGTGCTGGAGGATTTAAGCGCCAAACAAGAGAAAGTTAATAAGCTTGCTAAGCATCTTGGCAGCATTATGGGTACCCAGGATATTGTTTCTTGAGCTCTTCTGAAGTGGTTTCAGTTCTGGACTTGTTTTGCTGCGGCATTTATATGCTGCTTTGTTCCCTATATTTGCACTGGTGGCGAACTTTGGCGCCCAGTGGATGTAATATGTGTAATAGCCGTGATAGCCTAGCGTAAGATGCTTGCCTATTTATTTCCTTATTGTCTTGTTTATTTGTTTTCTTGTAGTTAGTGTAGTTCTTTTTCCGCAGTTTGCTAGTGGCCGCAATAGCCTATTTTTTAAAACTAGGCCACATTAACCATGAGCTACATATTTACTATAGTTAACATGGGCCTCCTATGGGCCGTAGAAACAATGGGCCTTCTAAGGGCCGTAGAAACAATGGGCCTTCTACGGGGCGTAGAAAAAATGGGCCTTATACGGGCCGTAGACACAATGGGCCTTCTACGTGCCGTATCATCAATGGGCCTTCTACAGGCCGTATGATCGGTTGGCCAAACATGGGCCAATAACAGACCACATTATGGCTGTATATGGGCTAGAGTTGAAATCGTCCGTTCATGGGCCGACCATAACGGGCTGTCGTTAATCGGCCGTATTTGATGACGCTGTGAAAATGGACCAATGTGTTAATGGGCCACAAACGGGCCGACTATAACCACGGGCTGAATTTGGCCCACAAGCAGAAAATGACAGTAATGGGCCGAAAGTAAACGAATGCTGGAAATGAGCCCAAGAATAAATGGGCCCTGAGAAGGCCGAAAGATAACATGGGCTGGAAACGGCCCAACGAAATAATGGGCCGTTAATGGGTATAAAGTGATACACTGTTCATTACGGGCCAGTTTTACCACGGGTCGTTAATGGGCCGAGGGTTACTAAGGGCCTCATATGGGCCGAAAGACGTCATGGGCCATACATAGGCTGGAAGTTAAAACAGGCTGGAATTATATTGGACGACCCAGATGACGCTATCGGGCCTAATTCGGATAGGCCGTAAACGGGCCCTAGGTTAGCGGGCTGTAAATGGGCTATAAGCGAACAGGCCGTTAACAGGCTTGCCGTGGGCCGGCCCACCACCTTTTGACCAAGTCAAATGAGCTGGCCTTTTCACGGGAATGGGCCTCTGTTGGCATGCCATGTGTCGACGTATCATAGGCGCTTTGGGTCCAATGAGTGGATGACATCTGTCCCAACGGCGAGCCGACACGTGTTCCCTCCAGCCAATGATAATTTTACACGTGGAAAATCCCCATTGGTCGGGGCTGTTAATGGGTTATTGGATCCAAAACCGGACCCGATAGCTTAACGGCGTTCCGTTACGGTGGATGCCATGTGTCAGTCACCCTTGATGAAAGCACTTCTGTGACGCACGATTTATCATCATGGAAGTGGACACTTCCGTGATGATAATTTTGGTAATGTCATGGAACACTTCTACGACAGCACAGGTATGACTATCTTGATTCTGTCATAAATTTGTCATGGACGTACATGCATGACAGAAAACATGACCTACTATGACAAACACGTATCATCATGGAAGTGTATTTTTTTGTAGTGTATTGAAGTTCATCATCATTTCAGTCGAGATCATGTTGCTAAAGGGGACATTGATCTTAAGCATGTTCGTACCGATAAGCAATTGGCGGATATATTCACCAAACGGCTTGATGAGAAAGTTTTTTTGCCGTTTGAGAGGTGAATTGAACATCATTGATGCTTCAAACTTGTAGGAAATCCATTTGGATACATGCAATGCATGAATCTATGACTAATCCTTGATATTTCTCTTATGATGATATTCATATGTCTTGGATATATTTGCACCCTTGCATGTTATCTAACCCTTGTAGGTACTTGGATGGATCTAAATCTATGAGATTGCAACTCACTCACATCTTGAGCAATCTCTACATCACCATGTCTCTACACAATGGTGGTTGATGATGAGGAAGCATGAAATCCTTCAACATATCCTTTGAAAAATTATATATATCAAATTTCATTTGGTATCAAGTTTCATGATTGTCATTTTGGATACACAAGTGCTCTTCCTTGCAAAAACTAACCCATGTAAGTAGATGAACTCACTTCCAAAGTGGTGCTCCCGACTCTTGATGAGATACATCAACCTCAAGCAACTCACACAAGTTCAACTACATGACTAGGATCAACACCACCACCCAAGGTATGTCATTCCATCTTAGATAAGCTTAAGCTCAAGTGATAGGTCAAAGCAACTCAATAAGATGAGAATACATCAAATACTTAAACGAAAAATGGTAATCCCATTTTGAGCTTAAATGATGAGTATGACCTATGATCAAGTGTTCTCACTTGACTCCTTAGTCAATATACTCTAACATAGGTGACTTTGTCACCGCCCAATTCTAGATGAAGTTCTCTAGTATTTATTTCAGTTTTTTTCATATTGCCCTTTGCATATTTATTCCCTTTTCTTAAAAAAAACAAAAAAACTTCATCTAGATTTTCTTTTCTCCGTTTTGTTCTGCATTCCCTGCATCCAATTCCTTGCAAATATTTGTGAGATCTTATTTGCCTAGTGAGCTGAGGTGACATGTGTTCTCTCTGTGTTGAACTCGGTCACACCGGTCTGCCATTTTCGTCAAACTGACACTTTTCGGTGCTAACGAAGTAAACAACTCGGTGTCACCGATTTCTATGCAGAAAAGACCATTTGCCACTTGTTCCTGCACTTTTGTTCCAGCTCCACTCGATGATCCCTGTCCTCTACCAGCATCACACTCTATATGCTGCTTTGCTCTGTGACTCAAGGACCAAACCTATTTTGACTCACACTCAAGAAGAACCCTTCTTGGAAATTGATGTCAAAGGGGGAGAGAGAGAGATCACATCAAAGCTTAATTCTTCAAAAGGGGGAAGAGAGAATACTTCAAATAGGAAGGAAGAGAGAAATCACATAAAAGTCTCAGATGCTTGGTATTCACATGTCTTTAGAGGGGGAAAAGGCATGTTCATGCTTGCTTATTTGGTTTGCTCTAATTTTCTGTTCCCTATCTTCCCAGTATCCCATACAAGATTCAGGGGGAGCAAGACATCTAAGGGAATAAAATCTTTGAATTCATTGTATATCTTTACCTTTTGGGGACATGTCTATATCTAATAGAGTATCTAGTGATCACACTCTACATGTCATCCCAATCTTCCTTTTGTTTGCTCTGGCTAGTAGATGTATCTGTGTTATCTAACCTTGTTTACTCAGGTTCATCCCTTTCTAAGCCAACTCAAGACCACAAGGTAAGTATATGCATCACACTCATGTGCATGAGGATTTCTTGCTGATGTACATACTGTTTGCAAGAAGGACTCATGAGCATGAAGGTACATTTCCTATACTTACATCATTTGCTCTGATGCATATAGCCAAGATACATGTAACACATTGCTTACTCTGTCATGCTTATGCATTCACATGCTCTTATATTCCATATTTACATGATTGCATACATATACGGGGGGCCTATGCATGTTACATGTCTTTCCAAAGCTTTACTTGTTATTCTCTATATCTTTATCTAAAGCTTTGATGTATGTTGACATCAATTACCAAAAAGGGGGAGATTGAAAGCACAAGTGCTCCCTGGGTGATTTTAGTAATTAATGTCAACATATCTCTTGTTGGACTAATGCTTTCATCTAGTATGCTTCAGATAAGTTCAACAATGGAGTGACATGGACTAGAGGATGTGGAAACCCTTCGAGATGATCAGGACAAAGGATTGGCTCAAGCTCAAAGCTCAGGACTCTACATTTTCATTTAGTGATCCAAGATCACATTGAGTCCAAAGGAAAGCCAATACTATTAAGAGGGGATGAGGTGTTGCTTAATGGCTTGCTTGCTCTAAGTGCTTAGTGATATGCTCCACATCCCTCAACCACTTTCTCACATCCACATTTGTCCCAAACCAAAAGTCAAACTCGGCCCCACCGAAACTTTCTATCCGGCACCATCGAGTTCTCTTGACATAGCCACTGCCAGAAACCCTAATTAGTTCGGTCTCACCGATGGGATCTCGGTCTCACTGAGATGGGCTTGCAAACTCTTCATTGCCTATTGCATTAATTTCGGTCTCACCGAATATGAAATCGGTCCCACCGAGTTTGCTTGGCCAACTCTCTGTTTTGCTTATTACCCAAATCAGTTCCACCGAGTTTGTGTAATCGGTCCAACCGAGATAGGCTTTACCCTAACCCTAGCAAATCGGTCCCACCGAGCTGATCATGTCGGTCCCACCGAAATGCCTAATGGTCACATTATGAACCAAATCGGTCCGACCGAGTCTTATAATTCGGTCCCACCGAGTTTGGAGATTTGTGTGTAACGGTTAGATTTTGTGTGGTGGCTATATATACCCCTCCACCCACTCTTCATTCGTGGAGAGATCCATCAGAACATGCCTACACCTCCAACATACATTTTCGGAGAGAGAACCACCTACACTTGTGTTGAGGTCAAGATACTCCATTCCAACCACATAAATCTTGATCTCTAGCCTTCCCCAAGTTGCTTTGCACTTAAATCATCTTTCTACCAAATACAATCCTATGAGAGAGAGTTGAGTGTTGGGGAGACTATCATTTGAAGCACAAGAGCAAGGAGTTCATCATCAACACACCATCTATTAACTTTTGGAGAGTGGTGTCTCCTAGATTGGTTAGGTGTCACTTGGGAGCCTCCGTCAAGATTGTGGAGTTGAACCAAGGAGTTTGTGCTGGCAAGGAGATTGCCTACTTTGTGAAGATCTACCCTAGTGAGGCAAGTCCTTCGTGGGTGATGGCCATGGTGGGATAGACAAGATTGCTTCTTCGTGGACCCTTCGTGGGTGGAGCCCTCCATGGAGTCGCGCAATCGTTACCCTCCGTGTGTTGAAGTCTCCATCAACGTGGATGTATGATAGCACTACCTACCAGAACCACGCCAAAAATCTCTGTGTCTCCAATTGCGTTTGCACACTCCAATCCCATCCCTTTACATTCTTGCAACTTGCATGATTTACTTTCCGCTGCTCATATACTCTTATCATGCTTGCTTGATATGTATTGTGAATGTGTGAACTTGTGCTAAAACTCCACTTGAACTTAAAGAATTTAAAAACTGCAACTTTTCTTGCTAAGAGTCTATTCACCTCCCTCTAGACACCTTTTCTCGATCTTTTCAGAATTTGAGAAATACTTGTTCTAAAAGTTTGTGATTCCCGCAGCATGCACGTATGGTGAACCGTTATGTGATGAAGTCGGAGCATGATTTATTTATTGATTGTTGTCCTTATGAGTGGCGGTCGGGGACGAGCGATGGTCTTTTCCTACTAATCTATCACCCTAGGAGCATGCGCATAGTAGTTTGTTCCGTTAACTAATAGATTTTTGCAATAAGTATATGAGTTATTTCTGACTAATCATGAGTCCATGGATTATACACACTCTCACCCTTGCACCATTGCTAGCCTCTCTAGTACCGCGCAACTTTCGCCGGTACCATACACCCACCATATACCTTCCTCTAAACAGCCACCATACCTACCTATTATGGCATTTCGATAGCCATTCCGAGATAGATTGCCATGCAACTTACCACCGTTCCATTTGTTACGACACGTTACGTCATTTTCATATTGCTTTGCATGATCATGTAGTTGACATCGTATTTGTGGCAAAGCCACATTTATAATTCTTAAATACATGTCACTCTTGATTCATTGCACATCCCGGTACACCGCCGGAGGCATTCACATAGAGTCATATTTTGTTCTAGTATCGAGTTGTAATTTTTGAGTTGTAACTAAATAAAAGTGTGATGATCATCATCATTACAGCATTGTCCCAAGTGAGGAAAGGATGATGGAGACTATGATTCCCCCACAAGTCGGGATGAGACTCCGGACGAAAAGATAAAAAAAGAAAAAGAGGCCATAAAAAAGAGAGGAAAAGGCCCAAACAAATAAAAAATGAGAGAAAAAGAGAGAAGGGACAATGTTACTATCCTTTTACCACAATTGTGCTTCAAAGTAGCACCATGTTCATGATAGAGAGTCTCCTATTGTAACATCCCAAATTTCCAATTTGGAATGTTATGCATTAGATCCTCATTGCATGTCATATTTTATTGCATTTTGGCTTGATCCTAGAAATTCTACGCAACTCAAGGACCCACGGAGAGAGTTGGGGATTTTGTTATTTTCATATTTGAGTTTTCTAAAATTTTGAAAAGAGGATCGTTTGATTTTCATTATTTTCTCTTCAAATATTTCTTTTATGAAAATAAAAGAGAGGGGATTAAATGACTTTCCCAAAATAAACAAATATTGGAGATTTAATATTAAAATCAAATAAGATTTTATTCGGAGTTTTTATCGCTATTTTATTTGAATTAGGAAAAATATGCGTTTTTCAAAATTGCGTTAGAGGCCCAAATAAATGGAGAGCTCCTCGCCAGCGCCTTCAGCGCCCGCTGCATCGCTTACATGGGATTGGCCCAGCAACGCGCGCTGCCTCCCGCTCGCTAGCCGCCCACTCAATCGCTCGATCGCTTTGTTTTCTCTTCCCCAGAATTGCTACATTATGTCATGATTTCTCTTAGGAAAAACCAACAGGTTTTCTACAGTACATACTCTGGTTCTTAGGAAAAAGTTCATTGAATTCGAAAAAAAGTTCACCGAATTTGCAAAAAAGTTCATCAATTTTGAGGAAAAAAATTGTCGAATACGAAAAAAAGTTCATCAAATTTGAAAAAAGTTCATTGAATTTAAAAAAAGTTCATTAAACATGAAAAAAGTTCATCAATTTTGAAGAAAAGTTCATCGGATTTGAAAAAAGGTTCATCGAATTCGAAAAAAAGTTCATCGGATTCAAAAAAAGTTCATCAATTTTGAAAAAAAATCGTCGAGTACGAAAAAAGTTCATCAATTTTGAAAAAGTTCATCGAATTTAAAAAAAGTTCATCTAATATGAAAAAAAGTTCATCGATTTTGAAGAAAAGTTCATCGGATTTGAAAAAAGTTCATCGAATTTGGAAAAAAGTTCATCGGATTCAAAAAAAGTTCATCGAATTTAAAAAAAGTTCGCCAGATTTGAAAAAAAGTTCATCGATTATGGAAAAAGTTCATTGAATTTGTAAACAAAAAGTTCGTCCATTTTTCAGTGAAAAAAGTGAAGAAATATTTTTTCTCTCGAATTTTTTAGTAAAAAAGGAAAAAGAAAATGTGAAATAAGAATGTGTAGAAAAGATGTATATTATCACATCAAGCTTAGTGGCGTGGTGGTTGTCGAGTCGTCTCACGTATTGTTAGGTCGGGTTTCGATTCTCTGTCGAGAGTGGTCTTTTTTGCGCTATAAAAACCTATAGCGAACCTTGGGATGGGTCGGCCCGTTAGTAGTGAATGAAGGGAGGGGGTGTGCGCCCGGTTGTGGAAATAGCTGTATCGGGCGCAACGGGCGCTGAATAGGATTTGGCAATAAATGTTCACCTTGTCCGTTAGATTTTTAGAGGACGGGGAAAATTTATTTCAGAATGTTTGGAGTCCGTTTAGTATTTCTTTTCTTCGATTTTCTGCGCAGAATTATTTAGAAAAAAGTCAACCGACTTACCGGGCCATGTCCGACCTGGACACTGTGCCCGAGCGGCCTTTATAAGCCGAAGGCCCGAGCCGCTGCAGCCCAAGCCGCCGCCCGCGCCGAACCTTAACCCTAGCGTCGCGCCGCCGCCGCACGCCGCTGCGCCGCCGCCGCCTTGCCGCCCGACCCCGCCGCTAGAGCTACTCGACGCCGCCACCAACCCCACCGCCGACGAGGTAGCTGCCGCCGCCGCCGGTTTTCGTCAAAAAACCGATAGTTTTTTCGAAACCCTAGATCTAGATCGGTTCATTTTTTTCTTCAGTTTAGTTATTTAGCGAACACCCGTTCGTACGTTTGTTTTAACGAACGGTTTTCACCGTTAACCGCAGACAATGAATGTTCGTTCGTTAGCCTGTTCGTCAGTTTTTCTTTTTCCATGGTTTTTCCGCGATTATTTTCGATCGTGATTTCTGCCCTTATCTTCGTTCTAGTATAACTTTTCGCTCGTTTATTGGAATCAGGCGATTCAAGCGCCTAGATCTCGTCTCGAAGCCCTTTTTCTATTTAACCAACTTGAACAAGATTTTGCTACTGTAAAATTTGACTTTAGTTCGGATTAGTAATCAAATCTTGTTTTTTCGCAGTTTGAGTTTTGTTGCTTCGTTTGGTTTGATTCTTTTTGCAAACCATAGTTCTTAAGTTGAACCTACTGGTTAGATTTCTTATTTGAGTTTTACCCTGCTTCTAGTTGAGTGCTTATTGTATGCTTGTTTGTTTGCGATAGAGTACCCGGAGTGTGAAGCGTGCTACTACGAGTCTCTAGGTTTCACGGATCATCAGCAAGGCAAGTAACACTTTGATCATACCCTTTTACTACCCAGTTTTATTGCATTAGATCAATCCTCAAACAATTGCATGGTTAGGATTTGATTAACTTGTGGGTTTTGGGAAGTAGATGAGGTAGTACCTATTCACCTGTTTGTTTTCAAACCTATGGGAGTTACTTCTACGTTGCTTATATTGCTATGATATGCTCGTAGACGTGGATTGGGTTTGAGTGTTTTCATGACAGGTGTGAGTTGTTAATTAATGGTTCAACTTAAGGTGGCAACTTAAATACACATCTGGGTGGATTACTTGTGGGCACTTGGAGAATCCAGTGTTGTCCTAGGATATCCCGGAGGACCCGTGTGATCATCCTACGACCCGCCACCCAGGCTCAAAGGGATCATGAGATTATTCATGCTAGAAACTTCCGTGTGCAGCCACAAGCCATTATGGGCTCTGGCATAGTTGAGTAAGTTGCGTGAAGCTCTCGAAGAGGTAGACTAGCAGATGTAGTGGGTTGTAGGTTGTACTGTCTATCCAGAGTAGAGAGTTAATGCTTCAGAAATACCGTGTCTCGAATCTCCGACCATGGATGTATTCGAGTCTTGTGGGGAAAAGTGCGCAAACTTCTGCAAAGTGTACAAACTAATCATGGTTAGCCGTGTCCCCGGTTATGGACATCTTGAGTATCTGGTTCTTGGATTATCATGTTGATCTCATCACTCTTAATATAATTTGATTGGGTTTAATGATGATGCTTAATTGGGATTGAGTTGGAGGAACCTTCTCAATGTTTAACAACCACCATGATAGTTAAATAAAATTTATTCCTTTGTTGTAGGGAAAATTGGCTTTATGCAAAACTATAACCATAGAGCTTACCACCAGCCGAATATGCATGTAGTGATAGCATTTATCCTGTTCATTACTCTCTATGTGTTACATTGCCAGCATATTCCATGTGCTGACCCATTTCGGGCTGCAACGTTCATGTTGCAGACTTTTCAAACGACGAGTAAGGAGCCATATGTCGTTGTCTTTCACTCAGTGATGCCGTTGGAGTTGATGGACTCACTTTATCTTCCAAGCCTTCCGCTGTTATTGTTTTAGATGGCCTTAAGCCATATTTATTGTAATAAGTTCTCTTTTGAGACATTCGATGTAATAAGTGTGTGATTGCTACTCTGTTATAAATCCTCGAGTACCGTGCTTGTCAGCATTACCGATCCAGGGATGACACTGATGCACAGAGATCAGACTGTTTGAGGCCTAGTCGCTACAAGATGGTATCAGAGCACACGTTGACTGTAGGACACGACCACAAAGCTAAAACCCTAGATCACTACTCTCTTCTCATTTCTGACTCCTCTCCCTTTTCTACTCTTTTGGATGGCGGATGCAAGGAACAAGTTCACTCAACCGGATGAAGATACACCTTTTGGACGACACTTAAAGGAAGTTACTAGATACCTGAACATCGGAATACCAAGCTTCACCGGGACCTACAATGCCACTTTACCAGAAGAGGAGCGCTGGATGATTCAAGTTCAAGTTCCAGGAAGGAAGTTCGCTCCAGTCACTGAGCCCATAGAGTTTTCCTTTGATGCACCAACCCGGAGTCTAGGCAAGAGCATGGCAACCCACATCACCATGGGACGCATTGGAGAAGTTTACCACAACGATCTCAAGGATACTATCTACCAGATTTGTGGGCGCCGAGATGAGCAATGGGAGATGATCAGCACCAGGAAGGATAGGTCCGTTGCAGCTTTCATTCAGGAGTTAAATCAGCACATTCGTCGCCAGGAGAACCGGATGTGCGCAGGCATGATTGCTTTGTTAGTATGCTTGAAGTATTATTATTTTTATGTCAATATTAAACTTTTGTCTTGAATCTTTCGGATCTGAACATTCATGCCACAATAAAGAAAATTACATTGAGAATTATGCTAGGTAGCATTCCACATCAAAAATTCTGTTTTTATCATTTACCTACTCGAGGACGAGCAGGAATTAAGCTTGGGGATGCTTGATACATCTCCAACGTATCTATAATTTTTGATTGTTCCATGGTATTATATTATCTGTTTTGGATGTTTAATGGGGTTTGTTATGCACTTTTATATTATTTTTGGGACTAACCTACCAACCAAAGCCCAAGTGCAAATTGCTGTTTTTTTTGCCTATTTCCGTGTTTCACGGAAAAGGAATATCAAACGGAATCCAAACGGAATGAAACCTTCGGGAGAGTTATTTTTCGGAGAATGCAATCCAGGAGACTTGGACTGGACGTCAAGGAAGAAACGAGGCAGCCACGAGGTAGGAGGGCGCGCCCAGGGGGGTAGGCATGCCGCCACCTCATGGGCCCCTCGTGGCTCCACCGACCAACTTCTTTCGCCTATATATACTCATATACCCCGAAAACATCCGAGAGCAGCACGAAACCCTATTTCCACCGCCGCAACCTTCTGTACCCGTGAGATCTTATCTTCGGGCCTTTTCCGGCGATCCACCGGAGGGGGAATCGATCACGGAGGGCTTCTACATCAACATCATAGCCTCTCTGATGATGTGTGATTAGTTTACCACAAATCTTCAGGTCCATAGTAATTAGCTAGATGGCTTCTTCTCTCTCTTTGGATCTCAATACAAAGTTCTCCTCGATTCTCTTGGAGATCTATTCGATGTAATTCTTTTTACGGTGTGCTTGTCAAGACCCGATGAATTGTGGCTTTATGATCAAGATTATCTATGAACAATATTTGATTCTTCTCTGAATTCTTTTATGCATGATTTAATATCTTTGCAAGTCTCATCGAATTATCAGTTTGGTTTGGCCTACTACATTGATCTTTCTTGCAATGGGAGAAGTGCTTAGCTTTTGGTTCAATCTTGCGGTGTCCTTTCCTAGTGACAGCAGGGGTAGCAAGGCACGTATTGTATTGTTGCCATCGAGGATAAAAAGATGGGGTTTATATCATATTGCTTGAGTTTATCCCTCTACATCATGTCATCTTGCCTAATGCTTTACTCTATTCTTATGAACTTAATACTCCAGATGCATGCTGGATAGCGGTCGACCTGTGGAGTAATAGTAGTAGATGCAAAATCGTTTCGGTCTACTTGTCATGGACGTGATGCCTATATACATGATCATGCCTAGATATTCTCATAACTATGCGCTTTTCTATCAATTGCTCGACAGTAATTTGTTCATCCACCGTAGAATTTGCTATCTTGAGAGAAGCCACTAGTGAAACCTATGGCCCCTGGGACTATCTTCCATCATATTATTTTCCTATCAATTTTCTATTTCTCTCGTTGTTTATTTTGCAATCTATACAATAAAAATACCAAAAATATTTATCTTATTATCTCTATCAGATCTCACTTTCGTAAGTGACCATGAAGGGATTGACAACCCCTTTTTCGCGTTGGTTGCGAGGTTCTTGTTTATTTGTGCAGGTACTAGGGACTTGCGTGTTACCTCCTACTGGATTGATACCTTGGTTCTCAAAAACTGAGGGAAATACTTACGTTAATTTTTGGCATCACCCTTTCCTCTTCAAGGGAAAACCAACACATGCTCAAGAGGTAGCAGCCACGAGGCAGGAGGGCGCGCCCAGGGGGGCCAGGCGCGCCCCTACCCTCGTGGGCCCCTCGCAGCTCCACCGACCTACTTTTTCCTCCTGTATATACCCATATACCCTGAAAACATCTAGGAGCACCACGAAACCCTATTTCCACCGCCGCAACCTTCTATACCCATGAGATCCCACCTTGGGGCCTTTTCCGACGCTCCGCGGGAGGGGGAATCCATCACGGAGGGCTTCTACATCAACACCATAGCCTCTCCGATGATGTGTGAGTAGTTTACCACAGACCTTCGGGTCCATAGTTATTAGCTAGATGGCTTCTTCTCTCTCTTTGGATCTCAATAAAAAGTTCTCCTCAATTCTCTTGGAGATCCATTCGATCTAATTCTTTTTGCGGTGTGTTTGTCGAGATCCGATGAATTGTGGGTTTATGATCAAGATTATCTATGAACAATATTTCATTCTTCTCTGAATTCTTTTATGCATGATTTAATATCTTTGCAAGTCTCTTCGAATTATCAATTTGGTTTGGCCTACTAGATTGATCTTTCTTGTAATGGGAGAAGTGCTTAGCTTTGGGTTCAATCTTGCGGTGTCCTTTCCCAGTGACAGCAGGGGCAGCAAGGCACGTATTGTATTGTTGCCATATAGGATAAAATGATGGGTTTATATCATATTGCTTGAGTTTATCCCTCTACACCATGTCATCTTGCCTAATGCGTTACTCTTTTTTTAAGAACTTAATACTCTAGATGCATGCTGGATAGCGGTCGATGTCTGGAGTAATAGTAGGAGATGCAGAATTGTTTCGGTCTACTTGTCGCAGACGTGATGCCTATATACATGATCATGCCTAGATATTCTCATAACTATGCGCTTTTCTATCAATTGCTCGACAGTAATTTGTTCACCCACCGTAGAATTTGCTATCTTGAGAGAAGCCACTAGTGAAACCTATGGCCCCCGGGTCTATCTTCCATCATATTATTTTCCTATCAATTTGCTATTTTTCTCATTGTTTATTTTGCAATCTTTATTTTCCAATCTATACAACAAAAATACCAAAAATATTTATCTTATTATCTCTATCAGATCTCACTTTCATAAGTGACCGTGAAGGGATTGACAACCCATTTTTCGCGTTGGTTGCGAGGTTCTTGTTTGTTTGTGCAGGTACTAGGGACTTGCGTGTTACCTCCTACTTTATTGATACCTTGGTTCTCAAAAACTGAGGGAAATACTTACGCTACTTTGCTGCAACACCGTTTCCTCTTCAAGGGAAAACCAACGCATGCTCAAGAGGTAGCAGCCACTAGGCAGGAGGGCGCGCCTAGGGGGGCCAGGCGCGCCCCCACCCTCGTGGGCCCCTCGCAGCTCCACCGACTTACTTCTTCCTCCTATATATACCCATATACTCTGAAAACATACAGGAGCACCACGAAACCCTATTTCCACCGCCGCAACCTTCTGTACCCGTGAGATCCCATCTTGGGGCCTTTTCCGGTGCTCCGCCGGAGGAGGAATCGATCACGGAGGGCTTCTACATCAACACCATAGCCTCTCCGATGATGTGTGAGTAGTTTACCATAGACCTTCGGGTCCATAGTTATTAGCAAGATGGATTCTTCTCTCTCTTTGGATACTTCTTCCTCCTATATATACCCATATACGCTGAAAACATCCAGGAGCACCACGAAACCCTATTTCCACCGCCGCAACATTCTGTACCCGTGAGATCCCATCTAGGGGCCTTTTCCGGCGCTCCGCCGGAGGGGGAATCGATCACGGAGGGCTTCTACATCAACACCATAGCCTCTCCGATGATGTGTGAGTAGTTTACCACAGACCTTCGGGCCCATAGTTATTAGCTAGATGGCTTCTTCTCTCTCTTTTGATCTCAATACAAAGTTCTCCGTGATTCTCTTGGAGATCTATTTGATGTAATTCTTATTGTGGTGTGTTTGTCCAGATCCGATGAATTGTGGGTTTATGATCAAGATTATCTATGAACAATATTGGATTCTTCTCTGAATTCTTTCATGCATGATTTAATATCTTTGCAAGTCTTGTCGAATTATCAGTTTGGTTTGGCCTACTAGATTGATCTTTCTTGCAATGGGAGAAGTGCCTAGCTTTGGGTTCAATCTTGCGGTGTCCTTTCCCAGTGACAGCAGGGGCAGAAAGGCACGTATTGTATTGTTACCATCGAGGATAAAAAGATGGGGTTTATATCATATTGCTTGAGTTTATCCCTCTACATCATGTCATATTGCCTAATGTGTTACTCTGTTCTTATGAACTTAATACTCTAGATGCATGCTGGATAGCGGTCGATGTGTGGAGTAATAGTAGTAGATGCAGAATCGTTTTGGTCTACTTGTCGTCGACGTGATGCCTATATACATGATCATGCCTAGATATTCTCATAACTATGCACTTTTCTATCAATTGCTCGACAGTAATTTGTTCACCCACCGTAGAATTTGCTATCTTGAGAGAAGCCACTAGTGAAACCTATGGCCCCCGGGTCTATCTTCCATCATATTATTTTCCTATCAATTTGCTATTTTTCTCGTTGTTTATTTTGCAATCTTTATTTTCCAATCTATACAACAAAAATACCAAAAATATTTATCTTATTATCTCTATCAGATCTCACTTTCCTAAGTGACCGTGAAGGGATTGACAACCCATTTTACGCGTTGGTTGCGAGGTTCTTGTTTGTTTGTGCAGGTACTAGGGACTTGCGTGTTACCTCCTACTTTATTGATACCTTGGTTCTCAAAAACTGAGGGAAATACTTACGCTACTTTGCTGCATCACCCTTTCCTCTTCAAGGGAAAACCAACGCATGCTCAAGAGGTAGCAGCCACTAGGCAGGAGGGCGTGCCTAGGGGGGCCAGGCGCGCCCCCACCCTCGTGGGCCCCTCGCAGCTCCATCGACTTACTTCTTCCTCCTATATATACCCATATACGCCGAAAACATCCAGGAGCACCACGAAACCCTATTTCCACCGCCGCAACCTTCTGTACCCGTGAGATCCCATCTTGGGGCCTTTTCCGGTGCTCCGTCGGAGGAGGAATCGATCACGGAGGGCTTCTACATCAACACCATAGCCTCTCCGATGATGTGTGAGTAGTTTACCATAGACCTTCGGGTCCATAGTTATTAGCAAGATGGATTCTTCTCTCTCTTTGGATCTCAATACAAAGTTCTCCTCGATTCTCTTGGAGATCTATTCGATGTAATTCTTTTTGCGATGTGTTTGTCGAGATTCGATGAATTGTGGGTTTATAATCAAGATTATCTATGAACAATATTTGATTTTTCTCTGAATTCTATTATGCATGATTTAATATCTTTGCAAGTCTCTTCGAATTATCAGTTTGGTTTGGCCTACTAGATTGATCTTTCTTGCAATGGGAGAAGTGCTTAGCTTTGGGTTCAATCTTGCAGTGTCATTTCCCAGTGACAGCAGGGGTAGCAAGGCACGTATTGTATTGTTGCCATATAGGATAAAAAGATGGGGTTTATATCATATTGCTTGAGTTTATCCCTCTACATCATGCCATCTTGCCTAATGCTTTACTCTGTTCTTATGAACTTAATACTCCAGATGCATGCTGGATAGCGGTCGATCTGTGGAGTAATAGTAGTAGATGCAAAATTGTTTTGGTCTACTTGTCGTGGACGTGATGCCTATATACATGATCATGCCTAGATATTCTCATAACTATGCGCTTTTCTATCAATTGCTCGACAGTAATTGGTTCACCCACCGTAGAATTTGCTATCATAAGGGAAGCCACTAGTGAAACCTATGGTCCCCGGGTCTATCTTCCATCATATTATTTTCCTATCAATTTTCTATTTCTCTCGTTGTTTATTTTGCAATCTTTATTTTCCAGTCTATACGATAAAAATACCGAAAATATTTATCTTATTATCTCTATCAGATATCACTTTCGTAAGTGACCGTGAAGGGATTGACAACCCATTTTTCATGTTGGTTGCGAGCTTCTTGTTGGTTTGTGTAGGTTCTAGGGGCTTGTGTGTTACCTCCTACTGGATTGATACATTGGTTCTCAAAAACTGAGGGAAATACTTACACTACATTGCTGCATCACCCGTTCCTCTTCAAGGGAAAACCAACGCATGCTCAAGAGGTAGCAGCCATGAGGCAGGAGGGCACGCCCCCACCCTCGTGGGCCTCTCGCAGGTCCACCGACCTACTTCTTCCTCCTATATATACCCATATATCCTGAAAACATCCAGGAGCACCACGAAACCCTATTTCCACCGCCGCAACATTCTGTTCCCGTGAGATCCCATCTGGGGGCCTTTTCTGGCGCTCCACCGGAGGGGGAATCGATCACGGAGGGCTTCTACATCAACACCATAGCCTCTCCGATGATGTGTGAGTAGTTTACCACAGACCTTCGGGTCCATAGTTATTAGCTAGATGGCTTCTTCTCTCTCTTTGGATCTAAATACAAAGTTCTCCGTGATTCTCTTGGAGATCTATTACATGTAATTCTTTTTGTGGTGTGTTTGTCAAGATCCGATGAATTGTGGGTTTATGATCAAGATTATCTATGAACAATATTGGATTCTTCTCTAAATTCTTTTATGCATGATTTAATATCTTTGCAAGTCTCGTTGAATTATCAGTTTGGTTTGGCCTACTAGATTGATCTTTCTTGCAATGGGAGAAGTGCTTAGCTTTGGGTTCAATCTTGCGGTGTCCTTTCCCAGTGACAGCAGGGGCAGAAAGGCACGTATTGTATTGTTACCATCAAGGATAAAAAGATGGGGTTTATATCATATTGCTTGAGTTTATCCCTCTACATCATGTCATATTGCCTAATGCGTTACTCTGTTCTTATGAACTTAATACTCTAGATGCATGCTGGATAGCGGTCGATATGTGGAGTAATAGTAGTAGATGCAGAATCGTTTCGGTCTACTTGTCATGGACGTGATTCCTATATACATGATCATGCCTAGATATTCTCATAACTATGCGCTTTTCTATCAATTGCTCGACAGTAATTTTTCACCCACCGTAGAATTTGCTATCTTGAGAGAAGCCACTAGTGAAACCTATGGCCCCCGGGTCTATCTTCCATCATATTATTTTCCTATCAATTTTCTATTTTTCTCGTTGTTTATTTTGCAATCTTTATTTTCCAATATATACAATAAAAATACCAAAAATATTTATCTTATTATCTCTATCAGATATCACTTTCGTAAGTGACCGTGAAGGGATTGACAACCTCTTTTTCGCATTGGTTACGAGGTTCTTGTTTGTTTGTGCAGGTACTAGGGACTTGCGTGTTTCCTCCTACTGGATTGATACCTTGGTTCTCAAAAATTAAAGGAAATACTTACGCTACTTTGCTGCATCACGCTTTCCTCTTCAAGGGAAAACCAACGCATGCTCAAGAGGTAGCAACCACGAGGCAGGAGGGCGCGCCCAGGGGGGCCAGGCGCGCCCCCACCTCATGGGCCCCTCGCGGCTCCACCGACCAACTTCTTTCGCCTATATATACTCATATACCCCGAAAACATCCGAGAGCACCACGAAACCCTATTTCCACCGCCGCAACCTTCTTTACCCGTGAGATCTTATCTTGGGGCCTTTTCCGGCGCTCCATCGGAGGGGGAATCGATCACGGAGGGCTTCTACATCAACATCATAGCCTCTCCGATGATGTGTGATTAGTTTACCATAGACCTTCGGTTCCATAGTTATTAGCTAGATGGCTTCTTCTCTCTCTTTGGATCTCAATACAAAGTTCTCCTCGATTCTCTTGGAGATCTATTCGATGTAATTCTTTTTGCGATGTGTTTGTTGAGATTCGATGAATTGTGGGTTTATGATCAAGATTACCTATGAACAATATTTGATTCTTCTCTGAATTCTATTATGCATGATTTAATATCTTTGCAAGTCTCTTCGAATTATCAGTTTGGTTTGGCCTACTAGATTGATCTTTCTTGCAATGGGATAAGTGCTTAGCTTTGGGTTCAATCTTGCGGTGTCCTTTCCTAGTGACACCAGGGGTAGCAAGGCACATATTGTATTGTTTCCATCGAGGAGAAAAAGATGGGGTTTATATCATATTGCTTGAGTTTATCCCTCTACATCATGTCATCTTGCCTAATGCTTTACTCGATTCTTATGAACTTAATACTCTAGATGCATGCTGGATAGCGGTCGATCTGTGGAGTAATAGTAGTAGATGCAGAATCGTTTTGACCTAGTTGTCGTGGACGTGATGCCTATATACATGATCATGCCTAGATATTCTCATAACTATGTGCTTTTCTATCAATTGCTCGACAGTAATTTGTTCACACACCGTAGAATTTGCTATCATGAGAGAAGCCACTAGTGAAACCTATGGTCCCCGGGTCTATCTTCCATCATATTATTTTCCTATCAATTTGCTATTTCTCTCGTTGTTTATTTTGCAATCTTTATTTTCCAATCTATACAATAAAAATACCGAAAATATTTATCTTATTATCTCTATCAGATATCACTTTCGTAAGTGACTGTGAAGGGATTGACAACCCATTTTTCACGTTGGTTGCGAGGTTCTTGTTGGTTTGTGCAGGTACTAGGGGCTTGTGTGTTACCTCCTACTGGATTGATACATTGGTTCTCAAAAACTGAGGGAAATACTTACACTACTTTGCTGCATCACCCTTTCCTCTTCAAGGGAAAACCAATGCATGCTCAAGAGGTAGTAGCCATGAGGCAGGAGGGCGCGCCCCCACCCTCGTGGGCCTCTCGCAGGTCCACCGACCTACTTCTTCCTCCTATATATACCCATATACCCTGAATACATCTAGGAGCACCACGAAACCCTATTTCCACCGCCGCAACATTCTATACCCGTGAGATCCCATCTGGGGGCCTTTTCCCGCGCTCCGCCGGAGGGGGAATCGATCACGGAGGGCTTCTACATCAACACCATAGCCTCTCCGATGATGTGTGAGTAGTTTACCACAGACCTTCGGGTCCATAGTTATTAGCTAGATGGCTTCTTCTCTCTCTTTGGATCTCAATACAAAGTTCTCCTCAATTCTCTTGGAGATCCATTCGATGTAATTATTTTTGCGGTGTGTTTGTCGAGATCCGATGAATTGTGGGTTTATGATCAAGCTTATCTATGAACAATATTTCATTCTTCTCTGAATTATTTTATGCATGATTTAATATATTTGCAAGTCTCGTCGAATTATCAGTTTGGTTTGGCCTACTAGATTGATCTTTGTTGCAATGGGAGAAGTGCTTAGCTTTGGGTTCAATCTTGCGGTGTCCTTTCCCAGTGACAACATGGGCAAAAAGGCACGTATTGTATTGTCACCATCGAGGATAAAAAGATGGGGTTTATATCATATTGCTTGAGTTTATCCCTCTACATCATGTCATATTGCCTAATGTGTTACTATGTTCTTATGAACTTAATACTCTAGATGCATGCTGGATAGCGGTCGATTTGTGGAGTAATAGTAGTAGATGCAGAATCGTTTCGGTCTACTTGTCGTGGACGTGATGCCTATATACATGATCATGCCTAGATATTCTCATAACTATGCGCGTTTCTATCAATTGCTCGACAATAATTTTTTCACCCACCGTAGAATTTGCTATCTTGAGAGAAGCCACTAGTGAAACCTATGGCCCCCGGGTCTATCTTCCATCATATTATTTTCCTATCAATTTGCTATTTTTCTCGTTGTTTATTTTGCAATCTTTATTTTCCAATATATAAAATAAAAATACCAAAAATATTTATCTTATTATCTCTATCAGATCTCACTTTCGTATGTGACCGTGAAGGGATTGACAACCCCTTTTTCGCATTGGTTGCGAGGTTCTTGTTTGTTTGTGCAGGTACTAGGGAGTTGCTTGTTACCTCCTACTGGATTGATACCTTGGTTCTCAAAAACTGAGGGAAATACTTATGCTACTTTGCTGCATCACCATTTCCTCTTCACGGGAGAACCAACGCATGCTCAAGAGGTAGCAAGCATTAACACATAGTGAATACATGAACTCCTCAAACTACGGTCATCACCGGGAGTGGGCCCAGTTGTTGTCACTTCGGGGTTACCGGATCATAACACGTAGTAGGTGACTATAACTTGCAACATACTATCTAGAACATGGATATAATGATGATAACATAAATGGTTCAAATCTGAAATCATGGCACCCGGGCCTAAAGTGTTAAGCATTAAGCATGGCAAAGTCATAGCAACATCAATCTAAGAACATAATGGATACTAGGGATCAAGCCCTAACAAAACTAACTGGATTACATGATGAATCTCATCAAACTCCTTACCGACCAGCGAGCCGACGAAGGAATTACTCACTCCTGGTGGGGAGCATCATGGAATTGGCGATGGAGAAGGGTTGGTGATGACGAAGAACGAAGACCACCCTCTCCGGAGCCCCAAACGGACTCCAAATCTAGTCTCCCGGGGAAGAACAGGGCTTGGCGGCGGCTCCATCTCGTGGATTGTGATAATTCTTTCCCCCTGATTTTTTTCTCCAAAAAATAGGATTTTATAGAGTTGGTTTAAGGGTCAGCGGGGCCTCTAGGTGGGGACAACCCACCTGGGCGCGCCAGGAGAGGGGGCGCGTCGTGGTGGGTTGTGCCCACCCAGGTGCCCCTCTCCTGCATGTCCCGACTCTAGAAATTCTTATTATTGATAAAAAAATCCTTGCAAAGTTTCGTTCCATTCCGAGAACTTTTATTTCTGCAAAAAAACAACACCATGGTAGTTCTGCAAACAGTGTCAGTCCAGGGTTAGTTTCATTCAAATCATGCAAATTAGAGTCCAAAACAAGAGGAAAAGCGTGAGGAAAAGTAGATACGTTGGAGACGTATCAACTCCCCCAAGCTTAAACATTTGCTTGTCCTCAAGCAATTTAGTTGATAAACTGACAGTGAAAAAGAAAAACTTTTACGAACTCTTTTGCTCTTGTTTGCATAAATAAGCTTAAACAACACCCAGGTTTTCAGCCAACATTATAACTAACCATGTCAACAATAACTCTTAAATATTATAATGACTCATATCAATGACAGAATCAGCTAGCGAGCAATAATAAGATATCTCAAACGGCAACACATTGTCAAAACAACCATGATATAATATGACAATAATGGTATCTCGCTAGCCCTTTCTGACACCGCAAAACATAAATGCAGAGCACCTCCAAAGTTCAAGTAGCGACTAAACATTGTAATTCAGAAAAGATCCAGTCATGATGCACCCAACATTAGCTACACACAATGCATAAATCATGACAATTGTGCTCTACTCAGTCTCTGGCGCTTGTTTTAGAAGGTGATGACACGACATAAAAGTAAATAGAAAGTCCCTTCGCAGAGGGAAGCCGTGATTTGCAGAGGTGCCAGAGCTCAATTTTTAAAACAGAGATAAATGATATTTTGAGACATGCACCCTTCTCGTTTACTTCATGACCATCAGTTATCAATATCTCCCATGCTAAACAGGCTAGTGGCGGTTCCCAAGTGATAAAAGTAAAGGTTTACTCCCCCTCCACCAACAATCACATTCCATGGCTTGTCCGAAACAACGGGGTTCGTCCAAACCAACAACAGCCCTGGGGGAGTTTTGTTTAATGATTTGCATTTTTGAGTTCGGGACTGGGAATCCCTATTACCGCCCTTTTCTCGTGCGATGGCGAGTGAATAAACACTGACCTGAGAATAACCCGCTTAGCATGGAATATCCTGACCACCTCCTGTCGTTCCATGAACGATCCAGGCACACAAAATGGATAATGTTTTTGAAATTTTTAGAGGTGGCACATGCAAATTTACTTAGGACGGCAGGGTAATACCGCATATAGGTAGATATGGTGGACTCATCTGGAATAACTTTGGGTTCAAGGTTTTTGATGTACAAGCAGAATCCCTACTTAGTACAGGCAAAGGCAAGCAATTTAGATTGAGAAGCAGCCAGCTAGAGAGAAACAACGATCATAACCTTGCATTATGCATAAGTAATATTGGACACTAGCATGAGTAGAATATTATCACCATGAACATATATATTATAGAGGCTATGTTGGTTTTGATTCAACTACATGCATGAACATGTACCAAGTCAAGCCTGTCGGATTTCGGGTTCCGGCAGACCCTTGAGGTTCAAACACTAGGGTGCGCGCGGAGATTTCGCCTCCTACCTACCTGCACCCCTCCGCCTCGCTAAGATCTAAGCTATGGAAAGAACAACACAAGAGACACAGGGTTCATACTGGTTCGGGCCACCGTTATGGTGTAATACCCTACTCCAGTGTGTGGTGTGGTGGATTGCCTCTTGGGCTGATGATGATGAACAATACAAGGAAGAACAGCCTCGCGAGGGTCTGTTCTTTGCTGGGGGGGACGAACTGCTAGGAGGAGTTCAGTCACCCTTCTCTCTCTCTGATTTCGATCCGATCCTTGATCCTCGATCTTGATCTCCACCTTCAACCTGAACCTCCTATGGGTGGCTGGTCCTATTTATAGGCAATGGCCTTGGGCCTCTTCCCAAATATTGAGAGGGAAGGGTGCCAACAATTGGCCATTTTGAAGGGGAACATCTAGTACACTTATCCTGACTAAAGTTGGTCCTCGCCTGCACAAAGCTCTGGCGGTGACGCCGTCCTGGGCTCCACGATGACTTCCGTCTTGCAGTCCTCCTGGTCTTGGTCTTGTTGCACCGAAATGGCAACCTTTGCTTGATGCCTCGGTACTCCGCGGCTGCACTTGCCCCCTTTGCACCAAAGGGGAAAGGAGGACACTGCGCGGGCTGGCGCCCGCCTGGCGCCCTTGGTCGTCATGGCTTGCGTCACGGGCACCTCGTGAGGTACCCCACCTTGATCTCTCCGCCTCCTCGCAAGCCAGCCTGGTGAGGCCGTGCCTGAGGAAGCTCCGTGTCGTCCGCCCCGCGAGGCTTGGCCCATCGCGAGGGTCTTGGGTCTTTGTTGATGAAGATGGGCCGTGCTGGGCCCCCCTTTGAGCCACGCCGCAGGCCGCAGGCAGGCGAGTCTGGGGACCCCCGTTCCCAGAACGCCGACAGTAGCCCCCGGGCCCAAGGCGCGCCCGGACTTGGCCGTGCAGGGAGGCGGAAGGGCAAGAGCGAAGCGCTGTGGGCCCTATCAGCCGGCGGCCTTGGGCGCCGCATGGCGGTTGATTGGACGTGGGCGTCTCCACTTCCCCATGGTGCCTCGGCAACTGCACGGATTGGACAAGCCCCTGGATGCAAGGCGGGTCATGATTACTTGCGATCATGGAGGTCGGTGGTTGGCCTACGCCGGCCATAAGTACGGAACGGCGCGTGCCCTTCCAGTCCATCCCTTCTTGCTTCTCCTTCTTCCCGGTCCTTGCTCCGTCTTGCTGCGATGGCTTCGATCCGCCGGTTCTCGTCGGCAGAGAAGGGAAAGGCTCCCCGAGAGGAACCAGACCCGCTCCCGCCGAAGAAACGGCTCGCCCTCCGCGGCCCGGACGAGGGGGCCCATCAGGTGGTGTCGAGGCCCTGGTGCGAGCGGGCACCGCTAGGGTTCCCGCTTCCCTTGTACGCCCACATCGAGGGCCCTGAAGGAGTTGATGCTGATCACCACGGGCGGTGCCGCCATTGGCGCCGACGGGTCATGAAGGTGTGGGCCGTCCCCCCTGGGGTCCACACCGAGGGCTCCTCCCGAGAGTTCGTGCTCCACGCCGCCATGCCTCCTCAGTCTTGGATTCGCCTTCCTCCCTTCTTCGCCTCCATCATCCCGCAGGGAGAACTCCTGGAGCTTTGGCTGCAGCACGCCGGTTGCAGCACCCTCGCGACCAAGGCAGAGGTCGCGGTCGTCGCCCCGGGCGAGGTCTTCATGACTCGAGGCTGGAGCAAAGTCGCCCGGGTTTGCAGGACAAGAGGCGCCTTCACGATCCACTTGGAGTATGACGGTGCTTCGGTGATGTTCTTCAAGGTCTTTGATGCGAACGGGCGCCGGTTGGAGTGCTGCCCCGGGAGAGGTGGCTGGGACCCTGCTGCGGCGAGGACTGGGCCCGCCGACGCTCCCTTGGCGGCTCCTCAGGCGGTGGAGGCGTCGGAGGTTCCAGCGACTCCGGCGAGCTCTTCGCGACTCCGGAGATGAGCGACGACAGCTACGAGCCCTCGAGCCGGCGCCGCTCTTGGAGCAGGGCGGGCTCGTCAGGCCGTCGCCGCCTCTGATCTGGATGGGGTTGGCGCCGGTGCTTGACGGCCCACTGTTGATGATGGCGTCTTTTGCAGGGGCGCGCGTAGTTAGCGTCCTTTTAGGATCTGTTCCCTGCGAGGAATCAAAGACGCGTCCCGTGGGGGCTTGTAAGGTGCCTGTGATCCTATTTTGTTAATATAACCCTTGTCGTAGAATTGTGCGAGTTGCTCATTCCGTCTTAGCTCAGTTCTCCCTTTCGAACCTCACGAGGGCTTGGTGCTCTGCGCCGACAGGTCCCAGTCCCAAGGCGGCTTTAGCCGTCGCTGGTATGCCAGGTCGGGATGCCGTGGTCAAGGCCAGGAGGTGACGGCCCGGAGTCCGGTAAGAGCTCCTGAGTCGCGATGCTCAGGAGGTCCCCTTTGGCGCTCAAGCAGTCGTCGTTCGGTGAGAAAGGAGAGCGGCGTCGCTAACACGAGATTGCATTAGGTGCGGGGATGTTGCCACGGTAGCTGGTGCTTCCGGGTGGTGACTTATCTCGAGAATCAGGGGTCACTCTCCGGTGTGTCGCCGGGTCCGTGCATCGGCAGGCGTGAGGTTGCTCGGCGAGGTCCTCGCGTGTCCCTCCCCTCTCGCCTTTGCTCCCCTTTCTGCTCTACATCCTCGGGTCCCAGTCCTCGAGCGAGTCTCAGCCGTCGCTGGTATGCCAGGTTGCGATGCCGTGGACAAGGCCAGAGGGTGAGGGCTGGAGAGCCAGTAGGAGCCCTGAGTCGCGATGCTCAGGCACCCCCCCTTTAATGTGCAAGCGGTTCGTGCGGATGAGAGTGAAGGAGACACCGCAAGGGCCTCGCCTGACGCGACTCCTTTAGGAGATCCTGTAAACCCATCATAGAAAGAACGAGGGGTTGCCATGACAATTGACAGTCAGCCGTTGGTTGCTTCCGAGGGGTGATGAGGCACTGAAGGCTTGACGAGGTGGCGCCATGCAGGGCTGCTGCGGCCAGAGCTCAGCCATTCAGGTTTGTCGGTGTTGCAGGGATGGACCCATGCGCAAGCGTCGTGCCGTTTGGGAGCTCATTCAAATAGATGCTGGGAAGGCGGACATCACTGGGTCAGGCCCGAGCGACTTGGGGATGATGCAGCCCGAGGGGCGCCCCCAACAAGGTAAGCTAACAACATGAAATAAAAGGGATACATGCCGCAGGGGCGGACCCACGCGGCCTGGGAATAATGCAGCCCTGGGGGGGCGCTCCCAGCTGGAAATGAAACTTGAAAGATGTCACCTGATGATGTTGAGGACGAAGGACTATTGGTGTAGCAGACTCGGTGGGCTGCGGAAGCCGATCCTCATGAGCCCCCAGGCCTAGGGGCCTCGGGAGGCTCCGGAGGCGCTGGTGGCTCCTCGTGGACCATCTCCATCTCCGCCAGGGCTGCGGAACGCCTGGCCTCTTGTGCCTCCATGATGCCCCTCATGAGGCGCTGGTACGTGGCACCGCGTTCGGTAAGCCGTACGGCATGCGAACGTAGCTTTGGGGTGGACCTCGGCAGCGCCCCACTCGCGAGGGCCAGAGGCGCTCCAGAGAGGTGACTCGATTGAGCCCTGGTATGTCGATGCAGACGTGCAGCCCACCATCCTCGCCTGGATGGGGAGCCACTGCTGGTAGGCGGCGGCCGCCTTTCATTACTCTTGACTCCTGTAGCTCTTGAATGGCCTTGCTGACGAACTCCTGAGGGTCTGGCTCTCCTTGCATTACTCCTTCTTGAGGGAAACGTGCTTTGAAACACGCCTCCATGTGGTGCCCAAGCGCGTCCCTCGTGACCCTAGCCAGGTCGGTGGCCCTCCAGGGGAGAGCCCCCGAGCCCTGCCTAAGGAGGGCGCCGGGCGCGCTTTCTTATGCAATGGAAGGAGGTTCCCCCTGGGCAGGCGCGGGCCCAGAGGGGCCTGCCTCCTGAGGGGCCGGGCCAGATGATGTCTTCTTCTTCTTGGGGGTGGTCTCGGGAAGCCTCCTGCTTCCGCGATCCGGGTCTTCCAGTGACGCGGCCTGAAAGGCTCGCTCCAGGGAACACACCGCGTCCTTCTCTTCACAGGGCACCGTGATGACTCCGCCACTTCCTGGCATCTTGAGGACGTTGTAGCCATGGTGAGTTACGGCCATGAACTTGGCCAGTGCTGGGTACCCAAGGATGGCGTTGTACGGCAGGCGAATGTGAGCGACGTAGAAGTCGATGAGCTCGGTGCGGTAGTTGTCGCGTGCCCCGAAGGTGACAGGGAGGCGAACCTGCCTAATCGGGACCGTGAAGCCGTCGGTGACTCCGGAGAAAGGCTTGGTTGGCTGAAGCTGGCTGTAGGGCACTTGGAGATTGTTGAATGTTTCCACGGACAGGATGTTGAGCCCTGCCCCGCCATCGATGAGGGTCCTGGTGACCACCACGTTGCTGATGATTGGGGAACAAAGCATCGGGAGGACTCCGGCTGTAGCCGCACACTTGAGCTGATCTGCTGGGCTGAACGTGATGGCGCACGCCGACCACCTGAGAGGGCGTGTGGCTTCGAGCTTGGGGAGGACTGCATTCACTTCGCGGGCGAACTGCTTGAAGATGCGTTGAGAGGCTGGGGCTTGAGCCCCGCCCAGGATGCAGGCGATCGCGCGCGGCTCCTGGAAGCCCCCAGCCCCCTTGTCCTGGTGGCGGTCCTCGTTTCTCCTTGGCTGCAGTGGTAGTGGAGGGAGGCCTGTGTTGCCTTGCGGGCGATCCTCGTGAGGCTGATCCCTCCAGTCTCCCTCGCGAGGCGGAACTTGCCAGCGATCCTCACGAGGTTGATCGCGCCACCCTTGGCGCGGGCCACGGTCTTCCCAGCGTCCTGCGTTCCCTCCTCCTCCTCGACCGTAGCCCCGGTCACCACGGTCGGGGCGACGGCCGATCCTTCCTTCTCGCATGGCTCGGAGCTCTTGACATTCGTTGGTGTTGTGGGTGTGGAGGTCATGGTACACACAGTATCGACTGCCCTTGGGAGGTTCGGGCAGATCTCTGCCCTGCTTGGTGTCTGGTTCCGCCGCGAGCACGGCAGCCCCCTTGCGCTTCACATCCTTGGCCTTGGGCTTCTTCTCTTCTGGGCCTACGGCAGGCAGCTCGGGGAGGGAGAGACACCCTTCCTCAGCCCTGGCGCACTTGGTTGCCAAGTTGAACAATTCCAAGGAAGTGCACAGGTCTTCATGCATCGCCAGCTCCTCCATCATCTTGACATCGCACATGCCGTCGGAGAAGGCTGAGATGATGGCCTCCTCGGTCACCTTGGGAATCTTGAGGCGTGCTTTGTTGAAGCGCTGGATGTACTTCTGCAGGGTCTCCCTGGTTGTTGCTTGATGCGGCGCATGTCGCTCACGGCAGGTGGCCGGTCGCGAGTACCTTGGAAGTTGGCGATGAAGCGGGTGCGCATCTCGTCCCAGGAGGAGTTCGTGCCTGGGGCCAGGTTCAGGAGCCAGGTGCAGGCCCCGTCCTTGAGCGCCATGGAAACCAGTTCGCCATGACCTTCTCGTCTTCGTTGGCAGCTTCGATGCCCAGCTCATAGAGCTGGAGGAACTCCGCAGGGTTGGCCGTGCCGTCGTAATGACGAGGCAGGTCTGGCTTGAACTTGCCGGGCCACGCGATGCTGCGTAGCTCGGTGGTGAAGGCACGACATCCTGCTGTGGCCACGGGAGGCCTTGGGTGACGGAGAGCTTGGTCTTGCATGTCCCCACGTGCTGCAGCTAGGAGCAGCGTGGGGTCTTGACGTGCGGGAGCAGGAGCATGGTCGCGACGTGTTGGAGCAGGGAGTGCCCGGGCAGCTTCTTGCGGGCGAAGGACTTCTTGGCAGCTCTGCTCTTGCCGCGCTGGCACCTGACAGAGCGGGTTCCGCCCAGGGGCCACGCGCCTTGGAGCCATGGCGCCTTCTTGAGGAGGAGGCGGCCGGGGCGCCACCGGAGCTTCGTCGCCCGCGCGGGGCGGGGTGCGGTGTAGCGGAACGGACGGCGCAGGAGAGGCCCCTGCGGCGCGGACGAGCTCGGCGATGCGGTCAAGCCATTCTTCGTAGACGTCGTCGACGGGACGGTAGCGCAGGAGCTCGTTTGCCACGATGAGCGCAGCTCGAGCCTCCATGGGCGCGCGAAGCGCGCGGGACGAAGAACCAGCTGGGGTGAGCGAGGGAGTAGCGGTGCGGCCGTCTTGCCGCACCGACGGATGCTGAGACGATGCTTGCTACTCGTCCCCCGCCGGGCCGGTGGTGGCACTGACGGCAGGTGACGGGGAACGGCGAGGACGCCCGCCGACAGGAGCCGTCTGGTCGACGCGGGAAGCGAGAGCGGCCCGACGCTCGGTGCGGGCCCAACGAGCGTCAAACATGGGCGCGATGGTCGGAGGAGAACGGGGTGGTGGAAGACGAATTCCGGCGCCCCCCTACCTGGCACGCCAAATGTCGGATTTCGGGTTCCCGCAGACCCTTGAGGTTCGAACACTGGGGTGCGCGCGGAGATTTTGCCTCCTACCTACCTGCACCCCTCCGCCTCGCTAAGATCTAAGCTATGGAAAGAACAACACAAGAGACACAGGGTTTATACTGGTTCGGGCCACCGTTGTGGTGTAATACCCTACTCCAGTGTGTGGTGTGGTGGATTGCCTCTTGGGCTGATGATGATGAACAATACAAGGAAGAACAACCTCACGAGGGTCTGTTCTTTGCTGGGGGGGACGAACTGCTAGGAGGAGTTCAGTCACCCTTCTCTCTCTCTGATTTCGATTCGATCCTTGATCCTCGATCTCGATCTCCACCTTCAACCTGAACCTCCTGTGGGTGGCTGGTCCTATTTATAGGCAATGGCCCTGGGCCTCTTCCCAAATATTGAGCGGGAAGGGCGCCAACAATTGGCCATTTTGAAGGGGAACATCTAGTACACTTATCCTGACTAAAGTTGGTCCTCGCCTGCACAAAGCTCTGGTGGTGACGCCGTCTTGGGCTCCACGATGACCTCCGTCTTGCAGTCCTCCTGGTCTTGGTCTTGTTGCACCGAAATGGCAACCTTTGCCTGATGCCTCGGTACTCCGCGGCTGCGCTTGCCCCCTTTGCACCAAAGGGGAAAGGAGGACACTGCGCGGGCTGGCGCCCGCCTGGCACCCTTGGTCGTCACGGCTTGCGTCACGGGCACCTCGTGAGGTACCCTGCCTTGATCTCTCCACCTCCTCGCGAGCCAGCCTGGTGAGACCGTGCCTGAGGAAGCTCTGTGTCGTCCGCCCCGCGAGGCTTGGCCCCTCGCGAGGGTCTTGGGTCTGTGTTGATGAAGATGGGCCGTGCTGGGGCCCCCTTTGAGCCACACCGCAGGCCGCAGGCAGGCGAGTCTGGGGACCCCCGTTCCCAGAACGCCGACAAAGCCACTTGAAAATTCAGAGGAGGATACCATATCATCATACTACATCACAATAATTTAAACGCAATGTTGATATCCAAGATAAATCATTATCCACTCCTAGCTACTTATGCATGGCATGAGAAACTATAATCTCTAATTGTCATTGCAAACATGTTTAATCATAATGGGTTGAATCATGGATACTAGGTTAAACATATTTACACAAACAGAACAAGTCGAGTTCATACCAGTTTCTCTCTGCCATGGCCAGTTCATCGAATATCATCATTATTGCCTTTCACTTGCATGACCGAACGATGTGAAAATAATAATAGAGCAAGAGTGCCATGGACTAAGCTGGAATCTGCAAACATTAAGACCACCCTCTCTGAAGCCCCAAACGGACTCCAGATCTACTCTCCCGGGGAAGAACAGGGCTTGGCGGCGGCTCCATCTCGTGGATCGCGATAATTCTTTCTCCTTGATTTTTTTTCTCCAAAAATAGGATTTTATAGAGTTGGTTTCAGGGTCAGTGGGGCCACCAGGTGGGGACAACCCACCTGGGCGCGCCAGGAGAGGGGGCGCGCCGTGGTGGGTTGTGCCCACCCAGGTGCCCCCTCTCTTGCAGGCCCTGACTCCAGAAATTCTTATTATTGATAAAAAATCCTCGCAAAGTTTCGTTCCATTCCGAGAACTTTTATTTCTGCAAAAAACAACACCATGGTAGTTCTGCTGAAAATAGTGTCAGTCCAGGGTTAGTTTCATTCAAATCATGCAAATTAGAGTCCAAAACAAGAGGAAAAGCATGAGGAAAAGTAGATATGTTGGAGACGTATCAACTCCCCCAAGCTTAAATCTTTGCTTGTCCTCAAGCAATTTAGTAGATAAACTAAAAGTGAAAAAGAAAAACTTTTGCGAACTCTTTTGCTCTTGTTTGCATAAATAAGCTTAAACAACACCCAGGTGTTCAGCCAACATTATAACTAACCATGTCGACAATAACTCTTAAAGATTATAATGACTCATATCAATGACATAATCCGTTAGCGAGCAATAATAACATATCTCAAACGGCAACACGTTGTCAAAACAACCATGATATAATATGACAATAATGGTATCTCGCTAGCCCTTTCTGACAACGAAAAACATAAATGCAGAGCACCTCCAAAGTTCAAGTAGCGACTAAACATTGTAATTCAAAAAAGATCCAGTCATGATGCACCCAACATTAGCTACACACAATGCATAAATCATGACAATTGTGCTCTACTCAGTTTCTGGCGCTTGTTTTAGAAGGTGATGACACAACATAAAAGTAAATAGAAAGTCCCTTTGCAGAGGGAAGCAGTGATTTGCAGAGGAACAGAGCTCAATTTTTAAAACAGAGATAAATGATATTTTGAGACATGCACCCTTCTCGTTTACTTCACGACCATTAGTTATCAATATCTCCCATGCTAAACAGGCTAGTGGCGGTTCCCAAGCAATAAAAGTAAAGGTTTACTCCCCCTCCACCAACAATCACATTCCATGGCTTGTCCGAAACAACGGGGGTCGTCCAAACCAACAACAGCCCCGGGGGAGTTTTGTTTAATTGTTTGCATTTTTGATTTCGGGACTGGGAATCCCTATTACCGCCCTTTTCTCGTGCGATGGTGAGTGAATAAACACTGACCTGAGAATAAGCCACTTAGCATGGAATATCCCGACCACCTCCTGTCGTTCCATGAACGACCCAGGCACACAAAATTGATAATGTTTTTGAAGTTTTTTAGAGGTGGCACATGCAAATTTACTTAGGACGGCAGGGTAATACCGCATATAGGTAGATATGGTGGACTCATCCGGAATAACTTTGGGTTCATGGTTTTTGATGTACAAGCAGAATCCCCACTTAGTACAGGCGAAGGCAAGCAATTTAGATAGAGAAGCGGCCAGGTAGAGAGCAACAACGATCATAACCTTGCATTATGCATAAGTCATATTGGACACTAGCATGAGTAGAATATTATCACCATGAACATATATATTATAGAGGCTATGTTGGTTTTGATTCAACTACATGCATGAACATGTACCAAGTCAAGCCACTTGAACATTCAGAGGAGGATACCATATCATCATACTACATCACAATCATTTTTAACGCAATGTTGATATCCAAGATAAATCATTATCCATTCCTAGCTACTTATGCATGGCATGAGAAACTATAATCTCTAATTGTCATTGCAAATATGTTTAATCATAATGGGCTGAATCATGGATACTAGGTTAAACATATTTACACAAACAGAACAAGTCGAGTTCATACCAGTTTCTCTCTGCCACGGCCAGTTCATCGAATATCATCATTATTGCCTTTCACTTGCACGACCGAACGATGTGAAAATAATAATAGAGCAAGAGTGCCATGGACTAAGCTAGAATCTGCAAACATTTCATTCAACCGGAGAAGACAAGGTAAAATGGGCTCTTAGTTCAGCATTTATTCATATGAGATCCACTCAACATTTTCATCATGGTCTTTGTCGGTTTCAAAACCGGCGGATCTCGGGTAGGGGGTCCCGAACTATGCGTCTAAGGTCGATGGTAACAGGAGACAAGGGACACAATGTTTACCCAGGTTCGGGCCCTCTCTATGGAGGTAATACCCTACTTCCTGCTTGATTGATCTTGATGAATATGAGTATTACAAGAGTTGATCTACCGCGAGATCGTAATGGCTAAACCCTAGAAGTCTAGCCTGTCTGACTATGATTATGAGGATATATGTCTACGGACCTAGCCCTCCAGTTTATATAGACACCAGAGGGATCTAGGGTTACATAAGATCGGTTACAGAGAAAGGAGTCTTCATATTTGGACGCCAAGCTTGCCTTCCACGCCAAGGAGAGTCCCATCCGGACACGGGTAGAGTCTTCGGTCTTCGCATCTTCACAACCCATGAGTCCGGCCCATGTCCAATAGGTCGGACGCCCGAGGACCCCTTAGTCCAGGACTCCCTCAGTAGCCCCCGAACCAGACTTCAATGACGAGTGTCCGGCGTGCAGGTAGTCTTCGACATGGTAAGGCGGGTTCCTACTTCAACGACTTCAAAGTGATGTATTCGGCCTTCCAATTAATGTCGTGCCCTTAGGCTTCCACGCCTTCCTGACTTCAGCTTCCACGTCTTCCTGACTTCAACTTCCACGTGGCGAGTGAATACAAGAGGTCGGGGTATTTTTGCACATACCACCCTAACCGTACAAGAGAGGTGCCTATTTAAAGAGAATAGATCTCAGATCCATTCCACACCCCACAGAAAAATCCTCATAGCTTGCTAGGAAGAACCACCCCAACATGGCTAATGCTCCCAGCTCTTCCTCTCGTCCCCACAGCTCCTCACAGTCAGCTGCCGAAGCTGAAAAACAGGGCTTTCTTTCCCCCGTGGATCTAGTCCCTGTACGAGCAGAGCTGACGTCCTTCAATGGCGGGGTTCAGGCGGAGGACTCTCCCAATCCATCCAGGGGGAACGAGTATGCTTCGTTCCCTTTTTGTTAAGAGGCGTCGGATTTCCAATCCATCCCTTCCTCCGAGGACTTCTGGAGTATTATGGCCTCCAACTGCATAGTTTCACTCCCGCCCCCATCCTGCACATTGCGGGTTATGTTGCTCTGTGCGAGCTATTCCTAGGCTGCGAGGCCCATTTTGAATTATGGAGAAAACTGTTCTGCCTCGTCCCACGTAATCAAGGGGGTCAATATTCGAAGTGGGAGGAGCCGAAGTGTGGCGTATCGCCAGGACCGGATGTTGGGGAACGTAGTAATTTCAAAAATTTACCTACGCACACGCAAGATCATGGTGATGCACAACAATGAGAGGGGAGAGTATCGTCTACGTACCCTTGTAGACGATAAGCGGAAGCGTTATGAGAACGCAGTTGATGTAGTATTACGTCTTCACGATCCGACCGATCCAAGTACCGAACGCACGGCACCGCCGAGTTCAGCACACGTTCAGCTTGATGACGTCCCACGAACTCCAATCCAGCAGAGCTTCACGAGAGAGTTCCGTCAGCAAGACGGCGTGATGACAGTGATGATGTTGCTACCGACGCAGGGCTTCGCCTAAGCACCGCTACGATATGATCGAGGTGGATTATGGTGGAGGGGGGCACCGCACACGGCTAAGGGGCCAATGATCAACTTGTCTGTTCTAGGGTGCGCCCTCGCCCCCGTATATAAAGGAGCAAGGGGGGAGGTCGGCCGACC
This sequence comes from Triticum dicoccoides, assembly GCF_002162155.2. NCBI lineage: Eukaryota > Viridiplantae > Streptophyta > Magnoliopsida > Poales > Poaceae > Triticum > Triticum dicoccoides. Next base: position 246,468,087 of record NC_041388.1, read on the forward strand.
CCTGTAGGGTGCACGAGGAGGAGGAGTCCTCCTCCTAGTAGAAGTAGGAAACCCTTTCCTACTCCTACTAGGAGGGGGAAAGGAAAGAGGAGAGGGAGAAGGTAGGAGAGGGAGGAAAGGAGGAAAGGGGGACCGGCCCCCTAATGCAATTCGGTTTAGGCTAGGGGGGCCGCGCGCCCTGCCTCCTCTCTTCCACCACTTTGCCCATGAGGCCCAATACTTCTTCCCCGTATTCCCGTAACTCCCCGGTACTCCGAAAAATACTCGAATCACTCGGAACCTTTCCGATGTCCGAATATAGTCGTCCAACATATTGATCTTTACATCTCGACCATTTCGAGACTCCTCGTCATGTCCCCGATCTCATCCGGGACTCCGAACTACCTTCGGTACATCAAATCACATAAACTCATAATACCGATCGTCACCGAACGTTAAGTGTGCGGACCCTACCGGTTCGAGAACTATGTAGACATGACCGAGATACGTCTCCAGTCAATAACCAATAGTGGAACCTGGATGTTCATATTGGCTCCTACATATTCTACGAAGATCTTTATCGATCAAACCGCATAACAACATACATTGTTCCCTTTGTCATTGGTATGTTACTTGCCCGAGATTCGATCGTCGGTATCTCGATACCTAGTTCAATCTTGTTATCGGAAAATCTCTTTACTTTTTCCGTAATGCACTATCCTGCAACTAACTCATTAGTTGCATTGCTTGCAAGGCTTATAGTGATGTGCATTACCGAGAGGGCCCATAGATACCTCTCCGACAATCGGAGTGACAAATCCTAATCCCGATCTTTGCCAACTCAACAAGTACCATCGAAGACACTTGTAGAGAACCTTTATAATCACCCAGTTACGTTGTGACGTTTGGTAGCACACAAAGTGTTCCTCCGGTATTCGGGAGTTGCATAATCTCATAGCCATAGGAACATGTATAAGTCATGAAGAAAGCAATAGCAACAAACTAAACGATCAAATGCTAAGCTAACGGAATGGGTCAAGTCAATCATCATTCTCTAATGATGTGATCCCATTAATAAAATGACAACTCATGTCTATGGTTAGGAAACTTAACCATCTTTGATTCAACGAGCTAGTCAAGTAGAGGCATACTAGTGACACTCTATTTGTCTATGTATTCACACATGTACCAAGTTTCTGGTTAATACAATTCTAGCATGAATAATAAACATTTATCATGATATAAGGAAATAAATAATAACTTTATTATTGCCTCTAGGGCATATTTCCTTCAGTCTCCCACTTGCACTAGAGTCAATAATCTAGTTCACATCTTTATGTGATTAGTTCACATCTCCATGCGACTAATACCCAAAAGGGTTTACTAGAGTCAATAATCTAGTTCACATCGCTATGTGATTAACACCCAAAGAGTGATCATGTTTTGCTTGTGAGAGAAGTTTAGTCTACGGGTCTGCAACATTCAGATCCGTATGTATTTCGCAAATTTCTATGTCTACAATGCTCTGCACGTAGCTATTCTAGACAATTGCTCCCACTTTCAATATGTATCCAGATCGAGACTTAGAGTCATCTAGATCGATGTAAAAAGCTTGCATCAATGTAACTCTTTACTGTGAACTCTTTTTATCATCTCCATAACCGAGAAATATTTCCTTAGTCCTCTAAGGATAATTATGAACGCTGTCGAGTGATCTACTCCTAGATCACTATTGTACTCCCTTGCCAGAATCATGCTAAGGTATACAATAGGACTGGTAAACAGTATAGCATACTTTGTAGAACCTATGACTGAGGCATAGGGAATGACTTTTCATTCTCTTTCTATTTTATATCATGGTTGAGTTTTGAGTCTTTACTCAACTTCACACCTTGCAACATAGGCAAGAACTCCTTCTTTCACTGTTCCATTTTGAACTACTTCAAAATCTTGTCAAGGTATGTACTCATTGAAAAAACTTATCAAGCGTCTTGATCTATCTCTATAGATCTTTATGCTCAATGTGTAAGCAGCTTCATCAAGGTCTTTCTTTGAAAAACTCTTTTCAAACACCCCTTTATGATTTCTAGAAAATTCTACATTATTTCCGATCAATAATATGTCATTCACTTATACTTATCAGAAATGATGTAGTGCTCCCACTCACTTTCTTGTAAATACAGGCTTCACCGCAAGTCTGTATAAAACCATATGATTTGATCACTTTATCAAAGCATATATTCCAACTCCGAGATGCTTGCACCAGTCCATAGATGGATCGCTGGAGCTTGCTCACCTTGTTAGCACCTTTAGGGTCGACTAAACCTTCTGGTTGCATCATATACAACTCTTCTTTAAGAAATACATGAAGGAATACGGTTTTGACATCCATTTGCCCGATATCATAAAATGTGGCAACTGCTAACATGATTCGGACAAACTTTTAAGCATCGATACGAGTGAGAAAATCTCATACTAGTCAACACCTTGAACTTTGTCAAAAACCTTTTTCGACAAGTCTATTTGTAGATAGTAACATTACTATCAGCGTCCGTCTTCCTCTTGAAGATCCACTTATTCTTAATGACTCACCGATCATCGAGCAAGTCAATCAAAGTCCATACTTTGTTCTCATACATGGATCCCATCTCAGATTTCATGGCCTTAAGCCGTTTCACGGAATCTGGGCTCATCATTGCTTCCGTATAGTTCGTAGGTTCGTCATGGTATAGTTACATGACTTCCAGAAAGGATTACCGTACCACTTTGGTGCGGACCATACTCTGGTTATCCTACGAGGTTTGGTAGTAACTTGATCTGAAGTTTCATGATCATCATCATTAGCTTCCTCACTAACTGGTGCAGAGATCACTAGAACTGATTTCTGTGATGAACTACTTTCCAATTTGGGAGCAGGTATAGTTACCTCATCAAGTTCTACTTTCCTCCCACTCACTTCTTTCGAGAGAAACTCCTTCTCTAGAAAGGATCCATTCTTAGCAACAAAAATCTTGCCTTCGGATCTGTGATAGAAGGTGTACCCAATATTTTCTTTTGGGTATCCTATGAAGACACACTTCTCCGATTTGGGTTTTGAGCTTATCAGGTTGAAACTTTTTCACATAAGCATTGCAACCTCAAACTTTAAGAAACGACAGCTTAGGTTTCTTGCCAAACCATAGTTCATATGGTGTCATCTCAACGGATTTAGACGGTGCCCTATTTAATGTGAATGTAGCTGTCTCTAATGCATAACCCCAAAACGATAGTGGTAAATCGGTAAGAGACATCATAGATTGCACTATATCCAATAAAGTACGGTTATGACGTTCGGACACACCATTACGCTGTGGTGTTCTGCGTGGCGTGAGTTGTGAAACTCTTCCGCATTGTTTCAAATGAAGACCAAACTCGTAACTCAAATATTCTCCTCCACGATCAGATCATAGAAACTTTATTTTCTTGTTATGATGATTTTCCACTTCACTCTGAAATTCTTTGAACTTTTCAAATGTTTCAGATTTATGTTTCATCGACTAGATATACCCATATCTGCTCAAATCATCTGTGAAGGTCAGAAGATAACGATACCCGCCGCGAGCCTCAAGACTCATCGGACTGCATACATCAATATGTATTATTTCCAACAAGTCTATTGCTCGCTCCATTGTTCCAGAGAACGGAGTCTTAGTCATCTTGCCCATGAGGCATGGTTCGCAAGCATCAACTGATTCATAATCAAGTGATTCTAAAAGCCCATCAGCATGGATTTTCTTCATGCGCTTTACACCAATATGACCTAAACGATAGTGATACAAATAAGTTGCACTATCATTATTAACTTTGCATCTTTTGGCTTCCATATTATGAATATGTGTATCACTACGAGCGAGATTCAATAAACCATTCACGTTGGGTGTATGACTATTGAAGGTTTTATTCATGTAAACAGAACAAGAATTATTCTCTGACTTTAAATGAATAACCGTATTGCAATAAACATGATCAAATCATATTCATGATTAACGCAAACACTAAATAACATTTATTTAGGTTCAACACTAATCCCGAAAGTATAGGGACTGTGCGATAATGATCATATCAATCTTGGAACCACTTCCAACACACATCCTCACTTCACCCTTAACTAGTCTCTGTTCATTCTGCAACTCCCGTTTCGAGTTACTAATCTTAGCAACTGAACTAGTATGAAATACTGAGGGATTGCTATAAACACTAGTAAAGTACATATCAATAACATGTATATCAAATATACCTTTGTTCACTTTGCCATCCTTCTTATCCGCCAAATACTTGGGGCAGTTATGCTTCCAGTGACCAGTCCCTTTGCAGTAGAAGCACTTAGTCTTAGGCTTAGGTCTAGACTTGGGCTTCTTCACTTGAGCAACAACTTGTTTGTCGTTCTTCTTGAAGTTACCCTTCTTCCCTTTGCCCTTTTCTTGAAACCAGTGGTCTTGTCAACCATCAACACTTGATGCTTCTCTTGATTTCTACCTTCGTCGATATCAGCATCACGAAGAGCTTGGGAATCATTTCCGTTTATCCCTTGCATATTATAGTTCATCATGAAGTTCTAGTAACTTGGTGATAGTGACTAGAGAAGTTTGTCAATCACTATCTTATCTAGAATATTAACTCCCACTTGACTCAAGTGATTGTAGTACTCAGACATTCTGAGCACATGCTCACTAGCCGAGCAATTCTCCTCCATCTTGTAGGCAAGTGCTTGTCAAAGGTCTCATACCTTTCGACATGGGCATGAGTTTGAAATACTAATTTCAACTCTTGGAACATCTCATATGCTTTGTGGCGTTCAAAACGTCTTTAAAGCCCCGGTTCTAAGCCGTAAAGCATGGTGCACTAAACTATCAAGTAGTCATCATATCGAGCTCACCAAACATTCATAACGTCAGCGTCTGCTCCTGCAATCGGTCTGTCACCTAGCGGTGCATCAAGGACATAATTTTTTTGTGCAGCAATGAGGATAATCCTCAGATAATGGATCCAATCCACATCATTTCTACTAACATCTTTCAACTTAGTTTCTCTCTAGGAACGTATCAAAATAAACGGGGAGCTACATCGCGAGCTATTGATCTACAACATAGATATGAAAATACTATCAGGACTAAGTTCATGATAAATTAAAGTTCAATTAATCATATTTAAGAACTCCCACTTAGATAGACATCCCTCTAATCATCTAAGTGATCATGTGATCCATATCAACTAAACCATGTCCGATCATCACGTGAGATGGAGTAGTTTTCAATGGTGAACATCACTATGTTGATCATATCTACTATATGATTCACGCTCGACCTTTCGGTCTCAGTGTTCTGAGGCCATATCTTCATGTGCTAGGCTCGTCAAGTTTAACCCAAATATTTCTGCGTGTGCAAAAACTGGCTTGCACATGTTGTATATGAATGTAGAGCTTATCACACCCGATCATCACGTGGTGTCTCGGCATGACGAACTTTGGCAACGATGCATACTCAGGGAGAACACTTGTACCTTGAAATTTAGTGAGAGATCATCTTATAATGATACCGTCAATCAAGAAGAATAAGATGCATAAAGGATAAACATCACATACAATCAATATAAGTGATATGATATGGCCATCATCATCTTGTGCCTGTGATCTCCATCTCCAAAGCACCGCCATGATCATCATCGTCACCGGCTTGACACCTTGATCTGCATCGAAGCATCGTTGTCGTCATGCCAACTATTGCGTCCAGGGCTATCGCTACCGCTTAGTGATAAAGTAAAGCAATTACATGGTGATTGAATTCATACAATAAAGCGACAACCATATGGCTCCTGCCAGTTGCCGATAACTGTGTTACAAAACATGATCATCTCATACAATAAAATTTAGCATCATGTCTTGACCATATCACATCACAACGTGCCCTGCAAAAACAAGTTAGACGTCCTCTACTTTGTTGTTGCAAGTTTTACGTGGCTGCTACGGGCTGGGCAAGAACCGTTCTTACCTACGCATCAAAACCACAACGATATTTCATCAAGTTAGTGCTATTTTAACCTTCAACAAGGACCGGGTGTAGTCACACTCGGTTCAACTAAAGTTGGAGAAACTGACACCCGCCAACCACCTGTGCGAGAAGCACGTCAGTAGAACCAGTCTCACGTAAGCGCAGGCGTAATGTCGGTCCGGGCCGCTTAATCCAACAATACCGCCGAACCAAAGTATGACATGCTGGTAAGCAGTATGACTTGTATCGCCCACAACTCACTTGTGCTCTACTCATGCATATAACATCTACGTATAAACCCGGCTCTGATACCACTGTTGGGGAACGTAGTAATTTCAAAAATTTACCTATGCACACGCAAGATCATGGTGATCACATCAATGATAGGGGAGAGTATTGTCTACGTACCCTCGTAGACCATAAGCAGAAGCGTTATGAGAACGCGGTTGATGTAGTCATACGTCTTCACGATCCGACCGATCCAAGTACCAAACGCACGACACCTCCGAGTTTAGCACACGTTCAGCTCGATGACGTCCCACAAACTCCGATCCAGCAGAGCTTGACGAGAGAGTTCCATCAGCACGATGGCGTGATGATGGTGATGATGTTGCTACCGAGACAGGGCTTCGCCTAAGCACCGCTACGATATGATCGAGGTGGATTATGGTGGAGGGGGACACTGCACACGGCTAAGGGATCAATGATCAACTTGTCTGTTCTAGGGTGCCCTGAGGGAGTCCTGGATTAGGGGGTCTCTGGACAGTCGGACTATATCCTTTGGCCGGACTGTTGGACTATGAAGATACAAGGTTGAAGACTTCGTCCTCTGTCCGGATGGGACTCTCCTTGGCATGGAAGGCAAGCTTGGCAATACGGATAAGTAGATCTTCTTCCTTGTAACCGACTCTGGGTAACCCTAGCCCCTCCGGTGTCTATATAAACCGGAGGGTTTAGTCTGTAGGACAACAACAATCATACCATAGGCAAGCTTCTAGGGTTTAGCCTCTACGATCTCGTGGTAGATCAACTCTTGTAATACTCATATCATCAAGATCAATCAAGCAGGAAGTAGGGTATTACCTCCATCGAGAGGGCCCGAACCTGGGTAAACATCTTGTCCCCCGCCTCCTGTTACCATCCGCCTTAGACGCACAGTTCGGGACCCCCTACCCGAGATCCGCCGGTTTTGACACCGACATTGGTGCTTTCAATGAGAGTTCCACTGTGCCGTCACCGTAAGGCTTGATGGCTCCTTCGATCATCGGTAACGATGCAGTCCAGGGTGAGGTTTTCCTCCCCGGACAGATCTTCGTATTCGGTGGCTTCGTACTACGGGCCAACTCGCTTGGGCATCTGGAGCAGATCGAGAGCTACGCCCCTGGCCATCAGGTCAGGTTCGGAAACTTAAACTACACTGCCGACATCCACGGAGACTTGATCTTCGACGGATTCGAGCCCATGTCAGGTGCGCCGCACGATCATGACGAGCATGATTTAGCTCTGCCGTCGGATAGTGTTCGGGAGATCACACCTGCAACTACTCCGGCCTTCAATCCGGAGCAAATTGCACCACCCGAGGACGGGTGGATAGACTCCGCCATGGAGGCCGGACTCTTAGTGGCGACAGAGCCGGATACTGACTTCACCCCTTACGAGAGCCGTGTTGCCGAACCACTGGATTCTTCTCCGGCCACGGACTCCGAGCCGCCTACGTCCATGCCTATCGAATCCGATTGGGCGCCGATCATGGAGTTCACCTCCGCGGATATCTTTCAGGACTTACCTTTTGGCGACGTGCTAAATTCATTAAGGTCTCTCTCCTTGTCAGGAGAACCTTGGCCGAACTATGCCCAGCTAGAATGGGATGCGGACGACGAAGAAATTCGCTCCCCACCCACCACCCACTTAGTAGCCACCATCGACGATTTAACCGACATGCTCGACTTCAACTCCGAAGACATCGACGGTATGGATGACGATGCAGGAGACGAACAGGAACCACCGCCCACAGGGCGCTGGACCACCACCTCATCATACGATATATACATGGTGGACACCCCCAAAGAAGGCAATGGCGATGAGACAGCGGAGGATGACCCCTCCAAGAAACAACCCAAGCGCCGACGTCAGCGGGGCCGCTCTAAGTCCCGCCATAGCAAAAGTAGTGATACCGGCACAAGAGACAATAATACTCCAGATAGTGCCAAAGACGACAACAATCCCCTCCAGCATGATTTAGAGCGGGAGGGTGAACAAGCTAGCCCTCCAAAGTGGGCAACAGATGGAGAATCGGAGGAGGACAATTACATGCCTCTCTGCGAATACGAGGTGAGCCTCGGCGACGAAGAATTTATCGTGCCTGAGGATCCCGTCGAGCAGGAGCGCTTCAAGCGCCGGCTTATGGCCACAGCAAATAGCTTGAAGAAAAAGCAACAACGGCTTCAAGCTGATCAAGATTTGCTAGCAGACAGATGGACCGAAGTCCTTGGGGCCGAGGAATATGAACTCGAGCACCCCTCCAAGAGTTACCCAAAGCGCAGGTTGCTACCTCACCTCGAGGAGGAAGCATTGAAACCTACATCACTAGCGTATGATGCGGCTGACGGGCCACCTCGTGGCCGAGGCAGAAAGGCATTTCAGCCCGAAGTCCAGCCCGCACCCCGCCGCAATCAAACAAAAATACCAAGGCCCGGGGTAACACACGGGACCTACGAGACGTATTGGAAAGCAGGGCAAAACATGCAAGGTCGATATACGGGTCACGGGGGTGTGCGCCAATGCGGGGCGATGACCGTCACGCCGGATACACTAAAAGTAAATCCGGCCGCGCCAAATACAGCAGACAAGACTCATATGAACTGCGTCGTGATATAGCCCGGCACAGAGGCGCCGCACACCCCCTATGCTTCACTGATGAAGTTATGGATCACGAATTCCCGGAGGGTTTTAAAACCGTAAATATCAAATCGTATGATGGTACAACAGATCCCACTGTATGGATTGAGGATTTCCTCCTCCACATCCACATGGCTCGCGGTGATGATCTGCATGCCATCAAGTACCTCCCACTAAAACTCAAACGACCAGCGCGGCATTGGCTGAATTGCTTGCCAGCAGACTCCGTCGGTAGTTGGGAGGATTTGGAAGACGCATTCCTTGACAACTTCCAGGGCACTTATGTGCGACCACCGAATGCTGATGAATTGAGCCATATAACTCAGCAGCCAGGGGAATCGGCCAGGCAATTCTGGACACGGTTCCTAACTAAGAAAAACCAAATTGTCGATTGTCCAGATGTAGAGGCCTTAGCGGCATTCAAGCATAACATCCGTGACGAGTGGCTCGCCCGGCACCTCGGCCAGGAGAAGCCGAAGTCTATGGCAGCCCTCACGACACTCTTGACCCGCTTTTGAGCGGGCGAGGATAGCTGGCTGGCTCGCAGCAACAACACATCAAGGAATCCGGGCACTTCGGATACCAAAGATGCCAACGGCAGACCACATCGTAAAAGAGACAAGCGCCGCAACAAAGGCGATAACGCCGATGCTATAATAGTCAATGCCGGATTCAGAGGCTCTAGATCCGGTCAGCGGAAAAAGCCATTCAAAAGAAGTACTCCGGGCCCGTCCAGTTTGGATCGCGTACTTGATCGCTCGTGTCAATTCCACGGTACCCTCGATAAGCCAGCCAATCACACCAACAGAGAATGCTGGGTGTTCAAGCATGCCGGCAAGTTGAATGCCGAAAACAAGGACAAGGGGCTGAATAGTGATGACAAGGAGGAGCCCCGACCGCCGAACACGGGAGGACAGAAGAGGTTCCCCCGAAAGGTGAAGACGGTGAACATGATATACGCAACCCACATTCCCAAGAGGGAACGGAAGCGTGCACTAAGGGACGTCTATGCGATGGAGCCCGTCGCCCCAAAGTTCAACCCATGGCCCTCTTGTTCGATCACCTTCGATCGCAGGGACCACCCCACTAGTATTAGTCATGGAGGATCCGCCGCATTGGTCCTAGACCCCATCATCGACGGATTTCATCTCACTCGAGTCCTTATGGACGGCGGCAGCAGCCTGAACCTGCTCTATCTGGATACAATGCGCAAAATGGGTATAGATCCCTCGAGGATCAAACCCACCAAAACCACCTTTAAGGGTGTCATCCCAGGCGTAGAGGCCCATTGCATGGGTTCAATCACACTGGAAGTGGTCTTCGGATCTCCGGACAACTTCCAAAGCGAGGAGTTAATCTTTGATATCGTCCCGTTCCGCAGTGGCTATCACGCACTACTCGGGCGAACCGCATTTGCAAAATTCAATGTGGTACCGCATTACGCATACCTCAAGCTCAAGATGCCAGGACCTAGGGGGGGTCATAACAGTCAATGGAAACACAGAACGCTCGCTATGCACGGAAGAGCACACTGCGGCCCTCGGAACAGAAGCACAAAGCAGCCTTTTAAGGCAAACCGCCAATTCGGCGATACAGCCCCCGGACACGGTCAAGCGAGTCTGGAGTAACCTGCAACAGGATCTCCTGGCACGTTCAGAGCTCGCCTAGCAATTCGGCCCCCGTCCCAGTCCCAGTCAAGCGACGAAATCCGTGCCGCGCGTACATAATTACATACTGAAAATACCATGGGCATAGGCGGGGGCACGTCCCGCAATGCGGCTTAACCGCCCTAGGGGCTGCATACATTTATCATTTTTTCTCTTTCAGGACCTTACTCTCTGGAAGCCTTTTCCGGCAGTATGATTGCCGGACACATTACGGGAAGGTACAACCAAGGAGGCAAGAAGCTAAGACGTACAAGGGAACCCCCAGGTGGTCTCTAATAACAATTGATATACCCGCTTTTTACTTCCCATATGCAGCTTGCCCTTGGATAGGACATGTCAAATAGTCCTATTTTTTGCTTATTGCACTACTTGTATCAGTACGCTTCGACGTATTATTTAAAAAACAATGCATAGCATTAGTCTATTATTGCATTATCCATCCCTATTTTCTTATATGTTCATTTACGAGAACTTGCACCCGTACATTCTGGTACAGTCAGTACACCAGGGGCTTTCGGTTACCCCATAATACGGCGTGAGATGTCCGAACACTTTCGACAGTGCGGCACCCCGAACTTATAGCATTATATACATCAGCTCTGAATCATGTCTTAGGTCAATAGTTGGGTTTGCCCGGCTCCCATGTTTTGGTACCTTATGGTCCGCTATATCGGCTAAGGTAGCGCTGGGAGAACTACTGCGATTGTGTCTCGGTTCTTCCGGATGAGCACCTCAGTAGAGAAAGCCGAAAACTGACTGTCATGATAAGACGAGAGCTAGTCGCTGTTCGGGAGGTCTCAAGTCCTTAAAGACTTTTTCCGCTTCAGGCGAGGAGTCAGCCTTGCCCGACTTAGGCGTATATAGGGCCCCAAATTCAGCCTTCCAAATACTAGGGGCTTCGCCAAAATTTAAAATTGTAGACTTCTATGGCTAAGTGAGAGTGATAAAGCCTTATAGTCCGATTGCCTGGTTCGTTGTGCTGAACACCTCCCTCGAAGGACCCAAAATTGGGATAAAGAGTGCTCAGGTTTATCCCGAACACCCAAGTACTAGTTACATGGGGGCAGAAGCCGACGACTGGCCAACAATCAGATTTTGTAAACGGTCGCACAGAAGGTAATATTTTAAATTCAAAAAGCATTGCATAGCACAAATGAACTCGTTTCACATTACAGGATCACATGAGCGTGTTCATTCAAAAATTACATCTCTAGCACATTCCTCCGCCAGAAGGCGGGAACCCTTCAGGACAGTATCATAATACATTTCGGGGCAGCGATGCTCCTTGCCCTCCGGCGGCCCCTCCTTCACCAGCTTTACGGTGTCCAGCTTCACCCAGTGCACCTTCGCCCGGGCAAAAGCCCTGCGCGCACCCTTGATGCAGACGTACCACTTTATGACTTCAAGCCGTGGGCAAGCATCCACAAGCCGCCTCACCAGACCGAAGTAGCTGCTAGGCAGGGGATCGCCAGGCCACATCTGGACTATTAGACCCTTCATGGCCTGTTCGTCCGCCTTGTGAAGCTCGACCAGTTTCTTCAGCTGGTCGCTCAAGGGCATTGGGTGTTCGGTCCCAGTATACTGAGACCAGAACAAATTTTCCGTCGAGCTCCCCTCCTCAGCTCGGTAAAACTCTGCGGCATCAAGTATACTGCGGGGAAGATGTGCGAACGCTCCTGGAGAGCTCTGAACTCGGGTAAGTAAAAGCAAAGTTTCCTTCACATGCTTGCTTTGCATAATGAATGCCTTACCCGCTACTATCTTCTTCACCACGTCAATCTCCTAGAGGGCCTTGTGGGCTTCAGCCTTGGTGCTCCGTGCGCTTTCGAGCGCCTTCGCAAGCTCGTACTCTCACGTCTTAGAGTCAAGCTCCAAGGACTCGTGTTTTTTGGCGAGAGCCTCGAGCTCTTGCTGCACCTCGCCTACCCGGGCTTCTTGCTTTTCCCGCTCAATGCGCTCCTTGGGTGCTTTGTCTTCGGCCTCGGACAGCGCCTTCTTCAGGGTCGCCACCTCGGTCGTGGCCCCTGGCAAATTCATGATGATCCTATTACTTTACAACTGAATTTGTTTTTAAAATATAGATAAGGTATTTCTTACCTTTGGTCTCCCTGAGCTGCCTCTTGGTAAGGCCGAGCTCTTCCTCGGACCGCTCAAGGTCCTGCTTCAGTGCAACGACCTCCACAGTACATGCGGCAGCGGCCAGCAGTGAAGCCTGCATATGCACATAGACATATTCTGATTAGACTCCTGAGTCATTATTTGATCCTCTATTCGGCCTTTCTTCACGAACGCCAAACAGAGCATCAGGGGCTACTGTCTATGCGGTAATATTTTCCTATATTTTGATTGCTTACCTGAAAGCCTGTTAGGAGGCTGGCACAAGCTTCGGTTAGTCCCTTTTTGGCGGACTGAACTTTCTCGATCACCGCACTCATGATAGTGCGGTGCTCTTCGTTGATGGAAGCGCCGCAAAGCGCTTCCAGCAAGTTGTCCGGTGCAACTGGACGGACAGAGGCCACCGGCACGGGCGGCTTGCCCCTCTTAACGGGGGGTCACCTGCCGGAGTTCGGAATCACCGAAGGTTCCGGCGCAGTGTTCGGCTGGGGGCCGAAGTTGGAGCCCGTGGGAGTCTTGCTCCCTTTGCGCCCAGGGTCCGGAAGGTCGCCTTGAGGCGCCCCCAGGACTACCTCCCCTCGGCTCGGTGCCTTTTGAGACAACACCTCGACGTTGTCCATATGGTAAGGGGTGGAGGCGGTCAGAAGTGAATCGCTATTCATATCCGACGAGTCCAAAGAACCGTCCGACGAAGATACGTCGAGACGGGCTCGGGACGGACTGCATAATCATATTCGGTGTAAGGAGAAGCAGTGCAATAAAACATACCATGAATTACTATGGTATCCGGATAATTACGACTTCGCCAGGGGCTTGTCCCTGGGTAACCACTCGTCGTCACTGTAGGCGGCCATCGTGGAGCAGTCCGGAAGGAGGGTCCTTCCCTTCTTGGACCCTTCAGCCTCCCCAGTTGGGGCGGCCTTCCTTTTCTTGTCTCCCCCGGCTGGGGGGGAGAACTTTCCTTTTCCTCCTCCTTGTTTTCGTGGGAGGAGTGCGCTTCAGAGTTATTGGACGATGAGTCCGATATAACCTTGCGCCGGAGACCCTTTCGGGTCCCCGTGGCCTTCTTCACCGGCACCTCGTAAGGCGCCGGAACCAGCATCTCCGTTAGGACAGCATCTGCAGGATCTTCAGGCAGGGGGCTGGGCAATCGATCTGCTCCGCTGTCTCTACCCTGTCTTGTTAATGGCATGGAAGCTTAAGTCCCGCACATGATTAAACTGGGGCAAATAAAAATCCTATGAGATATAAAAACTTACCGGATTGGCATGGCGCCTTGCGCTGAGTCCGCGGTCCTCGGTAAGGGGAGGAGGTACCTCGGCGCCCTTGAACAACACCTTCCAGACGCCCTTGTGCGTCGTGTCGAAGAGCTCTCACAGCGTCTGGTGCTTGGTCGGGTCGAACTCCGACAAATTGAATACCCATTGTTGACACGGGAGGATCCGACGAAAGAGCATGACCTGGACCACGTTGACGAGCTTGATTTTCTTGCTCATCATGTTCTTGATGCAGGTCTAGAGTCCGGTCAGCTCTACCGGGGAACCCCAGGACAGGCCCTTCTCTTTCCAGGAAGTGAGCCGCGTGGGGATTCCAGATCGAAATTCGGGGGTCGCCACCCAGTTGGTGTCGCGTGACTCGGTGATGTAGAACCACCCCGATTGCCACCCCTTTATGGTCTCCACATAGGAGCCTTCGAGCCAGGTGATGTTAGGCATTTTGCCCACCATGGCGCCTCCGCACTCTGCTTGCTGGCCGACCACCACCTTCGGTTTAACATTGAAGGTCTTTAGCCATAGGCCAAAGTGGGGCCTGATGCGGAGGAAGGCCTCGCACACGACGATAATCACCAAGATGTTGAGGATGAAATTGGGGGCCAGATCATGAAAATCCAGCCCGTAGTAGAACATGAGCCCACGGACAAACGGGTGAAGGGGAAATCCCAGTCTGCGGACAAAATGGGTAAGGAAAACTACCCTCTCACGGGGTTCGGGCGTAGGGATGATTTGCCCCTCATCTGGCAGCCGGTGCGTGATGTCCGTGACCAGATATCCGGCTTCCCGTAGCTTTGTGATGTTCTCTTCCATGACGGAGGTGACCATCCACTTGCCTCCCGCTCCGGACATGCTTGGAGTGGTTTAAGGAGAAAGACGCGAAGTTGGGCGCTGGAGCTCGAGTGTGCGAGAATGGATAAGCAAGGAGGAAGAAGGTGTGGGTAAAAAGGGTGAATCTTTGTCCCTTTATAAGGGCGGAAGAGGCGATGCGGCTCCCCACTTACCTGGTAAAATCGCTTATTCCCCGAACGCCGTAATTGATGGCGCGGTTGGGTTACCCATACCCGTATTGATGAGGATCACGTGATAAGGGGACACGATCTCTGCTTCGACAAGACGTGTCAAGAAAACCGCCTCGCGATACGTGCTGTGCTGGTTGAGAAAAACGGTTCGAATAATGATCGGGCCATGGCATGATGTCATGTTGCTAAATGTGTCAGCATATTAGATTTGTGGAAATATTATTCTCTCGACAGTGGTATGTGGAACTTGTTTTGCAGAGCCGGACACTATCCTTGTGTTCAAAATCTTCTATGGAGTATTCGGAGGAAGAACCCGCCTTGCAATGCCGAAGACAAATATGCGCGCCAGACTCCGGACAGCTTGACTATATCCTTTGGCCGGACTGTTGGACTATGAAGATACAAGATTGAAGACTTCGTCCCGTGTCCGGATGGGACTCTCCTTGGCATGGAAGGCAAGCTTGGCAATACGGATATGTAGATCTTCTTCCTTGTATCCGACCCTGGGTAACCCTAGCCCCCTCCGTGTCTATATAAACCGGAGGGTTTAGTCCGTAGGACAACAACAATCATACCATATGCTAGCTTCTAGGCTTTAGCCTCTACGATCTCTTGGTAGATCAACTCTTGTAATACTCATATCATCAAGATCAATCAAGCAGGAAGTAGGGTATTACCTCCATCGAGAGGGCCTGAACCTGGGTAAACATCGTGTCCCCCGCCTCCTGTTACCATCCGCCTTAGACGCACAGTTCGGGACCCCCTACCCGAGATCCGCCGGTTTTGACACCGACATGTCCCCTGCCCCCGTATATAAACGAGCAAGGGGGAGGCCGGCCGGCCCCTGTAGGGCGCGCCGGGAGGAGGAGTCCTCCTCCTAGTAGGAGTAGGACTCCCCTTTCCTACTCCTACTAGGAGGGGAAAGGAAGGAGGAGAGGGAGAAGGAAGGAGAGGGAGGAAAGGAGGAAAGCGGGCCGGCCCCCTAGTCCAATTCGGTTTGGGCTAGGGGGGGGGCGCCCTGCCTCCTCTCTTCCACCACTTGGCCCATGAGGCCCAATACTTCTTCCCCGTATTCCCGTAACTCCGAGGTACTCCGAAAAATACCCGAATCACTCGGAACCTTTCCGATGTCTGAATATAGTCGTCCAATATGTCGATCTTTACGTCTCGACCATTTTGAGACTCCTCGTCATGTCCCCGATCTCATCCGGGACTCCGAACTATCTTTGGTACATCAAATCACATAAACTCATAATACCGATCGTCACCGAACATTAAGCGTGCGGACCCTACGGGTTCGAGAACTATGTAGACATGACCGAGATACGTCTCTGGTCAATAACCAATAGTGGAACCAGGATATTCATATTGTCTCCTACATATTCTACGAAGATCTTTATCTGTCAAACCGCATAACAGCATACGTTGTTCCCTTTGTCATCGGTATGTTACTTGCCCGAGATTCGATCATCGGTATCTCGATACCTAGATCAATTTCGTTATCGTAAAGTCTCTTTACTTGTTCTGTAATGCACTATCCCACAACTAAATCATTAGTTGCATTTCTTGCAAGGCTTATAGTGATGTGCATTACCGAGAGGGCCCAGACATACCCTCCGACAATCAAAGTGACAAATCCTAATCTCGATCTATGCCAACTCAACAAGTACCATCGGAGACACCCGTAGAGAACCTTTATAATCACCCAGTTACGTTGTGATGTTTGGTAGCACACAAAGTGTTCCTCCGATATTCGGGAGTTGCATAATCTCATAGTCATAGGAACATGTATAAGTCATGAAGAAAGCAATAGCAACAAATTAAACGATCAAATGCTAAGCTAACGGAATGGGTCAAGTCAATCACATCATTCTCTAATGATGTGATCCCGTTAATCAAATGACAACTCATGTCTATGGTTGGGAAACTTAACCATCTTTGATTCAACGAGCTAGTCAAGTAGAGGCATACTAGTGACACTCGGTTTGTCTATGTATTCAGACATGTACTAAATTTCCTGTTAATACAATTCTAGCATGAATAATAAACATTTATCATGATATAAGGAAATAAATAATAACTTATTATTGCCTCTAGGGCATATTTCCTTCACCGGATACCTGTCTGGCACGCCGAAGAAGGCTTTCGAAGAGTGGTGTTGCGAATGGTTCTATATTGATGATGTCGCTCTTCCTAACCCAGTCCGAATGGGCCTCCCCGAATATTCAAGCGCCCCATTGAAGAAACGCCATAGCTGGCGCCCTCAGAGCCTCGAGGAGGACGGTAACGCAGAAATTAGTCAGTTGATGGGAAAGATTAAGATGCTCGCCCAGTTTGGATTGTCCATAATTGAGGTAATGGCGATCTCCATAGTGCGGGGGGTCCAACCACTCCAATACAAAGGGCTTCCTATGTGGCACTATAATGGGGAAGATGACGCCTCACGCTGCGGTCGGAAGGGTCCAAAAACCCCCGCCGCTTTGGTCAAAATATTGGCCGAACTGTACAAAGGGGAGAAGGAGGAGTTCACTCATCTCCAATGTCGAGATGGATTTTCCATGTATAATCCTCCCAGCTGGGTAAGCTCAAATCCCACCATTTTACTCCTCTCCCTGAATTATTTTTGATGGACAGTAACCTATCCACTCGCTACAGGAATGGCGGAAGGCCATTGAGGGGATCCATAGCCCCGCTCCCCAGCCAGAGGGTCAGAACCGGGACCTTGACCCTAGATTCGAAGAAGATCCGAACATATTTGTGCAGCTCGAGGATGGAGTATTCTATCAGACGAGTTACGATGGTACAGAAGTACCCATCATTGCCGATTACCCCGGTCTCCTCCCTGCTTCGCATGGGAGTAATTTAAAAAGACACCTTCTTCGAAAGAGTTTCCTTACTATGCTGTCGGCATTCTGGGAACGGTGGTCCCCAGACTTGCCTGCCCGCGGCCCACGGCTTGGCTGAGCCAGCAGGCCGTACGGCTCATCTTCACCAACAAAGCATCCAAGACCCTCGCGAGGGGCCAAGCCTCGCGAGGCGGACGATGAAAGACCTCCTCTGGAGTGGCCTAGCTAGGCAGGCTCACGAGGAGTGGAGATATCAAGGCAAGGCGAACCTCACGAGGCTCTCATGACGTGAGCCGTGATGATCGACACCAGGCGGGCGCCAGTGCGTGCAGCGTCCTTGTTTCCTCTTTGGTGCAAAGGGGGCAAGTGCAGCCGCGGAGGACCGAGGCCTCAGGAAAAGGTTGTCATTTCGGTGCAACAAGACCAAGACCATGGACTGCAAGGCGGAGGTCATCGTGGAGCCCAGAACAGCGTCACCACCAGAACTTTGTGCAGGCGAAGACTACTTTTGTCAGGATAGCTTGTACTAGTTGTCCCCCTTCAAATTAGCCCGCCATTGTTGGCTCCATCCTGCTCGATATTTGGAAGAGGACCAGGGCCTCTATAAATAGGACTAGCCACCAAAGTGGGAGGGGATGTGAGCTAGAGGAGTGAAAGAGAGACCACCTGAGGGAGTCCTGGATTAGGGGGTCTCCGGACAGCCGGACTATCTCCATTGGCCGGACTGTTAGACTATGAAGATACAAGATTGAAGACTTCGTCTCGTGTCCGGATGGGACTCTAATTGGCGTGGAAGGCAAGGTAGGCAATACAGATTTGGATATTTCCTCCTTTGTAACCGACCTTGTGTAACCCTAACCCTCTTCGGTGTCTATATAAACCGAAGGGTTTTAGTCCGTAGGACAACAACCTCAACATACAATCATACCCTAGGCTAGCTTCTAGGGTTTAGCCTCTCTGATCTCATGGTAGATCTACTCTTGTACTACCCATATCATCAATATCAATCAAGCAGGACGTAGGGTTTTACCTCCATCAAGAGGGCCCGAACCTGTGTAAAACATTGTGTCCCCTGCCTCCTGTTACCATCCAGCCTAGACGCATAGTTCAGGACCCCCTACCCGAGATCCGCCAGTTTTGGCACCGACATTGGTGCTTTCATTGAGAGTTCCTCTGTGTCGTCGCTGTTAGGCTTGATGGCTCCTACTATCATCGATAGCCATGCGGTCTAGGGCGAGACTTTTCTCCCCGGATAGATCTTCATATTCGGCGGCTTTGCATTGTGGGCTAATTCGCTTGGCCATCTAGAGCAGATTGAAAGCTACGCCCCTGGCCGTCAGGTCAGATTTGGAAGTTTGAACTACACGGCCGACATCCGCGGGGACTTGATCTTCGATGGATTCGAGCCACAGCCGGGCGCACCGCACTACCACGCCGAATAGAACCCCAGAGGCCGCGCCCGCATCAGCTCCGACCCTTAGCTCGGAGCCAACTGCGCCAATCGAGGACAGGTGGCTAGACACCGCCTCAGGGGCTACAGTCTCAACGGCGATCGAGCCGAACACCAGCCTAATCCTCTGCAAAGCCCGTGACTCCAAGGTGCCGGACTCTTTTCTGGACTCCGAACCGTCCGCACCCCTGCCAATCGAATCCGATCGGGCGCCGATCATGGAATTCACCACCGCGGATATCTTTCAGCACTCACCCTTCGGTGACATTCTGAATTCACTAAGGTCTCTCTCTTTGTCTGGAGAGCCCTGGCCGGACTATGGCCAACAGGATTGGGATGCGGACGACGAAGAAATTCGACACCCACCCACCACCCACTTTGTAGCCACTGTCGATGATTTAATCGACATGCTCGACTTCGACTCCGAAGACATCGAAGGTATGGACGACGATGTAGGAGATGAACATGAACCAGCGCCTATAGGGCACTGGAAAGCCACCTCGTCATATGACACATACATGGTGGATACACCCAAAGAAGGCAATGGCGACGAGATAGCGGAGGATGACCCCTCCAAGAAGCAACCCAAGCGCCGACGTCAGTGGCGCCGCTCTAGGTCCCGCCAAAGCAAAAGTGGTGATACCGGCACAGGAGATAATAACACTCCGGATAGTGCCAAAGACAACAACATTCCCCTCCAGCAAGATTCAGAGCAGGAGGATGGAGGAGCCAGCTCTCCTGAGAGAGCGGCAGATGAAGAGGAGGAGGATGACAATTACATGCCCCCTCCGAAGACGAGGCAAGCCTCGGCGATAATGAATTCGCCGTACCAGAGGATCCCGTCGAACAAGAGCGCTTCAAGCGCCGGCTTATGGCCACGACAAATAGCCTGAAGAAAAAGCAGCAGCAGCTTCAAGCTGATCAAGATCTGCTAGCTGACAGATGGACTGAAGTCCTCGCGGCCGAGGAATATAAACTCGAGCGCCCCTCCAAGAATTACCCAAAGTGCAGGTTACTACCTCGACTGGAGGAAGAAGCGAATGATACGGCTGATCGGCCACCTCGTGGTCGCGATAGAGAGGCATTCCAGGCAAAAGCTCAGCCTCCACCCCGATGCCATTCAAATAAAAAAGGCATGGGAAGATACGCCAGACCTGCAAGACATATTGGAGGACAAAGCAAAGCATGAAAGATCGATATCAAGATCACGAGGGCGCACTACTCTGCGAGACGATAAACGTCACGCCGGATACATCAAAAGCAAATCCGGCTGGGCCAAACACAGCGGGCAAGACCCTTTCGAGCTGCGTCGTGATATAGCCCAATACAGAGGTGCCACACACCCCTTATGATTCACAGATGAAGTAATGGAACATCAATTCCCAGAAGGTTTCAAACCTGTAAATATTGAATCATACGACGGCACAACAGATCTCGCAGTATGGATCGAGGATTTCCTCCTCCACATCCACATGGCCCTCGGTGATGACTTACACGCCATCAAATACCTCCCACTAAAGCTCAAAGGACCAGCGCGGCATTGGCTTAACAGCTTGCCAGCGGACTCCATTAGCTGTTGGGAAGATCTGGAAGCCGCATTCCTCGACAACTTTCAGGGCACTTATGTGCGACCACCAGACGTCGATGACTTGAGCCACATAATTCAGCAACCAGAAGAGTCGGCCAGGCAATTCTGGACTCGTTTCCTTACAAAGAAAAATCAGATCATCGATTGTCCGGATGCAGAGGCCTTAGCGGCTTTCAAACACAACATCTGAGACAAGTGGCTAGCCCGGCACCTTGGTCAGGAAAAGCCAAAATCTATGGCAGCTCTCACGACGCTCATGACCCGCTTTTGTGCGGGAGAAGACAGCTAGCTGGCTCACAGTAATAACATATCAAAGAACCATGGTACCCTGGATACCAAGGACGGCAATAGCAGGTCACGTCGCAACAAACATAAGCGCCGCATTAACAGCGAAAATACCGAGGCTCTAAACCCGGTCATCGGAAAAAGCCATTCAAACAAAGTACGCCGGGTCCGTCCAGCTTGGACCGAATACTCGATCGCTCGTGTCAAATACACGGCACCCCAGACAAGCCAGCCAATCACACCAATAGGGATTGTTGGGTGTTCATGCAGGCCGGCAAGTTAATTGCCAAAAACAAGGACAAGGGGCCGCATAGCGATGACGAGGAAGAACCCCGGCAGCCACACACCGGAGGTCAAAAGAGGTTTCCCCCGCAAGTGCAGATGGTGAACATGATATACGCAACCCACATCCCCAAGAGGGAGCGGAAGCGTGTGCTCAGGGACGTATATGCGTTGGAGCCAGTCGCCCCAAAGTTCAACCCTTGGTCCTCCTGTCCAATCACCTTCGATCGCAGGGACCACCCCACTAGTATCCGTCATGGCGGATTTGCCGCACTGGTCCTAGACCCAATCATTGACGGATTTCACCTCACTCGAGTCCTTATGGATGGCGGCAGCAGCCTGAACCTGCTTTGTCAGGATACAGTGCACAAAATGGGTATAGACCCCTCAAGGATCAAACCCACAAAAACGACCTTTAAAGGCATCATTCCAGGTGTGGAGGCCCATTGCACAGGCTCAATTACACCGGAAGTGGTCTTCGGATCCCCGGATAGCTTCCGAAGCGAAGAGTTAATCTTTGATATAGTCCTGTTCCGCAGTGGTTATCATGCGCTGCTCAGGCGAACCGCATTTGCTAGATTCAATGCGGTACCGCATTATGGATACCTCAAGCTCAAAATGCCAGGACCTCGAGGAGTTATTACAGTCAATGGAAACACAGAGCGCTCTCTTTGAACAGAGGAGCACACCGCAGCCCTCGCAGCAGAAGCGCAAAGCAGCCTCTCAAGGCAATCAACCAGTTCGACACTTCAAAGCCCGGACACCTTCAAGCGCGCTCGGGGCAATCGGCAAATAGACCGCCTGGCGCGATCTGAGCTCGCGTAGCAATACGGCGGCCACCCCAATCCCAGCCCAACGGCGAAACTCGTGCCGCGCGTACATAATTACGCATTAAAAATACCATGGGCACAGGTGGGGGGGGGGCACAACTGCGGCACGCCCCAAGATGCGGCCTAAACCGCACTAGGGGCTTCCCGTTTGGTTATTTTTCTTTTTTTCAGGACCTTAATCTCTGGAAACACTGTCCGGCAGCACTATTGCCGAACACATGATGCAACAACCAAGGAGGCAGACAGCTACGTCATACCACGGAATTCCCAGGTGGATTACAGTAACGAGCGAAATATTCGAATTAATATCATTCCTCAGCTTGCCCTTGGAAGGGACATAGTCCTACTCTTTGCTTATCGCACTATTTGTATCACTCTGCTTTAACGCAATTTTTTAATAAACAATGCATGACATTATGACTATTATTGCATTCTTGTTATATATATATATATATATATATATATATATATATATATATATATATATATATATATGTTCATTAATGATGCCTTGCAACCGTACACCTTGGTATGGCTAATACACCAGGGGCTTATGTACCTCACAATACGGTGTGAAAAGTCCGAACACTTTCACAAGTGTGGCACCCCGAACTTATAGCATTATATGCATCAGCTCCGAATCATGTCTTTGGTCAAATGTTGGGTTTGCCCGGCTCCTATGTTTTGGTACCTTACGTTCCGCTCTATCGGCTAAGGTAGCGCTAGGAGAACTAATGCGATTGTGCCCCGGTTCTGCTGGGTTCAGCACCTCAGTAGAGAAAGCTAAAACTGACTGTCATGATAAGGCGAGAGACTGGTCGCTGTTCGGCGAGGTTTTCGAGTCCCTAAAGACTTATGCCGCTTGGAGCGAGGGGCTGGCCCTGTCCGGCTTAAAGGCGTGTATCGTGCCCCAAATTCAGCCTTCCGAATACCAGGGGCATCGCCGAAATTTAAAATTATAGAATTCTATGGCTAAGTGAGAGTGATAAAGCATTATTAGTCCGGTTGCCTTGTTTACTGTGCTGAGCACCTCCCTCGAAGGACCCAAACATGGGAACAAGAGTGCTCAGGTTTATCCCGAACACACCAGTACTCGTGGCGTGGGGGCAGAAGCCGAGGACTAGCGATCTCTCAGATTGGATAAACAGCCAAACAGAAGGTAATATTTTAAATTCAAACAAGCGTTGCATAGCGCATATGAAACAAGTTTTCATAAATACAGGATAAAACGAGCAACTCTCACTCAAATATTACATCTTTTGAACACTCATCCGCTATGAGACGGGCACTCGGCAGAACACCCTCATAGTACATCTCGGGGTGGCGGTGCTCCTTGCCCTCCGGCGGACCCTCCTTGATCAGCTTCACGGCGTCTAGCTTGACCCACTGCAATTTCACACGGGCAAAAGCCCGGCGTGCACCTTCAATGCAGACAGATCGCTTGACGACCTCCAGCCGCGGGCAGGCATCCACAAGCCGCCTCACCAGGCCGAAGAAGCTGTTTGGAAGGGCATCGCCAGGCCACAGCCGGACTATAAAGCTCCTCATGGCCAGATCGGCCACCTTATGTAGCTCGACCATCTACTTCAGCTTGTCGCTCATTGGCACCGGGTGTTCGGCCTCAGCATACTGAGACCAGAACAGCTTCTCCGTTGAGCTTCCATCCTCGTCCTGGTAAAATTGTGCGGCATCGGACACGCTGCGGGGCAAATCTGCGAATGCTCCTGGAGAGCTTCGGATTCGGGTAAGTAATCGGTAATTTACTTTTACATGCTTGCTTTGCATATAGAAAACCTTACCCGCCGCTATCTTCTTCATCGCATCGATCTCCTGGAGGGCCTTTTAGGCTTCCGCCTTGGCACTTTTTGCGCTCTCGAGGGCCGCGGCAAGCTCAGACTCCCGCGTCTTTGAGTCAAGCTCCAATGCCTCGTGCTTCGCCACGAGAGCCTGGAGCTCTTGCTGCACCTCGCCCACCCGAGCCTCGTGCTTCTCTCGCTCGGTGTGCTCCTTGGCCACTATATCCTCGGCCTTGCTTAGCGCTTGCTTCAGGGTCGCCACCTCGGTCGTGGCCCCTGGCAAATATACGTTGATCCTGTCATTTTGCAATCGCGTCTTCTTTTATATACACATATCTGTAGACAGGGTATTACTTACCCTTGTTCTCCTCGAGCTGCCTCTTGGCAAGGCCGAGCTCTTTCCTGGACCCCTCAAGGTCCTGCTTCAGTACGGCGACCTCCGCAGTCAGTGCGGCGGACACCAGCAGCAAAGCCTGCATATGCATATTAACATACATATATTAGACTCCTGCGATATTATTTGATCCTCGGTTCGGCTTTTCTTTGTGAACACCGAACAAAGCATCAGGGGCTACTGTCTATGCGGTAATATTTCTACTACATTTTAAAACACTTACCTCAAAGCCTGTTAGAAGGCTGGCACAGGCTTCAGTCAATCCGCTCTTGGCGGACTGAACCTTCTAGATCACCGCACTCATGATAGTGCGGTGCTCCTCGTTGATGGAAGCGCTGCGAAGCGCCTCCAGCAGATTGTCCGGCGCCTCTGGATGGACAGAGGTCACCGGCACAGGCGTCTTGCCCCTCTTAGAAGGAGGCCGCCTGCCTGAACCCGGAATCGCTGGAGGGTCCGACGCGGTGTTCGGCTGAGGGACGAACTCGGAGCTCTCAGGGGCCCCGTCCCCTCGGCTCCCGGAGTCCGGAAGGTCGCCTTGAGGTGCCTCCAGGACTGTCTCCCCTCGACCCGATGCCTCTTGAGACAGCACCTCAGCGCCGTCAGCAGGATGAGGGGAGGTAGCGGTCGGGACTGGATCACTATCCATGTCCGACGAGCCCAGGGAGCCGTCCGATGATACATCGATGCTGGTTCGCGGCGGCCTGCATAATTATGTTTGGCGTTAGGGAAAGCAATGCGACAAAGGAATGCTACGAGTTACTCTAGTATCCGAATACTTACGATCTCCCCAGGGGCTTGGCCCTGGGCAACCACTCGTCTTCATCTTCGTCGGCGGCAGTGGAGCTGTCCGGAAGGAGAGTCCTTCCCTTCTTGGACCGTTCGCCCCCCAGTTAGGGCGGCCTTCCTTTTCTTATCTCCCCCTGGAGGAGGCGGAGCATCTTCTTCTTCTTCCTCATCTTCGGGGGAGGAGTGCGCCGTAGAGTCATCGGACGGTGAGTCCGACGACGCCTGGCGTCGGGAACTCTTTCGGGTTCCCTTGGCCTTCTTGGTCTTCTCCGGCACCGTATAAGGAACCGGAGTCAGCATCTTCGCCAGAAGAGCGTCTGCTGGGCCTTCGGGCAAAGGAGTCGGACAGTCGATCTGTCCGGCCATCTCCTGCTAGTCCTGTCAAAGGTACGGGAGTTTAGATCCCGCATGGAGTCAACCTATAAACAATAAGTATCCTGCGAGAGGTAAAGCAGCTTACCGCTTTGGCTTAGTGCTTCGCGCTGAATCCACGATCCTCAGTAATGGGAGGGGGACCTCGGCGCTTTTGAACAGCACCCTCCAGGCATCTTCGTGAGTTGTGTTGAAAAGCCTATTCAGAGTTCGGTGCCGCGCCGGGTCGAACTCCCACAAGTTGAACTCCCGTTGTTGGCACGGGAGAATCCGGTGGTGGAGCATGACCTGGACCACGTTGACAAGTTTGAGCTTCTTGTTCCGCCACCTTCGGCTTGACATTGAAGGTCTTCAACCATAAGCCGAAGTGGGGCTTGATGCGAAGGAAGGCCTCGCACACGACGATAAACGCCGAAATGTTGAGGATGAAGTTCGGGGCCAGATCATGGAAATCCAGGCCGTAATAGAACATGAGCCCCCGGACGAATGGATGGAGAGGGAATCCCAATCCGCGGAGGAAATGGGTGAGGAATACTACCCTCTCATGGGGCCTGGGGGGTGGGGATGAGCTGCCCCTCATCTGGGAGCTGGTGCGCAATGTCGTCGAGCAGGTATCTGGCTCTCCTCAGTTTCTTGATGTCTCCCTCCGTGACGGAGGAGACCATCCACCTGCCTCCCGCTCCAGACATGGTTGGAGAAGGCTGAGGTGGGAAGTGTGGACTTGGGCGCTAGAGCTTGAGTGTGCGAAAACGGATGAGCAAAGGACGAAGAAGGCATGGATAGGAAGGTGAATCCTTATCCCTTTATATGGGCGGATGAAACTAAGCGTTCTCACTTGCCTGGTAAAACTCGCTTATCCACCAAGCGCCGTAATTGATGGCGCGGTTGGGTTACCCACGCCTGTATTGATGAGAATCCCGTAATAAGGGGACACGATCTCTGCTTTGACAAGACGTGTCGAAAAACTGCCTCGCATTATGTGCGGGGCTGGTTAAAGGGAACGGTTCGAATAATCACCGGGCCTTGACATAACGTCATACTGTCAAGACAAGTCAGCAAATTAGAATTGTGAAAATATTATTCTCTCTATGGTGGTATGTGGAACTTATTTTGCAGGGTCGGATACTATCCTCATTTTCAAGTTCTTCTGTGATGTATTCGGACAAGGAACCCGCCTTGCAATGCCGAAGAAAATACTGCACGCCGGACTCATCATCATTGAAGCCTGGTTCACGGGCTACTGAGGGAGTCCTGGATTAGGGGGTCTCCGGACAGCCGGACTATCTCCATTGGTCGGACTGTTAGACTATGGAGATACAAGATTGAAGACTTAGTCTCGTGTCCGGATGGGACTCTACTTGGCGTGGAAGGCAAGCTAGGCAATACGGATATGGATATTTCCTCCTTTGTAGCCGACATTATGTAACCCTAACCCTCTCTGGTGTCTATATAAACCGAAGGGTTTTAGTCCGTAGGACAACAGCCTCAATATACAATCATACCATAGGCTAGCTTCTAGGGTTTAGCCTCTCTGATCTCGTGGTAGATCTACTCTTGTACTACCCATATCATCAATATCAATCAAGCAGGACGTAGGGTTTTACCTCCATCAAGAGGGCCCGAACCTGGGCAAAACATTGTGTCCCCTGCCTCCTGTTACCATCCGGTCTAGACGCACAGTTCGGGACGCCCTACCCGAGATCCGCCGGTTTTGACACCGACACCACCCTCACACACAAGCTCACCGAGCACAAGAACGCCTTAACCTCAGGAGGCTGTTCTTCCCTTGTATTGTTCATCTTCAGCCCAAGAGGCAATCCACCACCACCACACTGGAGTAGGGTATCACACCACAATGGTGGCCTGAACCAGTATAAACCCTGTGTCCTTCTGTGTTGTGAGTTTGTCGAGTTCGTCCACAAGATCTTAGTGAGCTAGAGCATAGATCGGTTGGAGGGAAAGACTTCGCGCGCACCCCAGTGTTCGAACCTTGAGGGTTTGCCGGAACCCCACATCCCGACATTTGGCACGCCAGGTAGGGGTGCGCCGTAGCTTCCCTTCCATCAGTTCGTCGCTCCATTGCTTCGTCGTCTCCATGTCGGATGCTCGCCACGCTCAAGCTGAGCGTCGGGCCGCCCTCGCCGCCCGTGTCCCTTAGACGGCTCCCGTCGGCGGGCCGCCTCGTCGTTCTCCGTACCCCGCCGCCAATGCTGCCACCGGCCCAGTGGGAAACGAGCAGCAGGCGTCTTCGCAACATCCTTCAGTGCGGCAGGGCGGCCGCACCGCTACTCCATCACTCACTCCTACTGGCTCTTTGTCTGACGCGCACCACGCTCCCATGGAGGCACGGGCCGTGCTCATCACGGCAAACGAGCTCCTGCGTTACCGCCCCGTCGACGACGTCTATGAGGAGTGGCTCGACCGCATCGCCGAGCTCGTCCGTGCTGCGGGGGGCTCTCTGGCACCGTCCCACTCTCCGTCGCCCCCTCAGCAGGCCGCGGGCTACGGGGCTCGTGGCGTGCCTCCACCGCCTCGACCCCAAGATGGTGCCTTGGCGCCAAGCCGCGTGCCTCCGCGGCGTGATCCGCCGCGCCCGGCGCCCGCGTGTGAAGAAAGGAGCTGCCAAGAAATCCCGCGTCCGCGAGAAGCTGTGCCAACACTCCCCACGCCACCCCATCAAGACCGTGTGCTGCCTACAGTGGCACAGCGCGGACCTCGCCAAGACTAAGCTCCACCCCTGAAGCAGGCCCCGGAAACCACGGCAGGCTGTCGCGCCTTCACCCCTGAGCTGCACAGCGTTGCCTGGCCAGGCAAGTTCAAGACAGATCTGCCTCCTCGGTACGACGGCACCGCCGACCCCGCGGAGTTCCCGTAGCTCTATGAGTTGAGCATCGAAGTGGCCAACGGCGACGAAAAAGTCATGGCGAACTAGTTTCCCATGGCGATCAAGGATGGGGCCCGCTCCTGGCTCCTGAACCTACAACACGGCTCGATCTCCTCTTGGGACGAGATGCGCGACCGCTTCGTCGCCAACTTCCAGGGCACTCGTGACCGCCCCCCTGGTCACGGGCGACCTATGCCGCATCAAGCAGCAGCCAGGAGAGACCCTCCAGAAGTACATCTAGTGCTTCAACAGCACCCGCCTCAAGATCCCCAAGGTCATGGATGATGCCATCATCTCCGCGTTTTCTGATGGCGTCCGCGACGTCAAGATGAAGGAAGAGCTGGCAATCCATGAGGAGATTTGCACATCTCAGGAGCTGTTCAACCTGGCGACCAGGTGCGCAAGAGCTGAGGAGGGGCGCTTCTCTATCCTTGAGCTGCCAGCTGCAGGAGTGGAGGAAAAGAATACCAAGGCCAAGGATGTGAAGCGCAAGGAGGCAGTAATGCTCGCAGTAGATCCCAACACTAAGCGAGGCAGAGATCATCCCGAGTCATCCAAGAACGGCCGTCCATTCTGCGCCTTCCACAACCTGAACACCCACAACACCAGCGACTGTAAAGAGCTCAGAGCCATTCGGGAAGGATGCTTCGGTCGACGCCCCGAGCGCAAAGACCGGGCTACGGCCGCAGAGGAGGACACGGAGGCAGACGCTGGGACGACCGTGGCCCGCGCCAGGAGTGGCGTGACCGGCCTCGTGAGGACCGTTGGCAGGACCAACCTCGCGAGGGCGCCTAGAGGGACCCGCCTCGTGAGGATCGCCCCTAGGGCAACGCTGGTCTTCCCCCGTTGCCACCGCCAAGGAGGAACGACGACCACCACCAGGACGAGGGGGCTGGGGGCTTCCAGGAGCCGCGCGCGGTCGCTTGCATCTTGGGCGGCGCTCAGGCCCCAGCCTCTCAGCGCATCTTCAAACAGTTCGCTCGCGAGGTGAACGCGGCGCTCCCCAAGCTGGGGGCCATGCGCCCGCTCTGGTGGTCCCAATGTGCCATCACCTTTAGCTCGGCCGACCAGCTCAATTGCGCAGCCACCGCTGGCACACTCCCTATGTTGTGCTCCCCGATCATCAGCAATGTGCAAGTCACCAAGACTCTCATCGACGGCGGCGCAGGGCTCAACGTCCTATCCGCCGACACGTTTGACAACCTCCAAGTGCCCTATGAGCAGCTTCAGCCAACCAAGCCTTTCTCAGGAGTGACTGACAGTTCCACCACACCAATAGGGCAAGTCTGCCTGCCTGTCACCTTCGGGGAGCGCAAGAATTACTGCACCAAGGTCATCGACTTCGACATCACGCACATCCGCCTGCTGTACAATGCCAGCCTTGGGTATCCAGCCCTGGCCAAGTTCATGGCAGTCACTCACCACGGCTACAACATTCTCAA
>NC_041388.1:246498245-246545132 GCF_002162155.2 Triticum dicoccoides
CATGTGAAGAAAGGGATGCAGTGTGCTCCCTTGAGCGCGCCTTCCAAGCCGTGGCAATCGACAACCCTGACAGCAGAAGTAAAGGCCCTCCGGAGACCATCCCCAAGAAGAAGCTACCACGCCATGCAGGACCCCAAGAAGATGGCATCGCATCAGGAGCCTCATCAGGATCGGCGCCCGCTCCAGGGGCGCCTCCCTCCATGGCATAGGAAAGCGCGCCCGACGCCCTCCTTAGGCAAGGCTCGGGGGCTCTCTTCTGGAGGGCCTCAGACCTTGCCAATCTCATGAGGGAGGCGCTTGGGCACCACTTGGAAGCATGCTTCATGGCACGTGTTCCTCAGGAGAGCATGGGGCAAGGAATGCCCACCACCCAGGAGTTCACCACCAAGACCACCCAGGAGCTACAAGATGCAAGAGCCATGCGTGGCGACAGCCGCTCACAGAGTGTGGCTCACCACCCAGGCAAGGGTGCTGAGCTGCGCGCCTGCGTCGACGTCCCAGGGATCAATAGGGCCGCATCTCAGGAATGCTTCTGGCCATCACGCGCGAGCCGCTGTGAGGGTCCACTACACAGCTTCGTTCGCATGCCCTTCGGCTTGCCGAGCGTGGCATCGACCCATCAGCGCAATGTGCAGCAAGTCCTGGCGGCTCAGGAGGCCAAGTTCCACGCCGCTCTGGAGGAGATGGCGACGGCCTTCACGGAACCTCCTGAGCCCCCAGAGCCTCCCGAGGCTTAGGGTCTCGGTGGCTCATGAGGAGTCATTCCTTCAACGCGTGGCTTCAGCTGCACCAGCTCTACTTCGTCTACAGACCCAGGTGACATCTTCCAAGTTCATTTAAGTTGGGAGCTCCCCTCGGGCTACACTATTCGCAGGCCACGTGGGTCCGTCCTTGTGGCATGTATCCTTTCTACTTATGTTTCTAAGCTTACCTCGCTGGGGGCGCCCCTCAGGCTGCATCATCCCCACGCCGCTCGGGCCAGACCCAGTGGCATGTACCTTCCTGCATTTATCTCAGGCAATCTGCTCTTCATGCTTAACCTGCCAACTGCTATCACCTGTATGATCACCGCCCGCCACGGGTCCATTCACCCCATGCAATTTGCTTGCACGTTAAAAGGGGGGCTCCTGAGCATCGTGACTCAGGAGCTCTTACTGGATCTCCAGCCCTCACCCCTGGCCTTGACCACGGCATCGCGACCTGGCATACCAACGACGGCTGAGCTCGCTCGAGGGCCGGGACCTGAGGACGTAGAGTGCTTGCATCTAACCACCTTGCAGGGACATACAGTCACCAAGGCTCAAGACCAGGCGCAACCCTCCTTGAGGTAGGGCCTCGTGAGTCCCGCGTTGGCTCACGAGTGCCCAGATACACCTCGCAGCCCTGCCATGCAAGCCACGTGTCAGGGCGGGGCTATACACGCCCCGGGGGCTCCTCCCGGAGGGGCCCCCCATCCCACGCCCAAGTGGAAGCTCCATGCTCCGCGCTGGCTGTCGACACTGCCGAGGAGCGGCTATGCCCGTGCACAAGCGGAAGCACTACGCTTCGCGCTGGTGCTAAACAACTGAGGGCGACCCCACGGTCGTACCAACCTCAGGGAGCCCAGAGCTCAGCGCCCAGCCTCACCACGACGCCTCCCCTCGGGAGAGTCGCACGAGGGGGTTGGGCACGGGGGTTGCACTCGGGTCACGCCCAAGCGCACGCCACCCAACCAGGTCCCCCGGACCTGGGCGTCGCGCGCCCCTCCCGAGGCCTCGGCGAGGGCAGGTATGGAAATTGTTTGAACATCAAGGGGGACTCCTGAGCATCGCGACTCAGGAGCCTAACTAGTCATGTATCCCCTCACTCCTTGGTCCGTCCTGGTCTCCGGTCGGCCCAACGGCGGTTGTGGTATGCGCGGGGCCGGGCTCTGCCGATGTAGAACATTAATCTATCCTCATGAACTCTCCCTATATGTTGTTCGCACGTCAAGGGGGACTCCTGAGCATCGCGACTCAGGAGCCTAACTGGTCACGTAGCCCCTCACTCCTTGGACCGTTCTGGTCTCCGGTCGGCCCAACGGCGGTTGAGGTATGCGCGGGGTTGGGCTCTGCCGACGCAGAACAAGGCAAATAAGGAAGGAAACCGCAGAATCTCAAAGCAAATATTACAAGCATACTGTTCTCACAATACCAAATGAATATTCTAAATGCCTCCACGAGGCCTGATGTATGTCACAGGAATGAAACAAGGAGAATAGCCATAGGTTACCCCTAGATGTCGCCGTCGCCTGCGGGAGGAGCTCCCCTGTGGGCAACAATGTCCTCACCTTCGCCACCAGCCGCAGGATCCGCGACATCACCAGACAGAGGATCGGAGACAAAGCCACGGAACTTCCCCAGCAAAGCCTCCACTTGACCTTGAATGGCTGCGGCCGCTTCTTCGTAGAGATCTTCAACCACAGGCTCCAGTAGCTCGTCAAGCTAGGTGTTGGGGTCGCAGAGGTGCAGATGGCTGAGGACGCGGGTAAGTGCGGCTGAAGACAGAACGTGAACTTCTGCTCCGCCATGGGACCGAGGCCCTCAACGACCTCCTCAAGCGCCTTCACCACGAGAGGAAGCAGCTGGGCGGGGCCGTCCTCGCCAGTGTCCAGCGGCTTCTCCAGGCCATGCTCATAGAGCGTCCTCAGCGCCTTTTGAGATCTCCTCTCGAGATCGGCAAAGGCCACACGGTCTTCGGCCAGGACCCACGCCTTGGCGTTGAGATCGGCCTCCTTCGCCCCCATCTTCTGCTCCAGCTCCTCCAACCGGTTGCGCTCGGCAACCTGCCTCTTCCCCAGCTCCGCCAGCTCAGCATCACGGTTCTTGACGGCTTTCTCATAGGCCTTGATCTCCTTCTCCTCTGCTTCGCGGCAGCGCGCCTCTTCGGCGTGCTTATCGCGTAGGCTCTGCAACTCGCCCTCCAGCGCTTGGCAGCGGTCACGGGCGGCCTTGGCTTCTTTCAGCGCCGCCTCACGATCGGCTGCAGCATCGACGGCTCCTTGCTTCTCTCTCTCGGAAGCCGCAACAGCCTGGCCCAGCACCGCGCGTACTGCCAGGTCAGAATGAAGCCAACCGAAGGCCAGCTCCAGACACCCGGCCACCAGGCAATCATCAGCGCTCAGAAGATCCGCCTGCAGTTGGGTCATCTCTGAAAGGGCACGCTCCAAGATGGCAGCAGGAGCGAAAGAACCAAGGAGTGGAGGTGCAGCGGTAGGAGGAAGCGACATCATCACCAGGGCTTGGGAAACTGCGGGTTCCAGAGCAGTTGGGACCTCATCAGCCGCGCCAAGTACCGGCACCTCCGGAGCCAGCGGGGCCATGGGGGCTAACTCCATGCGGTGGAGCTCCTCTTGGCCCCGCGAAGACGACCGGGCTGGGGAGGCACGGGCAGTGTTGCCTCCTTGCTCTGGGGAGGGAGGCACAGCTGCCTTACCCTCCTTCCTCTTCTTCGCGGAAGATGTCGGCCTGATCAACCAAAGGCGAGCGTCAGGAAAAACAAGCACCTGCATGGACCAAGCGAAGTTCGAGACACCTACCGGTCCACCGCAAGGTGCAACACCCTTTGCTTGTGAAGCTTGAGGCCCGACAGCATCGGGACCTGAGGAGCAGGCGCTCGGGCTCGGATGGCGCCATGCGGTGCGGAGGCGGAACCGGATCCAGCCCTAGGAGGTGTTGGGGTGGAAGCGGCACCACGGTCCACCAGCGACGACCTACCCTTCATCGGGACGAGGGGTTGCTCCTTGTCTCCTTGGTAGGCATCGGCCTCGGCACCATCAGGAAGGGCACGGAGAATCTCGGCCTTGCTCGGAGGGGAGGTCTCCTCCACCTCTTCCGGGGTCTCCTCAGGGTCCTCCTCCCCCTGTCCGCGGGACTCGCCAGAAGACACCTCCACCGGCTTCTGCGCCGAAGGAGCTCCCGAAAGCACCGGCGGCACCAGCCCACGCGCATCAAAAGTTGGATTGGAGGCAACAAATTCCTCCCGGTCCCTGCATTGGAATAGGGGAATGAAGGCGCTAGGCGGGTACTCCTGGTTGTCTCCAACTATGAGGCGCAGGACGGCATCCAGTTCGTCGTCAAGCAGGTCCCCTGGCCTTAGGCGGGCCTTGTTTTCCCCTCCTTCAAGCTGCCAGAAGGGGCGCGTGCACGCCTGGAGTGGGGCGATCCGCAGCGTGAAGAATTCCCTCAGGAGCATCGCTCCCGTTATTTTGGCCGCCGTCGCATTGCCCGGCTTCAGGTCAGCCATCATCTGCTCCAACACTGACGATGCCCGCTTGTCGACAAGCTCCACTCTGGGCCACTCCTTGCCTTGCCGGGGCGCCTACGCTGGCAATGCCAGGCGCAGATGGGCGAGCTTGGCGTCCACCATGACCCATTTGGATCGAATGTTATCGGCCCTCTTCCCGGTGCTTGAGATCGAGTTGGCCTTGCCAGACGCAACGAAGTTGGCGCATCCAGAGATGTGACCCTTGCTGACACGAAGGAAGAAGAAGTGGCGTAGGAGCGCCACAGAAGGCATCACGCCCAGGTACGCCTCACAATAGTAGGCAAAGATGGACATGAGGAGGACAGAGTTGGGGTGGAGATGCAACACCTACAGCCCATAGTGGTCGAGGACTTCATAGAAGAAATCTGAGAAGGGAGGAACCAACCCGACGGCAACGCTGCTCGAAAAGAAGGGGAAGAAGGTGCTCCCCTCAGGCTCCGGCTCGTCGGAGGCAAGACGGAGCTCCGTCTTCCCCCACTCATTGCTCTCTCCTGCCGTCAGCAGGCGCACGAAGGCAAGGCTCTTCTCCGTGACAGTGGGAACCTCAAGAGCGGGCTCGTACCAAGCCGGGGACGAGGAAGTCTTGACCTTCCACGGCGCCATGGGCGGCAGATGCAGAGCGAGGCCGGAGCAGATCTATAGGTAGCAGCGGCGAAGAGCAAGAAAGGGGATCTGGAGCAAGGCGAGGAAGAAGCAATGAAGGCAAGTGCCGCCCGTGCTAGCTTTTTATCAGGTCAAGCAGTTGCCGAAACAACGTGGGGAAGCGGAGACGCCCACGTCCAATCAACTGCCATGCGTCAACCGAGGCCGCAGGCTTTTGGGGCTCGCGGTGCTCCGAACTTGGCCCTTGGCTTTGCCGTGAAGCCAAGCCCGAGCGCACCTTAGGCCCGGGGGCTACTATCGGTGTTCTGGGAACGGGGTCCTCGGACTTGCCTGCCTGCGGCCCGCGGCGTGGCTGAGCCAGCAGGCCGTACGACCCATCTTCACCAACAAAGCATCCAAGACCCTCGCGAGGCGGATGACGCAAGACCTCCTCTGGAGTGGCCTAGCTAGGCAGGCTCACGAGGAGCGGAGATATCAAGGCAAGGCGAACCTCACGAGGCTCTCGTGACGTGAGCCGTGACGATCGACACCAGGCGGGTGCCAGGTGGGCGCCAGCGCGCGCAGCGTCCTTGTTTCCTCTTTGGTGCAAAGGGGGCAAGCGCAGCCGCGGAGTACCGAGGCCTCAGGCAAAGGTTGCCATTTTAGTGCAACAAGACCAAGACCATGGACTGCAAGGCGGAGGTCATCGTGGAGCCCAGAACAGCGTCACCACCAGAACTTTGTGCAAGCGAAGACTACTTTTGTCAGGATAGCTTGTACTAGCTGTGCCCCTTCAAATTAGCCTGCCAATGTTGGCTCCCTTCCCGCTCGATATTTGGGAAGAGGACCAGGGCCTCTATAAATAGGATTAGCCACCACAGTGGGAGGGGATCTGAGCTAGAGGAGAGAAAGAGAGACCACCCTCACACACAAGCTCACCGAGCACAAGAACTCCTTAACCTCAGGAGGCCGTTCTTCCCTTGTATTGTTCATCATCTGCCCAAGAGGCAATCCACCACCACCACACTAGAGTAGGGTATTACACCACAACGGTGCCCCATACCAGTATAAACCCCGTGTCCTTCTGTGTTGTGAGTTTGTCGAGTTCGTCCGCAAGATCTTAGCGAGCTAGAGCGTAGATCGGTTGGAGGGAAAGACTTTGCGTGCACCCCTGTGTTTGAACCTTAAGGGTTTGCCGGAACCCCACATCCCGACATATGCCTCACCCACCACACTATTTCATGTTCCAAAGGGGAGGCGCTCGACGCCACAACGTGCACCAGAAGCGTCTCCGAGGAGAACGGCGCCCGCGCCTAGCATATCTTCGAAGAGGAAGGCAAATGATAACATGACATAGCCCTAGTCAAAGAGGAAAGGCTTTCTTTTCAAGAATACACCTTCTGATCACCACATCAAATCGTGATGCCATTCACCGCATTCTATCAGGAAAAGTATCTGCCGGACTGTGTCCGGGGATCCAGCCGGACGTGCCTCCACTAGTCAGGTTCCGAACCCTGCCCTAAGGATGGGGGCTGACATGGGAGTGGCACCAAACTGTCCTTCCACAGAGGATTCAGACGATATGTCCGTCACGAACTCTGAAGTGGAGAGCGCCATGAATCATCATCATCGGAGGGCCGCTCTTCGTGACCCTGGCTTTTCAAAGGAGGCATTTGATGCCTTCAGCTCGGCCGATGCCTACATCCGAGCTGCTCAGGATGGGCTTGCCAGAGCCACGGACCAGCATCTGAAAGATATGCGAGTAATTGTAGATTTAATAATCATACACCAATAGCCCCCGAGACTTAAAGCAGTTGATACAACTGATTTAAGGATCATTGTATAACCAGGTGCTTGTGGAGAAGAACAACCTGTTATCTCAGGAACTAGAAAAGTATCGGACCCAGCTAACTGCTGCCAATGCCAAACTGGAGAAATCCAAGAAGGCGTCTGCTGGTAATGTTCCCCTCCATCGAGAAAACATTAATAGGATCATTAGATCAATTGCAAGAGCAACTGAAAGCTGCTCAAGGCGGAGAACGAGTAGCCAAAAAACTGCTAGCCGCGGGAGAGCGTGTGCTAACAAAAGTCGTGATGGAGAAAAACAAGCTCTAGGATTCGAATACCCAACTAGGCGAGGAACTGAAAGTTGTACGGGCCCAGCTGGCTGACTCCGTAAAGGAGAATAAATGGCCGCGAGGCGGCATATTCAGTATGTGGTTGGACTTACCTTCGAATAATTTGGAGATAGAGGGGACTGACGGAGTTATGTCTGCAGGTATGTTGACTGGTCATCCCGAAGAGGAGATGTCCGGATTCTCGAGCGATCTGCTACAAGAGCTGTCGCAAGTGCATGAGCAGGCTCGGCAGGCGATGTGAAGTGTTGCCAAGGCCTTATGGCCATCCGCCTCCCCTCCAGGAAAGATGAAGGAACTTATACAACTATTCAAGGGAGCGCGGCGGCGCTTTCGACTGTGGAAGATATCGGCCTGCCGGGAAGGTGCATGAGAAGCCTCGGCCATGGTGAAAACACGGTATACCAAGCTTGACTCGAATCATATGGCTCGGGTCGGACCTCTAGGGTCAGATGGATAAGAAGTTCCCGTTAATTTGGTATATGACCAAGTAGAAGTAGCCGCCAAGTATTCCCAGCAGGATTGTAAGTTAGACCACCTGCTGGACGGTATAGAGGAGGAAATTTTTGAGTCCTAGTGACTATGTACTTTCCTTGACATATGTAACTCTAGCTGAATTGTAAAAACGATTGTCATGGCTGACCTTTTCGCTTCGACCTCTAGACCCGAAGGTGCAGAGTGTTTCCGAATACCTGAGCGATAAAATAGACTGGGGTATGCGTGGAAACCAGGCGTAGGGGTCATAGTTGCTTGAATAGACAAGTTGTATCTGGCTAGTTATGTTATATTACATCATGATTGTAAGAAACAACTTCCAGAGAGAATAGTTCCGTTAAGGGTTCCTTTCCCTGGGTGTGCATGCGTTAAAATGCATGTCCGAACTGTGATTGGTAACATTACAGTATAGGTAATCATCTGGGCGGTTCATAGCGGAAGGAATATAAAACATCTTTAGTCCACCGACCGAATATTCCCTTAAGAACGCTAGCTTTCAGCTTCACCTAGTCTGAGGTACACATCCGGATGACCCAGCAGTAACAATCACAGAGGTGCTCTCTTATACCCTAGCCGAACTAATAGGAATGTAGGGCATAAGCATAGGAGCCAGACAACCCAGCTTGGCCAGGTACATATGGGAACAACGCAAATGTGATGAGCTTGATGCTCGGAAAATAAGAATAAGCTTCTATCTGGGAAGCCCCCAGGTATAATGGACGTACATGTTCGAGGATGTGTACATCACAGGTGCACGGTTTAGCCATGTGAAAGCTTTAAGGTTTAGAAAAAAAGAAGGACGAAAAGAGAGGAAAAAATAAAGGAAACAACAGGGAGAAGGAGATGAACGAATAGTTTGGCGCTAGGCATAGAATCTTCGGAGTCTGGCCACGTTCTAGGGGTTCGGCTCTAGGCGATTGTCTGATGCAGCACACAGGCGGTATGCTCCTCTAGTGAGAACTTCATCAATGATGAAGGGACCTTCCCACCTGGGCTTGAGTTTGTCCTTTTTCTTCTCCGGCAAGCGTAGAACAAGTTTGCCAACATTATAAGTCTTGACCCATACTTCTCTGCTTTGATATCTGCAGGCCTGTTGTTGATAAAATGCGGAACGGGCTTTTGCAACATCGCACTCTTCCTCCAGGACATCTAGGCTGTCCTGCCGATCAAGTTCGACCTCTCTCTCTTCGTACATGCGCACTCGAGGCGAGTCATGAATAATATCGCAGGGCAACATAGCCTCCGCGCTGTACACCATGAAGAAAGGTATATATCTAGTAGTGTGGTTGGGTGTAGTCCACAGCCCCTAGAGTACAGAGTCAAGCTCCTCGACCCAGTGCTTGTCTGATTCTCTCAAAGACCGCACTAGTCTGGGTTTGATGCTGCTCATAATAAGACCATTGGCCCATTCGACTTGACCATTTGTTTGCGGGTGATAGACAGAGGCGTAATCGAGCTTAATGCCCAGATTAGCACACCAAGTTTTCACCTCATCGCCTGTGAAATTGGAGCCGTTATCGGTGATGATGCTGTGTGGAACACCATAAGGGTGCACCATGTCGGATATGAATTCTATCACTGGCCCTGCCTCGGCCGTTTTAACTGGTTTGGCTTCTATCCACTTAGTGAATTTATCCACCATGAGCAGTAGATACTTTCTCTTATGGCTTCCTCCTTTAAGGGGTCTGACCATATCAAGCCCCCAGACCATGAAAGGCCAAGTGATGGGGATTGTTTGTAGAGCGGTGGGGGCATATGGCTTTGGTTGGTGAAGAGCTGGCATCCAACGCAACGTTGGAAAAGGCCCTGGGCATTTTCTCGGGCCGTCGGCCAGTAAAAACTTGTACGGAAGGCCTTGCTAACAGGGGCCCGAGCTACGGCATGGTGACCGCCGAGACCGGCATGAATTTCAGCCAAGAGTTGTCGCCCCTCTTCCTCGGAGATACATCTTTGAAGAACTCCGGTAGTGCTTTTCTTGTAGAGCTCTCCATCGTGAACCTTGTAGGCCTTTGAAGGCCGGACAATGCGGCGAGCCTCATTCTGATCCTCCCGGAGTTCTCTCCTATTTAGGTAGGCCAAGAAGGGTTCGGTCCATGGGGCAATGACTGCCATGATGAGATGGGTCGACGGTGTTATTTCGGTGGTTGAGCCCCCGATGATATCATTGTGTTCGGAATCTGGGGTTGTGTTCGGATCCGGACTGGTGTTGCCGCTCTCCCCTTGCCACACCATGGACGGCTTAAAAAGCCTTTCCAGCCGCTTAGCGCCGATGCGAGCAAGGACGTCTGCCGCTTGATTACTTTCTCGAGCCACGTAGTGAAACTTGAGCCCCTCAAACCGAGCTGACATTCTTAGGATGGCGTTGTGATAAGCCTCCATCTTCGGATCTTTGGCATCAAAATCTCCATTTATTTGAGATATTGCAAGGTTTGAGTCCCCGCGCACTTCCAGGCGTTGTATGCCCATGGAGACAGCCATCCAGAGACCATGCAATAAGGCCTCCTATTCGGCTGTGTTATTGGAGTCTATGTATAATATTTGGAGCACGTACTGGATAACGTCTCCAGTGGGGGACATTAAAATGATGCCCGCTCCTAATCCTTCCAGCATTTTGGAACCATCAAAGTACATAACCCAGTTGGAATTTGTGTCGTACTCTTTAGGGAGTTCGGCCTCTGTCCATTCAGTGATGAAGTCCGCCAGTACTTAGGATTTGATGGCTCGACGCGGTTTGTATGTTATGTCGAATGGAAGGAGCTCAATGGCCCATTTGGCTATCCGGCCCATAGCATCGCGGTTGTTTATTATGTCATTGAGTGGTACTTCGGAAGCCACCATGATAGAACATTCTTGGAAGTAGTGTCGTAGCTTCCGGGATGCCATGAAGACCGCGTACGCTATCTTTTGATAATGAGGGTACCGGGATATGCATGGTGTGAGGACAGTGGATACGTAATATACCGGCTTCTGAAGTGGGGATTTGTGTCCGTCTTGCTCTCGCTCAACGACGAGCACGGCGCTGACCACTTGGTGTGTTGCCGATATGTATAATAACATGGGTTCACCGACGTTCGGCGCGGCCAGGATTGGGTTGCTCGCAAGAAGGGTTTTTATTTCTGCCAGTCCGTCTGTTGCCGCATCCGTCCATTCGAAGTGATCGGTGCACCGGAGGAGGCGATACAGTGGCAGTGCCTTTTCTCCCAATCTGGAGATAAAGCGGCTTAGAGCTGCCACGCATCCTGCGAGTTTTTGGACCTGTTTAAGGTCCGTTGGCGTGGCCAGTTGTGAAAAAGCTTGGATTTTGGTTGGATTTGCTTCAATTCCTCTATTGGAAAGGATGAAGCCTAGCAGCTTTCCGGTAGGGACGCCGGAAACACACTTTTTCGGATTGAGCTTGATGTCATATGCACGGAGGTTGTCGAATGCGAGACGTAAATCGTCTATTAGTGAATCGACGTGCCTAGTCATAATGACGACGTCGTCCATGTATGCTTCAATTGTTTTGCCGATCTGTTTCTCCATGCATGTTTGAATCATGCGTTGGTAAGTGGCCCCGGTGTTTTTGAGCCCGAAGGGCATGGTGTTGAAGCAGAATGGCCCATATGGGGTAATGAATGCCGTTGCAGCTTGATCGGACTCCTTCATTTTGATTTGATGGTATCCGGAAAATGCGTCGAGGAAGCACAGTGAGTTGTGTCATGCGGTGGCATCAATGATCTGGTCGATGCGGGGGAGTGGGAAGGGATCCTTACGGCAGGCCTTATTGAGGTCTTTGAAATTGACGCACAGGCGCCAAGATTTATCCTTCTTTGGCACCATCACCAAGTTTTCTAGCCAGTCCGGGTGGTTTATTTTTGTAATGAATCCGGCCTCGATTAGCTCGGCTAGCTCCTCCCCCATAGCCCGACGTTTGGGTTCGGAAAAGCACCGCAGTGTTTGCTCGACCGGTTTATATCCCTTCAATACATTTGCAGTTGTGTTTGGCCAATCTGGGTGGGATTCCTGGCATATCAGAAGGGTGCCAGGCGAATATATCCCAGTTTTCACGTAGAAATTCTCATAGCGCGGTGTCGACCATTGGGTCTAGTTGTACCCCGATAGATACTGTCTTCTTGGGGTCCCCTGGATGGACATGGAATTTGATTATTTCTTCTCCTGGTTTGAAGGAGGTGGATTTGGGTCGTTTGTCTAGGATTACATCATCCCTATCCACCATGGAGCGTAATGGGGTTAATTCTTCGGCTGCTAGAGCTTCAGATAATGCCTCAAGGGCCAGGGACACGGTTTTATTTTCGGTGCAGAGTGCTGTGTCCGGATCACTGGAGAGAGTGATTATGCCGTTGGGCCCGGGCATCTTGAGCTTCATATACCCGTAGTGAGGTATAGCTTGGAAGCGTGTAAATGCATCTCGCCCCAATAGGGCGTGGTATCCACCGTTGAAAGGGGCCACTTGGAAGGTTAATTCTTCAGTCCGGGTAGTTCTCCGGTGTGCCGAATACCACATCGAGCGTGATTTTTCCCGCGCATCGCGCCTCCCAACTAGGAATAATTCCTCGGAAGGTCGTGCTACTTTTCTTGATGCGGCTCCTGTCTATTTCCATTTTACTAAGTGTATCCTCGTATATGAGGTTTAGTCTATTGCCGCTGTCCATGAGAACCTTGGGGAGCCGGAAGCCGTCCACGATCGGACTGAGGACCAAGGCGGCTGGGGCTCGGACTATCCTGAATTTTGGTTCGTCATCGGCATTGAAAGTTATGGCCATGTCGTTCCACGGGTTTGTTGATGCAATTTGGCAGACTTCGGCGAGGTCGCGAAGTGCCCTTTTGCACTTACTGTTTGAAGCAGAAGTCTCGAAGACCGTCAATACTCTGAGGTCGTCGTCTTCTAGGGGATATTGCTCTAGGTTGTTTTTTGTGAGGATATCCTCGCCGCTCTTGGCCACCTGCCGGAGTATCCAACATGCTCTAAGGCTATGGGTTGATATAGTATCTGGTGTTGCGTGTAACTTGCATGGTCCATCGAGCCATCCATCCAGAACGGTTCCATGTCCCGTAACGGGCTTATATTCCTTTACCATTGGGCCAGGCATGCCACGAGGGTGTGTCCTTTTCACCTGAACGAGGGGTTGGGTGGAAACCGGCGGTTCCCAGTGAGCTGCCTGAGTTTTCCAGGCGTTTTCCATTGCGTAGTACTAGTATATTATGGTTGCCAAGTCTGCGAAGCGTGATATGCGATGATGGTTGATGGCGTTGAGGATTCCTTCATCCATGCAATTTGTTGCGAACCGCTGAAATCGCGTCTTCGTCGCGGCAATCTTCAATCT
Organism: Triticum dicoccoides; assembly: GCF_002162155.2. Classification (NCBI taxonomy): domain Eukaryota; kingdom Viridiplantae; phylum Streptophyta; class Magnoliopsida; order Poales; family Poaceae; genus Triticum; species Triticum dicoccoides. Next base: position 246,511,066 of record NC_041388.1, read on the forward strand.
TATCTTTGACAAGCAGGAATCTGGCCCAAAAGTGGTGGACCATTTCCTGAGACTGCTATTGTATGCCCATGAGAGCGCTTATATCTGGGTGGGTGGGTGGGTGGTTTGAAATCCGAACCCTGACCCAATTTAGGATCCGGAGTTTGAAGAACTTCCGAACTGATTTTTTGGGCTTGTCGTCCAATTCTATGTTCGGAGGACAAGGCATGTCTTTCTGCAGGTAGGTGTCTGGCTCTTCAAGCTCGGAGATCCGAATGTAGTTCGTCCTCAATATAGAGGAAGAGTTATCGTTTTGCTCCTCTACTACCGCTATTTGATGGGTGATCGGTGGAGTTTTAATTTCTCTCTGGTCGGGTTTAAGCCCAATCCGATCATAATCTGTGGCGACCCCTAGGGCGGCGATACAATCTAGGAGCTCGTTTAAAGACGACAACTCTGCCAGATCCATCTGCTTGGAGTATTTGGAGTCAACATGGAGGGGATTTTTGATGACCTGAGAAGTCATCGTCGGCTTAACGGCCAAACGGGCGGTCATGATGAAGCCACCCAGCCGGAGGGTTTGGCCTCGGGCCAGTGCTCCTCCGAAGGTGACTTTGTCCTTGAGAACAAGGCGAACCATCGACCCTATCTGTCGACGTCACAGCGGAACTCTCAATGAAAGCACCAATGTCGGTGTCAAAACCGGCGGATCTCAGGTAAGGGGTCCCGAACTGTGCGTCTAAGGTCGATGGTAACAGGAGACAAGGGACACAATGTTTACCCAGGTTTGAGCCCTCTCTATGGAGGTAATACCCTACTTCCTGCTTGATTGATCTTGATGAATATGAGTATTACAAGAGTTGATCTACCACGAGATCGTAATGGCTAAACCCTAGAAGTCTAGCATGTCTGACTATGATTGTGAGGATATATGTCTACGGACCTAGCCCTCCGGTTTATATAGACACCGGAGGGATCTAGGGTTACATAAGGTCGGTTACAAAGAAAGGAATCTTCATATTTGGACACCAAGCTTGCTTTCCACGCCAAGGAGAGTCCCATCCGGACACGGGTAGAGTCTTCGGTCTTCGCATCTTCATGGCCCACGAGTCCGGCCCATGTCCAATAGGTCGGACGCCTGAGGACCCCTTAGTCCAGGACTCCCTTAGTCTTCTCCTCGGTAGAACTCGAATAAAAAGAAAAGAAATTCAGAGAAACACACTGAAATATTTTTGGAGTTTTTGGTTTTCTTGAACAAGCAAATAAAAGGGAAAAGCAAAAACGAGAAAAACTATTTACACGGGAAAGCTCCCAACAAGCAAAAGAAGAACAAGGGAATCTTTTTGGGGTTTCTTTTAAATATTACAACTAAGCATGCATAGAAAGTAAACTAACTACAGCTATTTTTTTGGTTTTTCTAAGGCTTCTCAAACACACAAGAAGAAAGCAAGAAAAATAAAATTAAGCATGGATGATACAATGAAAAAGAGTGAACACCGACAGATTAAATAAGTGAACATGAATGTAATGTCAGTGGGAAACACATACTCCCCCAAGCTTAGGCTTTTGGCCTAGCTTGGTAGTCGATTAGAAGCCTGGATAATTGTTGGGGTACTGAGGAGCGGGCATCCACTGATCCCACTGCCGAGGCTCTTCCTCCTCCTCTGCAGCAGCCTGATCATTTCGGTAGGCGACGATGTCCGCAGGCATAATCCTATATCCGCCCATGGCAATAGGATCAAGCAAAGCAGGAGCGGGCAACGGAATAATATCACGAGTTTCAATGCTAAAAACCAGTTTATAAGTGAGGGAGTCCTGGATTAGGGGGTATCTGGACTGCCGGATTATATCCTTTTGCCAGACTATTGGACTATGAAGATACAAGATTGAAGACTTTGTCCCATGTCCGGATAGGACTCTACTTGGCGTGGAAGGCAAGCTAGGCAATATGGATATGTATATATCCTCCTTTGTAACCGACCTTGTGTAACCCTAGCCCCCTCCGATGTCTATATAAACCGGAGGGTTTTAGTCCGTAGGAAAACATACTATCATACCATAGGCTAGCTTCTAGTGTTTAGCCTCTCCTATCTCGTGGTAGATCAACTCTTGTAATACTCATATCATCAAGAATAAATCAAGCAGGACGTAGGGTTTTACCTCCATCAAGAGGGCCCGAACCTGGGTAAAACATCGTGTCCCCTGCCTCCTGTTACCATCCGCCTTAGACGCACAGTTCGGGACCCCCTACCCGAGATCCGCCGGTTTTGACACCGACATTGGTGCTTTCATTGAGAGTTCCTCTGTGTCATCGCCGTTAGGCTTGATGACTCCTACTATCATCGATAGCGATGCAGTCCAGGGTGAGACTTTTCTCCCCAGACAGATCTTTGTGTTCGGCGGCATCGCACTGCGGGCCAACTCGCTTGGCCGTCTGGAGCAGATCGAAAGTTACGCCCCTGTCCACCAGGTCAGGTTTGGAAGCTTAAATTAAATGGCCGATATCCGCGGAGACTTGATCTTCGACGGATTCGAGCCCCTGCCTTGTGCGCCACGCGGTTACGATGAGTATGATTTAGCTCTACCATCGGACCGTATTCAGGAGATCGCACCGGCAGCCGCTCCGAGCCTCAATTCAGAGCCAGTTGCGCCATCCATGGACGGGTGGATAGACCCTGTCATGGAGTCTGTATCCTCAGCGGCGATCGAGCCGAATATCGACCTTACCCTTCACGAGAGCCGTGTTGCCAAACTACCAGATCCTACTCCGGCCACGGACTCCGAACCGCCTGCGCCCGTTCCTATCGAATCCGATTGGGCACCGATCATGGAGTTTACCTCCGCGGATATTTTTCAGCACTCACCCTTTGGCGACATACTGAACTCATTAAGGTCTCTCTCCTTGTCAGGAGGATCCTGGCCGAACTATGTCTGGCAGAATTGGGATGCGGATGACGAAGAAATTCGCCGCCCACCCACCACCCACTTAGTAGCCACCATCGACGACTTAACCGACATGCTCGAATTCGACACTGAAGACATCGACGGTATGGACAACGATGCGGGAGACGAAGAGGAACCACTACCCACAGGGCACTGGACAGCCACCTCATCATACGATATATACATGGTGGACACACCCAAAGAAGGCAATGGCGACGAGACAATGGAGGATGACCCCTCCAAGAAGCAACCCAAGCGCCGGCGTCAGCGGCGCCGCTCTAAGTCCCGCCAAGGCAAAAGCGGTGATGCCGACACAGGAGATAATAGCAATCCGGATAGTACCGAAGACGGCAACAATCCCCTCCAGCAAGATTTAGGGCAGGAGGATGGAGAAGCCAGCCCTCCAGAGAGAGCGACAGATGGAAAGGCGGAGCATGATAATTACATGCCTCCCTCCGAAGACGAGGCAATCCTCGACGATGACGAATTCATCGTGCCTGAGGATCCCGTCGAACAAGAGCGCTTCAAGCGCCGACTTATAGCCACGGCAAATAGCCTTAAGAAAAAGCAAGAACAGCTTCAAGCTGATAAAGATTTGCTAGCCGACAGATGGACCGAAGTCCTTGCGGCCGCAGAATATAAACTCGAACGTCCCTCCAAGAGTTACCCAAAGCGTAGGTTGCTACCCTAACTGGAGGAGGAAGCATTCAAACCCACATCTCCAGCACATGATGCGGCTGACCGGCCACCTCGTGGTTGTGATAGAGAGGCATTCAGCCAAAAGCTCAGTCTGCACTCCAGCGCCACTCACACAAAAACGTCAAGGCATGGGGAAATACGCCAGACCTGCGAGACGTATTGGAGGACAAAGCAAGACATGCAAGATCGATCTACGGATCACGAGGGCGCGCCACTATGCGAGACGATAATCGTCATGCCAGATACAGTAAAAGTAAGTCCGACCGGGCCGAACACATCGGGCAAGACTCATTCGAGCTGCGTCGCAACATAGCCTAGTATAGAGGCGCCGCACACCCCCTATGCTTCACAGACGAAGTAATGGATCATCAAATCCCAGAGGGTTTCAAACCCGTAAATATAGAATCATACGACGACACAACAGATCCCGCGGTATGGATTGAGGATTTCCTCCAGCATATCCACATGGCCCGCGGTGATGATCTACACGCCATTAAATACCTCCCACTCAAGCTCAAAGGACCAGCTCGACATTGGCTCAATAGCTTGCCAGCAGAGTCCATTGGCTGTTGGGAGGATCTGGAAGCCGCATTCCTCAACAACTTCCAGGCCACTTACGTGCGACCACCAGATGCCGATGACTTGACCCACATAATTCAGCAGCCAGAGGAATCGGCCAGGCAATTCTGGACACGGTTCCTAACAAAGAAAAATCAAATCATCGACTGTATGGATGCAGAGGCCCTAGCAGCTTTTAAGCACAACATCCGCAACGAGTGGCTCGCCCGGCACCTTGGTCAGGAAAAGCCAAAATCTATGGCAGCCCTCACAACACTCATAACCCGCTTTTGTGCGGGAGAAGACAGCTGGCTGGCTCGCGGCAATAACATATCAAAGAACCATGGTACTTCGGATACCAAGGATGGCAATGGCAGGTCACGTCGCAACAAACATAAGCACCACATTAACAGCGACAATACCGAGGATACGTCAGTCAATGCCGGATTCAAAGGCTCTAAACCCAGTCAACAGAAAAAGCCATTCAAAAGAAGCACTCTGGGCCCGTCCAGTTTGGACCGTATACTCGATCGCTCGTGCCAAATACATGGCACCCCCGACAAGCCAGCCAACCAAATCAACAGGGATTGTTGGGTGTTCAAGCAGGCCGGCAAGATAAATGCCGAAAACAAAGATAAGGGGTCACATAGCGATGACGAGGAGGAGCCCCGGCAGCCGAACACCGGAGGATAGAAGAGGTTCCCCCCACAAGTGCGGACGGTGAACATGATATACACAACCCACATCCCCAAGAGGGAGCGGAAGCGTGCGCTCATGGACGTATATGCGTTGGAGCCAGTCGCCCCAAAGTTCAACCCATGGTCTTCCTGCCCGATCACCTTCGACCGCAGGGACCACCCCACTAGTATCCGTCATGGCGGATTCGCCGCATTGGTCCTAGACCCAATCGTTGATGGATTTCACCTCACTCGAGTCCTTATGGATGACGGCAGCAGCCTGAACCTGCTTTATCAGGACATAGTGTGCAAAATGGGTATAGACCCCTCAAGGATCAAACCCACAAAAACGGCCTTTAAAGGCGTCATACCAGGTGTAGAGGCCCATTGCACAGGCTCAGTAACACTGGAAGTGGTCTTCGGATCTCCGGATAACTTCCGAAGCGAAGAGTTAATCTTCGACATAGTCCCGTTCCGCAGTGGCTACCATGCACTGCTCGGGCGAACCGCATTTGTGAGATTTAATGCAGTACCGCATTACGCATATCTCAAGCTCAAGATGCCAGGAGCTCGGGGGGTCGTCACAGTCAATGGAAACAGAGAGCGCTCTCTCCGCACGGAGGAGCACACTGCATCCCTCGCAGCAGAAGCGCAAAGCAGCCTCTTAAGGCAATCCACTAGTTCGGCGATTAAGGACCCGGAAACCTTCAAGCACGCCCGGAGTAATCGGCAACAGGACCGCCTGGCACGTTCCGAGCTCGCATAGCAATGCGGCCCCCACCCCCGTCCTAGCCAAACGGCGAAATCCGTGCCATGCGTACATAATTACGCATTAAAAATACCATGGGCACAGGCGGGGAGGGGGGCACGACTGCGGCACGCTCCAAGTCGCGGCTTAAACTGCACTAGGGGCTTCTCGCTTTGTTATTTTTCTCTTTCAGGACTTTAATCTCTGGAAACCCTGTCCGGCAGCATGATTGCCGAACACATGATGCAGCAACCAAGGAGGAAGAAAGCTACGTCACACCATGGAACTCCCAGGTGGATTACGATAACGAGTGAAATATTTGCTTTAATACTATTCCTCAGCTTGCCCTTGGAAGGGACATGTCAAACAGTCCTACCTTTTGCTTATCGCACTACTTGTATCATTCTGCTTTAACGCACCTTTTTGAATAAACAATGCATAGCACTAAGACTATTATTGCATTCTTCCTTTCTCTATATATATGTTCATTCATGACATCTAGCACCTGTACACTCTGGTACGGCCAATACGCTAGGGGCTTAAGCATACCCCATAATACGGCGTGAGAAGTCCGAACACTTTCGACAGTGCGGCACCCCGAACTTATAGCATTATATGCATCGGCTCCAAATCATGTCTTGGGTCAATAGTTGGGTTTGCCCGCTCCCATGTTTTGGTACCTTACATTCCGCTATATCGGCTAAGGTAGCACTGGGAGAACTACTGCGATTGTGCCCTGGTTCTGCTGGGCTAAGCACCTCAGTAGAGAAAGCTAAAACTGAATGTCATGATAAGGCGAGAGACTGGTCGCTGTTCGAGAGGTTTCAAGTCCCTAAAGACTTATGCCGCTTAGAGCGAGGAGTCGGCCCTGTCCGGCATAAGGCGTGTATTGCGCCCCGAATTCGGCCTTCCGAATACTAGGGGCTTCGCCAAAATTTAAAATTATAGAATTCTATGGCTAAGTGAGAGTGATAACGCATTATAGTTCGATTGCCTTGTTCGTTGTGCTGAGCACCTCCCTCGAAGGACCCCAAAATGGGAACAAGAGTGCTCAGGTTTATCCCGAACACCCCAGCAATCGTGGCGTGGGGGCAGAAGCCGACGACTAGCCATCTCTCAGATTTGATAAATAGCCGAACAGAAGGTAATATTTTAAATTCAGACAAGCGTTGCATAGCGCATATGAACAAGTTTTCATAATACAGGATTACACGAGAAAGTTGATTCAAATATTACATCTTTTGCACACTCTTCCGCTACAAGACGGGCACCCTTCAGGACACCCTCATAGTACATCTCGGGTTGCGATGCTCCTTGCCCTACGGCGGCCCCCCCTTCACCAGCTTCACGGCGTCCATCTTAGCCCAGTGCACCTTCGCACGGGTGAAAGCCCACCGTGCACCTTCGATGCAGACGGACCGCTTGATGACTTCGAGCCATGGGCAGGCATCCACAAGCCGCCTCACCAGGCCGAAGTAGCTGTTGGGAAGGGCGTCACCAGGCCACATCTGGACTATAAAGCCCTTCATAGCCTGTTCGGCCGCCTTGTGCAGCTCGACCAGTTGCTTCAGTTGGTCGCTCAGAGGCATCGGGTGTTCGGTCCCAGTATACTGAGACCAGAACAGCTTCTCCATTGAGCTTCCCTCCTTGGCCTGGTAAAACTGTGCTGCATCCTACACACTGTGAGGCAAATCTGCGAATACTCCTGGAGAGCTCCGGACTCGGGTAAGTAACAAGTAATTTACTTTCACATGCTTGCTTTCCATATTGAATGCCTTACCCGCCGCTATCTTCTTCATCGCATCAATCTCCTGGAGGGCCTTTTGGGCCTCAACCTTGTCATTCTTTGAGCTCTCGAGGGCCGCGGCAAGCTCGGACTCTTGCGTCTTCAAGTCAAGCTCCAACGCCTCATGCTTCGTCACGAGAGCGTGGAGCTCTTGCTGCACCTCGCCCACCCGTGCCTCCTGCCTTTCCCGCTCGGTGCGCTCCTTGGCCGCTTTGTTTTCGGCCTCGGATAGCGCTTGCTTCAGGGTCGCCACCTTGGTCGTGGCCCCTGGCAAATTTATGATGATCCTGTCATTTTGCAATCGTATTCTTTTTATATATATCCATAGACTAGGTACTACTTACCTTTGTTCTCCCCGAGCTGCCTCTTGGCAAGGCCGAGCTCTTTCTTGGACCCTTCGAGGCCCTGCTTCAGTACGGCAACCTCCGCAGTCAGTGCGGCAGAGGTCAGCAGCGAAGCCTGCATACGCATATAGAAATACTTATATTAGACTCCTGCAGATATTAGTTGATCCTCTATTCGGCTTTTCTTTTTGAACACCAAACAAAGCATCAGGGGCTACTGTCTATGCGGTAATATTTTTCCTATATTTCAAATACTTACCTCAAAGCCTGTTAGAAGGCTGGCACAGGCTTCAGTCAGTCCGCTCTTGGCGGACTGAACCTTCTGGACCACCGCACTCATAATAGTGTGGTCCTCTTCGTCGATGGAAGCGCTGCGAAGCGCTCCCGGCAGATTGTCCGGTTCCTCTAGATGGACAGAGGTCACCGGCACAGGCGTCTTGCCCCTTTTGGATGGAGGCCGCCTGCCCGATTCCGGAACCACTGGAGGTTCCGGCGCAGTGTTCGATTGAACGCCGAACTTGGAGCCCTCGGGAGCCTTACCCCCTCTGCTCTCGGAGTCTGGAAGGTCGCCTTGAGGCGCCTCCAAGACTGTCTCCCCTCGACCCGGTGCCTCTTGAGACAGCACCTCGGCATTATCCGTAGGGCAAGGGGAGGTGGCGGTTGGAAGTGGATCACTATCCATATCCGACGAGTCCAAGGAGCCGCCCGACGAAGATACATCGATACGGGCTTGGGGCGGTCTACATAATCATATTCGACATTAGGAGAAGCTGTGTGACGAAGGTATGCCATGAGTTACTCTGGTATCCGAATACTTACGAATTCTCCAGGGGCTTGGCCTTGAGCAGCCACTCGTCTTCGTCTTCGGCGGCGGTGGTGGAGTAGTCCGGAAGGAGAGTCCTTCCCTTCTTAGACCCTTCGCCCCCCCCGGGTGGGGCGGCCTTCCTTTTCTTGTCTCCCCTGACTGGAGGGGGAGCGTCTTCATCCTCCTCCTCGCCTTCGGGGGAGGAGTGCATCGCAGAGTCATCGAACGATGAGTCCGGTACTACCTGGCATCGGGAACTCTTTTGGGTTCCCTTGGCCTTCTTGGTCTTCTCTGGCACCTCGTAAGGAGCCGGAGTCAGCATCTTCGTCAGGAGAGCGTCCGCAGTGTCTTCGGGCAGAGGGGCCGAACAGTTGATCTTCTCCGATGCCCCCACCCAGTCTTGTCAAGGGCATGGGAGCTCAGACCCCACACGTGGTAAGCTATGGGAAGTGAAAATCCTACCAGATGTACAAAACTTACCGGATTCGCAGGGCGCTTCGCGCTTAGCCCGCGGTCCTCGGTGAGAGAGGGAGGGACCTCGGCGCCCTTGAACAGCACCCTCCAGTCGTCCTTGTGCGTCATCTCGAAGAGCTCGCTTAGAGTCTGCTGCTGGGCCGGGTCGAACTCCAACAAGTTGAAATCCCGTTGTTGACATGGGAGGATCCGGCGGAAGAGCATGACCTGGACTATGTTGACAAGCTTGAGCTTCTTGCTTGCCATATTCCGGATACATTTCTAGAGTCCATCCAGCTCCACCGATGAACCCCAGGATAGGCCCTTCTCTTTCCAGGAGGTGAGCCACATGGGGATTCCGGATCGAAACTTGGGGGCCACCACCCAATTGGTGTCGCGCGGCTCGATGATGTAGAACCACGCCGATTGCCACCCCTTTATGGTCTCCACGAAGGAGCCTTCAAGCCATGTAACATTGGGCATCTTGCCTACCATGGCTCCGCCGCATTCCGCTTGTTGGCCTCCCACCACCTTCGTCTTGACATTGAAGGTCTTTAACAACATGCCGAAGTGGGGCCGGATGCGGAGGAAAGCCTCACACACGACGATGAACGCCGAAATGTTGAGGATGAAGTTCGAGGCCAGATCATGGAAGTCCAGCCCATAGTAGAACATGAGACCACGGACGAATGGATGGAGGGGAAACCCCAGTCCGCGAAGGAAGTGGTGGAGGAAAACTAATCTCTCGTGAGGTTCCGGGGTAGGAACGATCTGCCCCGCAGCGGGCAGCCAATGCGCAATATTCGCGGCTAAGTATCCGGCTCCTCGCAGCTTTTTAATGTAACCCTCCGTGACGGAGGAAGCCATCCACTTGCCTCCTGCTCTGGACATGTTTGGAGAAGGTTGTGGAGAAGGATGTGGACTTGGGCGTTAGAGCTTGAGTGCGCAAGAATGGATGAGCAAGGAGGAAGAAGGCATGGGTAGAAGAAGGTTAAACCTTATCCCCTTATAAGGGCGGCCGAAACTATGCGCCCCCACTAGCCTGGTAAAACTCGCTTATCCCCCAAGCGTCGTAATTGATGGCGCGGTTGGGTTACCCACACCCGTATTGATGAGAATCCCGTAATAAGGGGGACACGATCTCTGCTTTGACAAGACGTGTCAAGAAACTGCCTCGCGTTATGTGCGGGCTAGTTAAAGGAAACGGTTCGAATAATCACTGGGTCATGGCATAATGTCATGTTGCCAAAACGTCTCAGCAGATTAGATTTGTGGAAATATTATTATCTCTACGGTGGTATGTGGAACTTATTTTGCAGGGTCAGACACTATCCTTGTATTCAAATTTTTCCGTGGTGTATTCGGAGGAGGAACCTGCCTTGCAATGCCGAAGACAACACTGCGCGCCGGACTCATCGTCATTGAAGCCTGGTTCAGGGGCTACTGAGGGGGTCCTGGATTAGGGGGTATCCGGACAGCCGGATTATATCCTTTTGCCGGACTGTTGGACTATGAAGATACAAGATTGAAGACTTCGTCCCGTGTCCGGATAGGACTCTACTTGGCGTGGAAGGCAAGCTAGGCAATACGGATATGTATATCTCCTCCTTTGTAACCGACCTTGTGTAACCCTTGCCCCCTCCGGTATCTATATAAACCAGAGGGTTTTAGTCCGTAGGACAACTGTCACACCCTAGTTAATTCAAGCATTAGAGTGTGCATCATGTTTAAATTTCTTTTAAATTTGAAATGGGGAAGGCAGAAACCCCTAACACCCCGTCGAAACAACTAGGGTTTACTAAAAATATTTTCAATGAACCTGAAATGCCCTTCTAAAAAGTCCACCCTCTTTGTCTTAGGTTGGACCTCTGGAAAAATTGGTGCACAATTTTCTAGGTCAACAGAAGGTCATTGAATTAAATCATAAGTATTTGAATTTGGGCATTTAAATGCTATAAAATAATCTAAGTGCTCAAATAATGCTGGGAGTAAATGTTTCCTGTTGGAAATAATCTAAACAGAGGCCACATTTATTTTCAGGATTTTTGGAAATGTTTTAGTATTTTATTTAAAGCTAAACAGTTGCAGTTAAATAGAAAACAGAAACAAAAATCAAAAAAAAAGAGAGAGAAGAAAGCCCACCTGGGCCTCACCTATGCTGGCCCAGCCACCTGGCTCGGCCCAGCCTGTTGGCGCTGCCAGTCGTCGTCCTCCTCGCGCTAGAAGGACGCGGAGCGCGTGGCCGGCGCCCGCGGCCACACGCCGGCCACCTCCTGCTTCCGCCGACGCCCGGGAGACGCCCTGAAGTGCCACGCGACCCCCACGTCTCCCTCCCGCACTCGCTCACTCTCCCCCTCGTTTCCCTCTCTCTCTCCCACGACGGCCGAGCGCGTACCTCGCCGCCGATCGCCGTAGTTGCCACCACAGACACCCCCTCGCCCCTCCGACGAGCCCATTAGCTCCGCCTCGACTCCCTCATCCTCCCCACCGAGCCACGCATCGCCGGAGGCCCTGCATCGCCGCCTTCGCCCTCGGGCACCCGAGCCATCTCCGGTCGAATTCGCCGCCGCCAGGACCTCCCCGAGCCCACTGACCCCCTCTCCGACTCCGCTGTGAGCCCCTCTTCCGTTCCCCCTAGTTTCCGTGCTCGATTACGGCTCGTAGCCACCGTTCCCACCGTTCCCTCCGAGCCCGAGTGCTCCTCGCCGCCGGCCATGTCGCCGTCGTGGCTACGGCCTTGTAAGCACGCGTCCGAGCGCCTCACCGTGCTCAGTGCAGCACCAGGAACCTGTAGCCACCCCCAGTTCTCCCTCTCGTGCACCGTAGCGTCGATTCTGACCTCGCCAGAACTCCGGCCGCCGCCACGAGCTCGATTCCGGCGAGCTCGCTCCACTTGCCCCACTAGATGCGCACGAGCCCCAGCTACGCGTAGCACGTCTCTGCCATCGATTTGGTCACCGGAGGACCAAATCCGAAGCCCTCCGCCGTCTCGGGCCTCGCCGGCGTCGAGCCGCCGGCGAGTTGATCCAGTTTGACCCCTGGGTGGGCCCAGGAAGACCCCCCTGAGTCTATGACAGGTGGGGCCGGTCGGCTAACTAAATTAGGATTAGTCTTAATTAATTTTCACTAAATCAGTCACTGACATGTGGGCCCAGGCCCCACTGACAGCTAATTAGTGTTAATCTAATTTTGCTAATTAGCTGAGAGGCTGACAGAAGGGGCCCACCAGTCAGGTTTGACCTGGGCTGGCGCCTTTGACCTGCTGACATCACCCTGACGCAATGCTGACGCAGTAATTGATTTTCTGGATTTATTCTTATTCAGGAAATTCCAGAAAATAGTTCAAACTTCAAAAATTCATAGAAATTCAACCATAGCTCCAAATGAGATAAATTATATATGAACAATTATCAGAAAAATTCAATCTATCCATCTGTAATGGTTTCATGCATGACAAAACAAGTTTACCTTACTGTTTAGGCAGAATAAGGAAATGCACTATAAATGTCATGTTTAATGAGCTAATATTTGAATCTTTGATTCAAATGAGTTCATTCCTCTCTGTTATAACTTGCATTAGGCCAAGACACATTCATATTGCCATGACATAGCATGCATCATATTGTTGCATATTGTCATGTTGATTGTATTACGATGTGTTTGCCGTGGTAGGTTCTGCCTCCGAGGATATTCACGAGTATCCAACTGAAGGGCAGTATCCCACTACCACTCCATCAGGCAAGCAACCATTGATCATTCCGATACAAACCCATGTTCTCGCTTCTGCTCTTGTTTACTGCATTAAGACAACGCGATTCAAACTGTTGTGTGCTACGGTAGTTGAACCCTTATCCTCTACATGACCTGTCATTGCCACAGTAACTAGATGAAACCCACTAGCATGTGTAGGAGTTGATTGAGCCATGTATGTGATTCTTACCTTGCTATGCCTGCTATGCTTAGAGTTGTGTCAGGTCTGGTTCATCTGGGAGATGGGCTAGAGTGAAATGCTTATGCCGGTAATGTGAGTGATGCGTTGAACATGTTTTGGTAAAGGTATCGATGAGAGGCCATGTAGGAGTACATGGTGGGTTGTTTCATTGAGGCCGTCCCTAAGAACTGAGATCTGTATGCGTGATTTAAGATTCAGCTACTACCACACATTGGGCCCTGAAATATGACCCCGCTCGACTTACTGACCCCTCTCGCCTCTGTCCAGGAGTTGCAACTAGTTTCTGGTGTTTGTAGGACATGTGTTGGCGGCCGTGCGTAGCGCTGACCCTAGGGGTGGGCTATGTTGCGGTAGATACACCGTGGCACGGTGTACCGAGTCACCCGTTTGGTGTCGCGGGAACCCTGTTCACATCGTTTGGGGCCGTTGAGGACACCCCGGCCGGATTTCCTTGCGGATGGAACCTGAATAGGCGATAAACCTGGACTAGAGACTGGTGAGGTTAGTCAGGTCGTGGTCTACACCCACGTCGGTTTTCGCTTGAAGTCTGCCGAGCACATGTCGTGTGCAGACGCTAAGTGGTGGAAACATGTGTGACGAAGTACACCCCTGGAGGGTATAAAACTATTCGAATAGCCGCGTCCGCGGTAAAGGACTACTTGGTTGCCTATACAGTTCATAGACAAGCTAATGGATACTACTAAAAGACTCAGGATAAGCGTGAGTACCGAGGATGGCCCTCTCGTAGGGTGACGAGGGAGGATCCCCGGTGGAGTATTGTGTTGGTGAGTAGTGGACTCGTGTGCGAAAACTATTTTACTGGTGAAGTTCCGTAGGATAGCTTAGCCAAGAGTCAAAGCTGGCTTGCTGCATTAACCCCACCACCCTTTTGAGAATAAACATGTATGGTAGGTTCTGATGTAAGACTTGCTGAGTACCTTTGTACTCATGTTTGCTTATTTGTTGGTTTCAGACGACAACACTGCCCCCTCCGATGGGTTCTATGTAGACCTTGACGTCGACGGGTGACTAGCCACCCAGGTGGTGACCCTGGCCATGGAGGGCCTATGTGGATAGACAGGCTTCGAGAAGCCTTCTTTCTTTCTAGAGTCTGTACTCAGACTAGTTGCTTCCGCACGCGCTTGTATGTTTGTATGACTTGAGTGTCGGGTCATGTGACACCTATCTGTATGAACATGTTATGTATGGCTCTCTGGAGCCTTTAAATAAAGTACTTGAGTTGTAGAGTTTTGTTGTGATGCCATGTTGTATGTACTCATATCGGGCATATTGTGTGTATGATTGAAATGCTTGGTATGAGTGGGATCCGACAATCTAGTTGTTTATCCTTGGCAGCCTTTCATATGGGGAAATGTAGTCTAGTGCTCCTCGAGCCATAGTAGTCCGCTACAGCCCGGTTCACCGGAGTCCTGCTAGCCCAGCACTACTGTTCAGGACACTTGACTGGCCGGCATGTGTTTCACTTCGTCCCTATGTCTGTCCCTTCGGGGAAATGTCACACGGTGACTTCCGGAGTCCTGCCTAGCCTGCTACAGCCCGGGGTTCCCCGGAGTCCTGTTAGCCCAGTGCTACAGCCCGGAATCACTCGTTGATGACCGACATGTTCGATGTGATTCATGTATGCCTGTCTCCATAGGTCTGTGCCGCTTTGGGTTCACGACTAGCCATGTCGGCCCGGGTTCTCTGTCATATGGATGCTAGCGACACTATCATATACGTGAGCCAAAAGGCGCAAACGGTCCCGGGCCATGGTAAGGTGACACCCGTGGGATACCGTGTGTGAGGCCGCAAAATGATATGAGGTGTTACCGGCTAGATCGATGTGACCTGGAATCGGGGTCCTGACAACAACATACAATCATACCATAGGCTAGCTTCTAGGGTTTAGCCTCCCCGATCTCGTGGTAGATCAACTCTTGTAATACTCATATCATCAAGAATAAATCAAGCAGGACGTAGGATTTTACCTCCATCAAGAGGGCCCGAACCTGGGTAAAACATCGTGTCCCCTGCCTCCTGTTACCATCCGCCTTAGACGCACAGTTCGGGACCCCCTACCCGAGATCTGCCGGTTTTGACACCGACAATAAGGAATAGGGATGGCAGGGTAATCTCATGCAATAAAATGGTGGTGTTCCGTTGCTGCGCGGTCTAGGTAAACCTTGGTCAAAGGGTAATCATGATGGCGTATCTCAACATTAAAGTGAGCCGCCAAGCAAGTAGCAAAAATCCCACCATTTATTTTACCCTTGGACTTATTAATATGAAGGCGACGTGCCACAATAGCTCCCAAGCTATAAGTTGTCGCCCTCTAATGCACGACGCAAAACAACAAGGTCTGGTGAGCTGAGTGCACCCACCTTCTCTGTAGCAAGCAATCATTTTGCAATGAAAAGAGCAAAGTAATGATCAACAGGAAAATGCATTAGTTCTACTACTTTAGTATGCTGCTAATTGGATCAGAATCTTGATATGATGTTGTTGAGTGGTATCGCAAACTGTTGTGGATGACTCAAATCTTTTTCTGAGCGTTTACAGCTGTTATGCTGTCCAATTTTCCCTAGAAATTCTGATGCCTTTGCATTGTGGTTGTGCTTTCAGATGGCCAACCATGTTCAAAATCAAGTGGTTCGCCTGACCCGGTGCCTCGACGTGCCCGGTCATACTGCTATGTTAGTCCGGGTAATGATCGAGACGGGCTACCATTGGTATCCCGAATACACCGTCGAAGAGCAGTTCCGCGACTTTAATCAAAGCCAATATCTCTGCACCGTCAGGATATTTCCTTCTTATCCTGGATCAACCGAGCCCCTTCACTGTTCCTATGGACTCGGGGTTACTGTTGAGATGGCTGTGCAGGATGCTGCCTATTCCATGATGACCATCTTGCGAGTCCGGACTAGCCTGCTTCGGAACACCGACTTCCGTTACATGCCAGCTTCACTTTCGGGAGCGCAAGGGCATCTTCAAGCTATCTATGCTGACTCCACTCAGGAGGACTCATTAACTCGTACCACTGCCGAGATGCTCGAAGATAAGGACCGAGAGAATCGGGCCTTGAGGTTGGAGCTTTTCAATACCCGTGCTGATCATTGGGCCACATTGACTCGGTTTGCACCTGCGGTGCAAGCTGGATGTATGGATACAAGGGATCTGTATCCTGTGAGATCAGCTCTGCCAGACATGGTGGATTGGCGTGATGTGGGAGGCATCACCCCACCCCGTGGTCCCCGCAGGCCACCATTTGTTGGTCCAAGACCTCATCCTAGCCCCTTTGGTCCACAGGCTCCTCAGGACTACCTATTTCCGGATGGTCATGTTGAACTTCCAGGCTACGGAGGCGACTTCTATGAGAACTACTACGGAGCTGTCTGAGTTAGTAGTAGTACCACTAGTATTGTAGTAGTTGTATCTCCACTGTCCTGTGTGACTTGTGGAATATGACTTTGTGTGTAATCAATTTCGGAGGTGTAGACAAATAATGTATAGGAGCTTGGAATGCCTCCGATGAGATGTAATGTCTTTCATCATAGTTGTACTGTAGCCTGGGCTTGTACTAAACTATGTATGATGTGTATGATCGTTGGTATATATATGGCAGTTTTATATTGCCATGACATATGGATGAACATCTCTGCATTCCGTGTTATACATTGCATTTTGCACCTCCTTGCTAAGTTTGAGCCATCCTTATCTAAACCATTGTCTTGTTTTCTCCTAGGATGGTCAACACCCGCAGCAACCCTGCTGCCTCAGAGCAGGGGGAAGCCAGTGCAGCTAGGGATGAAGATCTACCTCACCCACCTTCTCTGGCCGAAGTAATGTTGGAGGCGGAAAGAAACAAGCGTGAGACTAACCGCCTGCTAGAGCGGATTGAGCAGAACACTGCACGCCACCCGCGAAATGACTTGGTGTCAATCAATGACTTTATCAAGCTATATCCGCCAAAGTTTAATCACTCCGTCGAGCCCCTCGATGCGGATGACTGGCTTCGCAGCATCACCCACAAGCTACGTTCTACCAACGTAGCCGAAGCCGACAAGGTTACCTATGCTGCCTATCATCTCGAAGGCCCTGCTAGCCTTTGGTGGGAAAACTTCGAAGCTATGCGCCCGGTCGGCCAAATCACTTCTTGGGCTGAATTCAGTGAGGCTTTCCATGAGCATCACATCCCGGAAGGTCTCATGGATCGCAAGAGGGAGGAGTTCTGCAACTTCACCCAAGGAAGACTGACTGTGGATGCATATAGTCGTGAATTTGGGAATCTGGCACGCTATGCCCCTGAAGAGGTTTCTACTGACGCTAAGAAGCAGGCAAGGTTCCGCAAGGGACTTAGCCCTGAGCTTCGCCGCGATCTCTGTCTGCACGAGTGCACATCTTTTCAAAAGCTGGTCAATAAAGCCATCAGCGCTGAGACAGGCCAGACTCATTATGACGCTTCACGCAAGCACTCCCGTGATTTTGGCTCTTCATCCAGCTCGGGAGCTCAGAAGCGCCGGGTGTTGATCCCAAGCACGGCACTGCCACCCAGGTTCATCCCGAGGCCATCCTTTGAGGCGCCTCGTCCCAACCAGCAATTTGCACCACCCAAGCCCTATGGTGGCCCTGCTGCTAATGCTGCTCCACGCCCCAATGTGGTGACATGCTTTAAGTGTGGAGAGCCGGGTCACTATAGCCGAGAGTGTCCCCAGAACAACAACTCCAATCAAACTGGAAAGTCCGTTGGCCGTGGTAAGCCAGCGGGGAAAACATTCTACGCCAAGCCGGCCACCACTGCACGTGGCCATGTCAACTATGTTTCAGCCGAGGAGGCTCATGAGGACCCCAATGTCGTCCTTGGTACGCTCCTTGTTAACTGCCATCCGGCATCCGTTCTTTTCGATACTGGAGCATCTCATTCATTCATATCCGAAAGCTATGCTCGATTGCATAACACGACATTTTGTGACATGCCCACTTCCATGGTAATTCAAACCCCGGGTTCCAAATGGCAAACTTCTAGAGTAAGCCATGGGAACGAAATTCTTGTCGACAGACTTGTCTTCCTTGCATCCTTAATAGCTCTCAAGTCCTCCGACATAAATATCATCTTGGGTATGGACTGGATGTCAGCTCACTATGCTAAGATCGATTGTGCCACTAGAACCGTTCAACTTACTCACCCATCGGGCAAGACAGTCAATGTCTTAACTCGAGTGGCCAAGCGCCAGCTTTACTCTCTAAATGGCAACCCTCTTCTAGACCTTGAGGATGTTCCGGTAGTCCGCGACTTTCCGGATGTATTTCTAGAAGAACTGCTAGGTGTTCCACCTGACAGGGATGTTGAGTTCGTGATAGACCTTGTCCTAGGAACCGTTCCAATCTCTAGAAGACCCTACAAGATGGCACCCTTAGAACTAGCCGAGCTTAAGAACCAACTCGATGAGTCCTTGAAAAAGGGTTTCATCTGTCCTAGTTCCTCTCCTTGGGCTTGCCCCGTCCTCTTCGTCAAGAAGAAGGATGGAACGGATCGAATGGTTGTGGATTACCGACCTGTCAATTTGGTCACCATCAAGAACAAATATCCGCTTCCCAGGATCAACGATCTGTATGATCAGCTCGCTGGATCCTCAGTCTTTTCCAAGATGGATTTGAGGTTGGGCTACCATCAAATCAAAATAAAAAACGGGGACATTCCCAAAACGGCCTTTGTTACTCGTTATGGCCAATACGAGTACACCGTCATGTCCTTCGGTTTAACCAATGCCCCGGCTACCTTCTCTCGGTTAATGAACTCAGTCTTCATGGAGTACTTGGATAAATTCGTCGTAGTATACCTCGATGACATACTCATCTACTCCAAGAATGAAGAGGAACATGCCGAACATCTAAGGCTGGTATTGATGAAACTTCGAGAGCATCGCCTTTATGCCAAATTCTCCAAGTGTGAATTTTGGTTGCCAGAAGTGACCTATCTAGGCCATGTAATTTCTGGTAAGGGTATTGCTGTCAATCCCGAGCGAGTTCAAGCCGTCCTTGATTGGACTCCACCTGAGACGGTTAAGCAAGTTCGGAGCTTCCTTGGCTTAGCGAGCTATTGCCGCCGCTTCGTCGAAAATTTCTCCAAGGTTGCTAAACCTCTAACTGAACTCCTCAAGAAAGATAAAAGGTTCGAGTGGACTCCACAGTGCGAGTTCAGTTTCCAGGAACTGAAAAGACGCCTGACATCTGCTCCTGTACTGGTACCACCAGACTTCTCCAAGGACTTTATTATCTATTGCGACGCCTCGCGACAAGGTCTAGGTTGCATACTCATGCAAGATCGTCAGGTAATTGCCTATGCTTCACGGCAATTACACCCACATGAGGAAAATTATCCTACACATGATCTAGAGCTTGCAGCTGTAGTCCATGCACTTAAAACCTGGCGACATTACCTTCTCGGTAATCGCTGTGAGATCTTCACCGATCACCAAAGTTTGAAATATATCTTCACCCAACCAGATTTGAATCTCAGGCAAAGACGTTGGGTTGAGTTGATCTCGGATTACGACTTAGGAATAACTTACACCCCGGGCAAAGCCAATGTCATGGCTGATGCGCTAAGCCGTAAGTCCTATTGTAACAACCTGATGTCAAAGTCAACCATTTCTCCATGAGGAATTTCGTAAGCTTAATCTTCACATTGTTCCTCGAGGATTCCTATCCACCCTGGTGGCGAAACCTACCCTTATGGATCAAATCATAGCTGCCCAGAAGCGTGATAAGGGCATATCCCGGATTAAGGAAAACATCGCTAGCGGAGTTGCTAAATGTTTCTCCATGGATGAGCGAGGTGCTGTCTTTTTCGAGAACTGTTTGGTGGTTCCCAAGAAACAACATCTACGCTAGTTGATCCTTAAGGAAGCTCATGAATCCCCTCTCACCATTCATCCCGGTAGTACTAAAATGTATCAAGACCTACGCCAGAGGTTTTGGTGGACTAGGATGAAGAGAGAAATCGCCCAATACATTGCTAATTGCGACGTTTGTCGTCGTGTTAAAGCAGAGCATCAACGGCCTGCTGGTACCCTTCAACCTTTGGCTATTCCCAAATGGAAATGGGATAAAATCAGTATGGATTTCATCTTCGTCGTGATCGACCGTCTTTCCAAAGTAGCCCATTTCCTACCTGTTCGTGAGAATATCACTACTAGCCAGCTAGCTGATCTATACATCTCCCGAATAGTGTCTCTTCATGGTGTTCCATTGGAAATTAACTCAGACCGTGGGAGTCTCTTCACCTCTCGATTTTGGGAAAGTTTCCAAAATGCTATGGGAACTTGTCTCTCCTTTAGCACCTCCTTCCATCCTCAATCAAGTGGTCAAGTGGAACGAGTCAATCAAATTCTGGAGGATATGCTCCGAGCCTCTGTCATCTCGTTCGGAATGAGTTGGGAGAAATGCCTTCCATTCGCGGAGTTTGCTTATAACAATAGTTATCAAGCTAGTTTGGGGAAAGCTCCTTTCGAAGTTCTTTATGGACGAAAATGTCGAACGCCTCTTAACTGGTCAGAAACCAGGGAAAGAAAATTCTTTGGCCCAGATATGATTCAGGAAGCGGAAGAGCAGGTTCGCATTATTCGTGAGAAATTGACAACAGCCCAATCTCGTCAAAAGAGTCAATATGATCGTAAACATAAGCCTATGACTTATGAAATCGACGAGAAGGCTTACCTTCGGGTTACTCCGTTAAAGGGAACCCATCGTTTTGGTATCAAAGGCAAATTGGCTCCTCGTTACATTGGACCCTTTCGCATTCCTGCCAAACGAGGAGAAGTTGCCTACCAATTGGAACTACCCCCGCTTCTTTCCAGAGTTCACGATGTCTTCCACGTTTCACAACTCAGGCGTTGCTTCGCGGATCCTATCCGTGGAGTGGATCACGAAATGCTTGATCTACAAGATAACCTTTCTTATCGGGAATATCCCGTTCGTATCCTTGATCAAGCCGAGCGTACCACTCGACGTCATAATATCAAGTTTCTCAAGGTTCAATGGTCACACCATTCCGAGGAAGAAGCCACTTGGGAAAGGGAGGATCGTCTTCGACTCAAGTACCCCGCCTTCTTCCCAGAGGATCCTAAATCTCGGGACGAGATTCTTTTGAGTGGGGGTGAGTTGTCACACCCTAGTTAGTTCAACCATTAGAGTGTGCATCATGTTTAAATTTCTTTTAAATTTGAAATGGGGAAGGCAGAAACCCCCAACACCCCCCTAGAAACAACTAGGGTTTACTAAAAATATTTTCAATGAACCTGAAATGCCCTTCTAAAAAGTCCACCCTCTTTGTCTTAGGTTGGAACCTCTGGCAAAATTGGTGCACAATTTTCTAGGTCAACAGAAGGTCATTGAATTAAATCATAAGTATTTGAATTTGGGCATTTAAATGCTATAAAATAACCTAAGTGCTCAAATAATGTTGGGAGTAAATGTTTCCTGTTGGAAATAATCTAAACAGAGGCCACATTTATTTTCAGGATTTTTGGAAATGTTTTAGTATTTTATTTAAAGCTAAACAGTTGCAGTTAAATAGAAAACAGAAACAAAAATCAAAAAAAAAGAGAGAGAAGAAAGCCCACCTGGGCCTTACCTGTGCTGGCCCAGCCACCTGGCTCGGCCCAGCCTGCTGGCGCTGCCAGTCGTCGTCCTCCTCGCGCCAGAAGGACGCGGAGCGCGTGGCCGGCGCCCGCGGCCACACGCCGGCCACCTCCTGCTTGCGCGGACGCCCGGGAGATGCCCTGAAGTGCCACGCGACCCCCACGTCTTCCTCCCGCACTCGCTCACTCTCCCCCTCGTCTCCCTCTCTCTCTCCCGCGACGGCCGAGCGCGTACCTCGCCGCCGATCACCGTAGTTGCCACCACAAACACCCCCTCGCCCCTCCGACGAGCCCATTAGCTCCGCCTCGACTCCCTCGTCCTCTCCACCGAGCCACGCATCGCCGCCTTCGCCCTCGTCTTCGCCCTCGGGCACCCGAGCCATCTCCGGTCGAGTTCGCCACCGCCAGGACCTCCCCGAGCCCGCTGACCCCCTCTCCGACTCCGCTGTGAGCCCCTCTTCCTTTCCCCCTAGTTCCCGTGCTCGATTACGCCTCGTAGCCACCGTTCCCTCCGAGCCCGAGCGCTCCTCGCCGCCGGCCATGTCGCCGTCGTGGCTACGGCCGTGTAAGCACACGTCCGAGCGCCTCACCGTGCTCAGTGCAGCACCAGGAACCTGTTGCCACCCCAGTTCTCCCTCCCGTGCATCGTAGCGTCGATTCCGACCTCGCCCGAACTCCGGCCGCCGCCACGAGCTCGATTCCGGTGAGCTCGCTCCACCCCAGCTCCTCCCACTTGCCCCACTAGATGCGCACGAGCCCCAGCTACGCGTAGCACGTCTCCGCCGTCGATTTGGTCACCGAAGGACCAAATCCGAAGCCCTCCGCCGTCTCGGGCCTCGCCGGCGTCGAGCCGCCGGCGAGTTGACCCAGTTTGACCCCTGGGTGGCCCCAGGAAGACCCCCCTGAGTCTATGACAGGTGGGGCCGGTCGGCTAACTAAATTAGGATTAGTCTTAATTAATTTTAACTAAATCAGTTACTGACATGTGGGCCCAGGCCCCACTGACAGCTAATTAGTGTTAATCTAATTTTGCTAATTAGCTGAGAGGCTGACAGAAGGGGCCCACCAGTCAGGTTTGACCTGGGCTGGCGCCTTTGACCTGCTGATGTCACCCTGACGCAATGCTGACGCAGTAATTGATTTTCTGGATTTATTCTTATTCAGGAAATTCCAGAAAATAGTTCAAACTTCAAAAATTCATAGAAATTCAACCATAGCTCCAAATGAGATAAATTATATATGAAAAATTATCAGAAAAATTCAATCTATCCATCTGTAATTGTTTCATGCATGACAAAACAAGTTCACCTTGCTGTTTAGGCAGAATAAGGAAATGCACTATAAATGCCATGTTTAATGAGCTAATATTTGAATCTTTGATTCAAATGAGTTCATTCCTCTCTGTTATAACTTGCATTAGGCCAAGACACATTCATATTGACATGTCATAGCATGCATCATATTGTTGCATATCGTCATGTGTTGATTGTATTACGATGTGTTTTCCGTGGTAGGTTCTGCCTTCGAGGATATTCACGAGTATCCAACTGAAGGGCAGTATCCCACTACCACTCCATCAGGCAAGCAACCATTGATCATTCCGATACAAACCCATGTTCTCGCTTCTGCTCTTGTTTACTGCATTAAGACAACGCGATTCAAACTGCTGTGTGCTATGGTAGTTGAACCCTTATCCTCTGCATGACCTGTCATTGCCACAGTAACTAGATGAAACCCACTAGCATGTGTAGGAGTTGATTGAGCCATGTATGTGATTCTTACCTTGCTATGCCTGCTATGCTTAGAGTTGTGTCAGGTCTGGTTCATCTGGGAGATGGGCTAGAGTGAAATGCTTATGCCGGTAATGTGAGTGATGCGTTGAACATGTTTTGGTAAAGGTATCGATGAGAGGCCATGTAGGAGTACATGGTGGGTTGTTTCATTGAGGCCGTCCCTAAGAACTGAGATCTGTATGCGTGATTTAAGATTCAGCTACTACCACACATTGGGCCCTGAAATATGACCCCGCTCGACTTACTGACCCCTCTCGCCTTTGTCCAGGAGTTGCAACTAGTTTCTGGTGTTTCTAGGACATGTGTTGGCGGTCGTGCGTAGCGCTGACCCTAGGGGTGGGCTATGTTGCGGTAGATACACCGTGGCACGGTGTACCGAGTCACTCGTTTGGTGTCGCGGGAACCCTGTTCACATTGTTTGGGGCCGTTGAGGACACCCCGGCCGGATTTCCTTGCGGATGGAACCTGAATAGGCGATAAACCTGGACTAGAGACTGGTGAGGTTAGTCAGGTCGTGGTCTACACCCACGTCGGTTTTCGCTTGAAGTCTGCCGAGCACATGTCGTGTGCAGACGCTAAGTGGTGGAAACATGTGTGACGAAGTACACCCCTGCAGGGTATAAAACTATTTGAATAGCCGCGTCTGCGGTAAAGGACTACTTGGTTGCCTATACAGTTCATAGACAAGCTAATGGATAGTACTAAAAGACTCAGGATAAGCGTGAGTACCGAGGATGGCCCTCTCGTAGGGTGACGAGGGAGGATCCCCGGTGGAGTATTGTGTTGGTGAGTAGTGGACTCGTGTGCGAAAACTATTTTACTGGTGAAGTTCCGTAGGATAGCTTAGCCAAGAGTCAAAGCTGGCTTGCTGCATTAACCCCACCACCCTTTTGAGAATAAACATGTATGGTAGGTTCTGATGTAAGACTTGCTGAGTACCTTTGTACTCATGTTTGCTTATTTGTTGGTTTCAGATGACAACACTGCCCCCTCCGATGGGTTCTATGTAGACCTTGACGTCGACGGGTGACTAGCCACCCAGGTGGTGACCCTGGCCATGGAGGGCCTATGTGGATAGACAGGCTTCGAGAAGCCTTCTTTCTTTCTAGAGTTTGTACTCAGACTAGTTGCTTCCGCACGCGCTTGTATGTTTGTATGACTTGAGTGTCGGGTCATGTGACCCCTATCTGTATGAACATGTTATGTATGGCTCTCTGGAGCCTTTAAATAAAGTACTTGAGTTGTAGAGTTTTGTTGTGATGCCATGTTGTATGTACTCATATCGGGCATATTGTGTGTATGATTGAAATGCTTGGTATGAGTGGGATCCGACAATCTAGTTGTTTATCCTTGGCAGCCTTTCATATGGGGAAATGTAGTCTAGTGCTCCTCGAGCCATAGTAGTCCGCTACAGCCCGGTTCACCGGAGTCCTGCTAGCCCAGCACTACTGTTCAGGACATTTGATTGGCCGGCATGTGTTTCACTTCGTCCCTATGTCTGTCCCTTCGGGGAAATGTCACACAGTGACTTCCGGAGTCCTGCCTAGCCTGCTACAGCCCAGTGTTCCCCGGAGTCCTGTTAGCCCAGTGCTACAGCCCGGAATCACTCATTGATGACCGACATGTTCGATGTGATTCATGTATGCCTGTCTCCATAGGTCTGTGCCGCTTTGGGTTCATGACTAGCCATGTCGGCCCGGGTTCTCTGTCATATGGATGCTAGCGACACTATCATATACGTGAGCCAAAAGGCGCAAACGGTCCTGGGCCATGGTAAGGCGACACCCGTGGGATACCGTGCGTGAGGCCGCAAAGTGATATGAGGTGTTACCGGCTAGATCGATGTGACCTGGAATTGGGGTCCCGACAACAACATACAATCATACCATAGACTAGCTTCTAGGGTTTAGCCTCTCCGATCTTGAGGTAGATCAACTCTTGTAATACTCATATCATCAAGAATAAATCAAGCAGGACGTAGGATTTTACCTCCATCAAGAGGGCTCAAACCTGGGTAAAACATCGTGTCCCCTGCCTCCTGTTACCATCCGCCTTAGACGCACAGTTCGGGACCCCCTACCCGAGATCTGCCGGTTTTGACACCGACAATAAGGAATAGGGATGGCAGGGTAATCTCATGCAATAAAATGGTGGTGTTCCATTGCTGCGCGGTCTAGGTAAACCTTGGTCAAAGGGTAATCATAATGGCGTATCTCAACATTAAAGTGAGCCGCCAAGCAAGTAGCAAAAATCCCACCATTTATTTTACCCTTGGACTTATTAATATGAAGGCGACGTGCCACAATAGCTCCCAAGCTATAAGTTGTCGCCCTCTAATGCACGACGCAAAACAACAAGGTCTGGTGAGCTGAGTGCACCCACCTTCTCTGTAGCAAGCAATCATTTTGCAATGAAAAGAGCAAAGTAATGATCAACAGGAAAATGCAAGCCATCGGCAGTGATAGCTGACACCCCTCTCTCATCTCCCACTGTCAAAGTGCGATAAAAGGTCTCAAACTCCGCCGGCCTAGGCTCAGCTAAGCTCCCATCAAAAGGGATCTTGCATATGTTACAAAATTCAGTAAGTGGTATCTGATGGTTTTGAGCATATAGATCAGAACTCACTTCAGGAGGATAATTCCTAGGAAGGAAAGTAAAACTTTCAACAAAGATGTTTGTGAGGATTCGATGCTGTTCACACTCATCTGCGACGAAGTCGGTGAGGCCGGCATTAGCAGCATATTGTGTGAACTCCTGAAGGATTCCAGCCTCTTCCAGGAACGGGGTGTGCGGCCATTCGCATGGCCGTACTTCCGCCAACCTCCGAGGATGGAGATCACTGTCGGATGACTCCCCAATAACACCCTTGGAGTTCTTCTTGGAGCCAAACTTCCTAAAGATATTCATGGTTTTCCTATGAACAAAAATTCTGAAGTTTATTAGCCCATAAAATTTTCTCAACAAAACTTCACAAAAATGATACAAACTACTCATAGGGATACATAGAGGCCATATACAGCATTCAAACTACTTAGAACTCTAAGAGTTCACCATGCAAGCTCATCTACAACAGCACCAAGAGTGGCTAATTATTCAAAATATAAACCACTAAAACAAAAACTAATTGGACAAACGGTGGAGTCACATACAAAGCAACAATCCCCCGAAATAGTTTCGGAAACGGAGCTTCGAGCAAAGAGATCAAAATCTGTGGGTTTGAGAGTAAGAACACGGGAGAGAGAGCAAAGGATAATTTTTTCTGGAGGTAAGTGATGATGTGGTGTAAAGAGATAAGTGAGGGGGCCCACGTGGAGACCACAACCCACCAGGGCGCGCCTGGGGTTCCTGGCATGCCCAGGTGGGTTGTGCCCACCTGGTGCACCTCCATATGATTTTATTTGCACCAGAAATTCAGAAATATTCAAAAAAACATATTAAATTTTCAGGGCATTCTGAGAACTTTTATTTTTGGGTCATTTTTTATTGCACAGGGAAATCAGAAAACGGACAAAACATGGCATTTTATTTTATTTAACTAATAAAAATAGAAAACAAAAAGTAGGGACAGAAGGAAGTTCTTACTAAATTCATCAACTTCATACCGCTCAAAAATGATCCATTAATAAGGTTGATCAAGTCTTATTAACAACCACTTTTCATTAGCATGAAACCGAAGAACTTTCATAAATCACTAAGTTACCTCAATGGGGATATGAATGTACCCAACAATAAGTGTTTCATATTTCTTTTTGGTAGTAGGTAGAGTCTAACATCCCAAAATTCTAAATTTTGGAATGTTATATTAAATAAATATTTATGATTGTTAGTTTGTTGGTTTGTTTGCTGTGTCAATGATTGAGTGAAATTTGAATTTTTTTTGAAAGTTGAATGAGAGGGAATAAAAGGACTTTCCCAAAATTTTCTATTTGAATCTCTATTTAATTTTTAGTTTGAAGATTGTCCAAAAAAATTCACTGATAAAATAATAATATGAGAGGAGTAATATGACACTCCAAAAATCAGAGACAATATTTGACAATTTATTTGAAACTCAAATTCTATTTCATTTTGGATCTTGAAATTATGTTCGTGATTTAGGAAATTTTATTTTGAGAATTTTGGTATATAATATGCCTATATAATTCTTTTTATTATTCTGTTTTTTCTTATTTCTCCTGGCTGTTAAAAAATGCCCGCGAGGCCAGGCGCGTTGGCCGGCCCGGCCCAGGCCAGCGCTAGGGCTGCGCACGCATGCACGCTCGCTTCCCACGAGCCGCCGCCACCTCCCTCGCTCACCCGAGATCCCTCCCTCTCGTTCCCTCTTTCTCTCTTTGTTTTTTCTTTCTTCTTTTTTCCCTGGCGCCTGGACCCCACCCGTCATCTTCTCCTGTCACACGAAGCAGGAGGAGCCCAGCTCGGCCACGGCTGCGATGCCGCACACGCAAATGGCGGAAACCCATTCTACGGCTTGTCCCCTGCCCCAAGAACATGTCCTATAAATACCTAGCCACCTCCTCCGACCCCCCACCCCCAAACCCACGCCGAAACCACCTCTACCTCATGTGATCTTTGTTTGGATCTCGCCGTAGCCGGGACGGTTCATCGTAGATCCCGACGCCGGTGAACAACCCTGAACCACCAAATCTTGTCCAACATACTTCCTTCATCATTGCGCCCCTCATTGACATATTTTCGGCACCCAGATTCAACCGGGGCCACCGCCTCAAGCTCGCAATGCCGCCGGAGTTCATCCAGAGCACGAGATTTACGTTGACGCCTGCTCGACCCTGACATCTCCTCGCCTCACCTTCAACACAAAAACCGGACGCCCTCGCCACACCACATCGCCTGGACACCGCCGTCGTCGCCCGGGATCGTCGGAACCGCCGCCTCGCCGCCGTCATCTTCTATGCCGGCACCGCTATAGCTTCTATAAGCCCCTCCCCATCGTCCGTTCATTCTTTCCTCACGTTAGATCAAAGCGTTTTTTCTATTATTTCTAGGTTGGTTTTTAGTTTACGATTTTATTCGGTAGATTGAACCGGTGCGTTGGTCTTTTGTTAATAAAATGTATGCATGCGTTTTCTGTTAATCCACGGCCGAGCGGAATATAGCTTCGGATCGCACACCCCGTAGGCTCAGTTACAGCCCACTACGTAGCTGGCGGACGATCTGTTTTTTTTGTTAGTTTCTGTTTTTTGTTTTAGATTCGGTTTTGTTTTTTTGTATCTTTAGATCTACAACTCCGATTTTGATGATTTTTCCCTACATTTTCACAAAAATCCCATCTACCCAGAGAAACCAACGTTTTTTTGAGCTTTTTAAATTTCAAATCCAAACAAATTTGTTACAAACACTAGATTGCTAATAACTTTTATTTAAAAGTAGCTTTTTGATTAATTCTTTTTGCTAGTGATCACTTGATATTTTGTCTAAATAGTAGACATTTGCAAATTAGTTTTCCTTTATTTTAAATTATTTTTGGGGGCAAAACAGTACTGTTTTACATACTTTAGTTTTATTTTCATTTCCCTTAGTATTTATTTGTTTTTAACTAATTTTTTTTATTTTTTACAAAATTAGTTTTGTTTCTGTTATTGAATAGTAGACAATTTTATTTTCATTTAAAAAATTATTTTGTTTGGTTTTGTATGAAAACTTGTATAGGTCATAGTTATAGTTTTATAAAAGCTTTTTTTGCTATTAAAAGTTTATGAAAAATATTTTCTGTTAAATTAGTTGTTTTCATTTTCTTTTCTGTTAATTTATTTGTTTTGAGATTTATTTTTTTGTTTAGTTTTATGTAGGACAAAGAAAACTATTTTATTGTTTGTGGTAAAGTCTTAGACTTTTCCTTAGTAAATTTTTTCATAGTTTTCCTTGAAGTCCTTGATTTTATTTGGGTTTTATTATTTGATTTATTTGTTGTTTATTGATAATTGTGATTGCTAGAATGATTGCTTATGTGAATGTAATGTTTGACTGTATAGATATTCTTCAGAGAGTGATGAATAGTACTATCAGGATTTTCTGAGAGCGTATCATCTTCACAACTAATACCAGGCAAGTTCACTTTACCATGTTTTCCATACCTATGTTTTATTTGCATGTAGTAGCACCCTTTCAAATATCCCTCTAGTAGTGTTACTGAATATTGTAGTTGAGTAGAACACATGAGGTAGGAACCCATCTCCCTATTATCAAGCCCGAGACGTTCTTTAGTTTCAATGCTACGCTATAGTAGACGGGGTTGGTATGAGTGCTCGGGAGTGGTGTGAGAATGGAGGACTCTACATCAAAGACGACAACTTCATGTTGGCATCGGCAAGGACTGCATCTTCAGGACCTCAAGACTTCAAGACCTCAAGATTTCGAGACTTGAGACAAGAATTCAGTACACACTACTGGGTGAAGGATGGATTTGATGGGCACCCTGGAGCAACCACTGGATGGCCCGGATGCATGGAGAAGCGCCATGACATCTTGCGGAAACTTCACCCAGACTTAAAGAGACAAAAGAATACTTCATGCCTGGAAGCTTACCTATGCAACCGCGAGTCATTATGGGCTCTGGCTTGGTTGACCTTAGTTGTGACTCTGGTTGGGACGGTGCTAGCAGATGTAGAACTACGGTAGGATTGGATGAGCACCGGACAGTGGTCAGGGGAACTCTTCGGAAGACCATGTTTCGGTCGCCTTGTTCTCATACACCCTGAAGTGCGAGAACGTAAAAAGAGGGATCGAATCTTGCGGGTAAAGTGTACAAACCTCTGTAGAGGGTTAAAACCTAATCGATTAGCCGTCTCCCCGGTTACGGACAACTTGAGCCTCTGGACTTGGATCTATCTCGAAACTCTCAACGAGCTAGTCAAGTAGAGGCATACTAGTGACATTCTGTTTGTCTATGTATTCACACATGTAATAAGTTTTCGGTTAATACAATTCTAGAATGAATAATAAACATTTATCATGATATAAGAATATATATATATATATATAACAACTTCATTATTGCCTCTAGGGCATATTTCCTTTAGTATCGCACTTGCACTAGAGTCAATAATCTAGATTACATTGTAATGATTCTAACACCCATGGAGTCTTGGTGCTGATCATGTTTTGCTCGTGAGAGAGGCTTAGTCAACGGGTCTGCAACATTCAGATCCGTATGTGTCTTGCAAATCTCTATGTCTCCCCCCTTTACTTGATCGCGGATGGAATTGAAGTGTCTCTTGATGTGCTTGGTTCTCTTGTGAAATCTGGATTCCTTTGCCAAGGCAATTGCACCAGTATTGTCACAATAGATTTTCATTGGACCCGGTACACTAGGTATGACACCTAGATCGGATATGAACTCCTTCATCCAGACTCCTTCATTTGCTGCTTCCAAAGCAGCTATGCACTCCGCTTCACATGTAGATCCCGCCACGACACTCTGCTTGGAACTGCACCAACTGGCAGCTCCACCATTTAATAAAAACATGTATCTGGTTTGTGACTTAGAGTCATCCAGATCAGTGTCAAAGCTTGCATCGACGTAACCGTTTACGACGAGCTCTCTGTCACCTCCATATACGAGGAACATATCCATAGTCCTTTTCAGGTATTTCAGGATGTTCTTGACTGTTGTCCAGTGATCCACTCCTGGATTACTTTGGTACCTCCCTGCTAAACTAATAGCAAGGCACACATCAGGTCTGGTGCACAGCATTGCATACATGATAGAACCTATGGTTGAAGCATAGGGAATGACTTTCATTTTCTCTCTATCTTCTACAGTAGTCGGGCATTGAGTCTGACTCAACTTCACACCTTGTAACACAGGCAAGAACCCTTTCTTTGCTAGATCCATTTTGAACTTCTTCAAAACTTTATCAAGGTATGTGCTTTCTGAAAGTCCAGTTAAGCATTTTGATCTATCTCTATAGATCTTGATGCCTAATATATAAGCAGCTTCACCGAGGTCTTTAATTGAAAAATTCTTATTCAAGTATCCTTTTATGCTATTCAGAAATTCAGTATCATTTCCGATCAACAATATGTCATCTACATATAATATCAGAAATGCTATAGAGCTCGCACTCACTTTCTTGTAAATACAGGATTCTCCAGAAGTCTGTATAAAACCATATGCTTTGATCACACTATCAAAGCGTATATTCCAACTCCGAGAAGCTTGCACCAGTCCATAAATGGATCGCTGGAACTTGCACACTTTGTTAGCACCTTTTGGATCAACAAAACCTTCTGGTTGCATCATATACAACTCTTCTTTAAGATATCCATTAAGGAATGCAGTTTTGACATCCATTTGCCAAATTTCATAATAATAAAATGTGGCAATTGCTAACATGATTCGGACGGACTTAAGCATTGCTACGGGTGAGAAGGTCTCATCGTAGTCAACTCCTTGAACTTGTTGAAAACCTTTTGCAACAAGTCTAGCTTTCTAGACAGTAACATTACCGCCAGCGTCAGTCTTCTTCTTGAATATCCATTTATTCTCTATGGCCTGCCGATCAACGGGCAAGTCAACCAAAGTCCATACTTTGTTTTCATACATGGATCCCATCTCAGATTTCATAGCCTCAAGCCATTTTGCGGAATCTGGGCTCATCATCGCTTCCTCATAGTTCGTCAGTTCATCATGGGCCAGTAACATGACCTCCAGAACAGGATTACCGTACCACTCTGGTGCGGATCTTACTCTGGTTGACCTGCGAGGTTCGGTAGTAACTTGATCAGAAGTTTCATGATCATCATCATTAGCTTCCTCACTTACTGGTGTAGGAATCACTGGAACTGATTTCAGTGATGAACTACTTTTGAATAAGGGAGAAGGTACAATTACCTCATCAAGTTCTACTTTCCTCCCACTCACTTCTTTTGAGAGAAACTCCTTCTATAGAAAGGATCCATTCTTAGCAACGAATATCTTGCCTTCGAATCTGTGATAGAAGGTGTACCCAATAGTCTCCTCTGGGTATCCTATGAAGACATATTTCTCCGATTTGGGTTCGACCTTATCAGGTTGTAGCTTTTTCACATAAGCATCGCAGCCCCAAACTTTAAGAAACGACAACTTGGGTTTCTTGCCAAACCACAGTTCATAAGGTGTCGTCTCAACGGATTTAGATGGTGCCCTATTTAATGTGAATGCAGCCGTCTCGAAAGCATAACCCCAAAACAATAGCGGTAAATCAGTAAGAGACATCATAGATCGCACCATATCTAGTATAGTACGATTATGATGTTCGGACACACCATTACGCTGTGGTGTTCCGGGTGGTGTGAGTTGCGAAACTATTCTGCATAGTTTCAAATGAAGACCAAACTCGTAACTCAAATATTCTCCTCCACGATCGAATCGTAGAAACTTTATTTTCTTGTTACGATGATTTTCCACTTCACTCTGAAATTCTTTAAACTTTTCAAATGTTTCAGACTAATGTTTCATTAAGTAGATATACCCATATCTGCTCAAATCATCTATGAAGGTGAGAAAATAACGATATCCGCTGCGAGCCTCAATGTTCATTGGACCACATACATCAGTATGTATGATTTCCAATAACTCTGTTGCTCGCTCCATTGTTCCGGAGAACGGTGTTTTAGTCATCTTGCCCATGAGGCATGGTTCGCAAGTACCAAGTGATTCGAGAAGTCCACCAAAATGGAGTTTCTTCATGCTCTTTACACCAATATGACCCAAACGGCAGTGCCACAAATAAGTTGCACTATCATTATCAACTCTGCATCTTTTGGCTTCAATACTATGAACATGTGTATCACTACTATCAAGATTTAGTAAAAACAGACCACTCATCAAGGGTGCATGACCATAAAAGATATTACTCATATAAATAGAACAACCATTATTCTCTGATTTAAATGAATAACCATCCCGCATCAAACAAGATCCAGATATAATGTTCATGCTCAACGCTGGCACCAAATAACAATTATTTAGGTCTAAAACTAATCCCGAAGGTAGATGTAGAGGTAGCGTGCTGATGGAGATCACATCGACTTTGGAACCATTTACCACGCGCATCGTCACCTCGTCCTTAGCCAATCTTTGCTTAATCTGTAGCCCCTATTTGAGTTGCAAATGTTAGCAACTGAACCAGTATCAAATACTCAGGCACTACTACGAGAATTAGTAAGGTACACATCAATACACTACAAAAAAAGACACATCCGTGTTTGGGCCGAACAATTTTTTTTCTGTCATACATATGACACTTCTATGATGATAATTGTGACAAAACCCGGTATCATCATAGATGTGGTGGGCTCCTACTTCTATGACAAAAAATCATGACAGAAAATGGGCTTTTCGTCCTGGGCAGGCCGGAGACGCAGCTGCATGACATTCTTTGGGCCGTCCATGACGGAAAAAACCATGGTAGAAGCGAGGGGGAGGAAAATTTCAGGGAGTTCCCGGTTATGGTGGGAGGTCGGGGGCCGAGCGATGCGCGTTTCTCTCGTACACGTACGCGCGTGTGTGTGAGGCGTTGGCTCTAACTGAACCCGAGCGAGGCGTTGGGCTCTAACTAAACCCGAGCGATTGCACTGCAGGCTACACGTTACTGAATCCGAGCAATCGATCGATGGCTGTTAACTGAACCCGATCGAGCGATTCCTTCGCTACTGCTGCTAACTAAAGCCGATTGATGCTGCCTCTGGAT
>NC_041388.1:246545565-246548369 GCF_002162155.2 Triticum dicoccoides
ACAGGACCCCGTGGTGTTGCCTCTGGATGAACAGGACCCCGATCGATCGAGCCAGTTGGGGCTGGATGAACAGGACCACCCCGTGGAGGGCAGGATCAACAGTAGACGGTGGAGGGCAGGATGAACAGTAGCACGTGGAGGGGTGGTTGAACAGGAGCCCTTGGAGAGGGCTGGTTGAACAGTAGCCGGTGGAGTAGTGCGCGGTGGAGGCTGGATGAACAGGAGCCCGTGGATGAACAATCGCATGTGGAGGCTGGAGGAGGTCGACGGTGGATGAACAGTAGCTCGTGGAGGCTGGAGGCGGTCGACGGTGGAGATGAATAGTATCTCGTGGAGTCCCGTTTTGCGGTACACCACACCCCTCCCGATGAACAGGACCCCCGTTTCAACCGTACCGCTCCAACACAAGTCTGTTTCGTCCGTTTTGCGGTACGCCACACCCCTCCTGATCAAAAGGACCCCCTTTTCGACCGTAGGAGGTCCGTTTCCTCCATTTTGCGGTATGCCAGACCCCTCCCGATCAACAAGACCCCGTTCCGAACATAGGAGGTCCACTTCCTCCATTGTGCGGTACGCCAGGCCTCATTTCCATCGCCTGTTTCGTCCAAGCCCTCCCGATGAACACGACCACGCATTCCGTTCTGACCCAGCCTGTTGGCTCCCACGCGTTCTGTTGCCTCCCGATGAACACGACACATTCTGTCGCCTCCCCATGAACACGACGCATTCCGTTGCCTCCCTATGAACACGATGCATTCCGTTGCCTCCCCATGAACATGACGACGACACTGTTTCTCCATTCCGACCCAGCCATGTACACGATCCCACGCCGTACGTATGCGCGAGTAGGCGTTCGAGACCCCGCCCGTATGTACACATAAGTGGCCGTATTTTCTTTCTTGCACCCTGGCCGATGTACGTACATGTACATGCTACGTGCGCGCCTCTACTATGACACGTGCGTGCCTCTACTACGACACGTGCGCGCCTCTACATCGACCAGTATGTACGTACACGTTCGCGACCGGAATGACAACGCTACATACGCTTCAACCAGGTGGGTCCCGACTGTCAGGCACTTCCTTGCCTGCGAAGATGTAGTTGGTGGGTCCCAGCAGTCAGGGGGCGAATCCTTTTTTTTGCCCAGACGCACTTCCTTGCGTGCGAAGATGTAGCTGGTGGGTCCCAGCAGTCAGGGGGATACGTTTTTTCACGAAATACAGTGGCCCGTCCGGTGGGTCCCAACTGTTAGGTGGAGGAACCAATATTTTACGCGTAATAAGGACGCACTTCCTTGCTGCGGCCGTGGACCCAGCTGTCAGCCTCTCCACGTACAGTCCACATCCGATGGAAGTCGTTCCTTGACCATGTTGACCACGCCGCGCCGAGAGCACCAGGGCGGTGGACGACGGCGAGGCCTAGGAAGGGGACGACACGAAGGCTGGGAAGACTCGGCAGTTGTTTCCCGCGCGGCGGGGGTGGGGGTAGTATGACTGTACGAGGGTTTACTGGTTCGTCTGTCGTCGCCGGAGAATAACAGCAGGTGGGGTGAGTAGAGGGATGGCTAGGCCAGCGATGGGAGCATGCTCGGGCGGTGAGGCCTGCGCGGCAGCACAGCCGGCCGCGAGCAGGAGGGAGCAGGTAGTCCCGCCAGCACTTGTTTGAGCGGCTGGAGCAGGAAGAGCAAAGATTGAAGAAGCACGACGGCCGTCGGATGGACATCCAACAGTCATTGCTTGTGCGTCAACCTTTTTTTAGGAAAGCCTCAAATCTGTGGAAAACAGCATACAACCCATCTGCCATTATTTCTAATAATTTACAGCCCATTTGCTAATTCTTAAGGTTTTTTTGGAGCCCATATTCTTTTTGTTAGCATTACAGCCCATATTGTGGCAACGGTTAAAAAATTATACGAAATTTTGCATATTTCGATGCGGTCCGAACTGTTTTTAATCCCGAAATTTCGACTTACATTCAAACTGATTTAGAAAATAAATGTATATCAATATAAAATCCAACAAATTCCCCATGCATAAAAATTAATGAAATTTAAAATCTTGAAATGAAAAAAATATATTTGAAACTAATTGTCGGTTTGATGTGTTTTAAAAATGTACAACTCATTTCTCATTACTGATGGGCCATTTTCCTGACCAGCCGAATGAAAGCTCTCCTCGTCTTGAAAGATTCGCAGCCCAACAGGCATGGCAAAGCGACTTACTTGGCAAATCACAAAAAAACTGGGCTGTGGTCGTGGACCCAGCTATCAGCCTCTCCACGTACAGTTCTCTTCCGATGGAAGTCGTTCCTTGACCACGTTGACCACGCCGCGCGGAGAGCACCATGGCGGTGGACGACGGCGAGGCCTAGGAAGGGGATGACGCGGCTGTGGAAACCCGCGCGGAGAGGACTACGAGGGTTCACTGGTTCGACTGCGGTGTGAGGTTGCCGTTGCCGCAGGGCCTGGCCAGCGGTGGGAATGGTAGGGGGCGGTGAGGCCTCTGCGGCAGCACAGCCGGCCACGGCAGGCAGGAGCATGTGGCACGACCGGCGCTGCTTTGAGCCGCTGGAGCAAGAAGACCAGAGGTTGAAGAAGCACTACGACCGTTGGATGGACATCGTATGGTCACTGGAGCTAGAATCGTTCATATTGACTAAGTTGACAAAGCCCTTCGTCCCCGTCAACTTAGTTGGCCGAAAAGTCAGCCTCCCAGCAAGGTGGGTCCCAGCTAGCCGGGGGAGTATTCATTTTTTTGCGCGTAATAAGGAGGCACTTCCGGTGGGTCCGAGCTGACAGCGGGGGG
>NC_041388.1:246548589-246594728 GCF_002162155.2 Triticum dicoccoides
GGCCCGTTCGGTGGGTCCCAACAGTCCGGGGGAAAGGTTTTTTTCGCAAAATACTGGTGGCCTGTCCAGTGGGTCCCCGCTGTCAGGTGGAGGAATAATCAATTTGCACGTAATAAGGAGGCACTTCCTTGATGCGGCCGTGGACCCAGCTGTCAGCCTCTCCACGTATAGTCCACGTCCAATGGAAGCCGTTCCTTGACCATGTTGACCACGCCGTGCCGAGAGCACCAGGGTGGTGGACAACGGCGAGGCCGGGAAGGGGACGACACGGAGCCGGGGAAGACGCGGCAGTGGATGCCCACGTGTAGAGGAGTACGAGGGTTTACTGGTTTGCTGCGGTGTGAGGCTGCCGTCGCCGCAGAATAACAGGGGGTGTGGGTGAGTAGACGGATGGCCTGGCCAGCGGTGGGAGTAGTAGGGGGCGGTGATGCCTCCGCCACATCGCAGCCGGCCACGGGAGGCAGGAGCACAAGGCATGACCGGCGCTGGTTTGGGCGGCTGACACAAGAAGACCAGAGGTTGAAGAAGCACTACGGCCGCTGGATGGACATCGTACGATCACTGGAGCTAGAATCGTTCATATTGACTAAGTTGACAGAGCCCTCCATCCCCGTCAACTTAGTAGGCCCACAAGTCAGCCTGCCACTAAGGTGGGTCCCAGGTAGCAGGGGGTATTCATTTTTTTGTGCGTAATAAGGAGGCACTTCCGGTGGGTCCGAGCTGACAGTAGGGGGGACTTTTTTTTCGCGAAATATGGTGGCCCGTCGGGTGGGTCCCAACAGTCAGGGGCAAACGTTTTTTTCGCGATATACTTGTGGGCATTCGGTGGGTCCCTGCTGTGAGGTGGAGGAATAATTATTTTTCGCGTAATAAGGAGGCACTTCCTTGCGGCTGCCGTGGACCCAGTTGTCAGCCTCTCCACGCATAGTATTCTTTTGATGGAATTCGGTCGTTGACCACATTGACCACGCCGCGCCGATAGCACCACGGCGGTGGACGACGGCGAGGCCTAGGAAGGGGACGACGCGGAGCCGGGGAAGATGCGACAGTGGATGCCCATGCGGAGAGGAGTATGAGGGTTCACTGGTTCGGCTGCGCTGCCGTCGCCGCAGAATAACAGGGGGTGTGGGTGACTGGAGTGGAGGGATGGCCTGGCCAACGGTGGGAGTAGTATGGGGGCAGTGAGGCCTCCACAGTAGCACAGCCGGCCATGGGAGGCAGGAGCAGGCGGCACGACCGGCGCTGCTTTGGGCGGCTGGAGCAAGAAGACCAGAGGTTGAAGAAGCACCACATCCGTTGGATGGACATCGTACGGTCAGTCGAGCTAGAATCGTGCGTATTGACTAAGTTGACAAAGCCCTACGTCCTCGTCAACTTAGTAGGCCCACTATACTGGGTCCCAGCTAGCAGGGGGAGTATTCATTTTTTGTGTGTAATAAGGAGGCACTTCCTTGCGTGCGAAGATATAGCTGGTGGGTCCAAGCTGTCAGCGGTGGTAACGTTTTTTCGTGAAATACAGAGGCTGTTTCGGTGGGTCCCAGATGTCAGGTGGAGGAAATCATTATTTTGCGCATAATAAGGAGGCATTTCCTTGCGTGCGGCCGTGAACCCAGCTGTCAGCCTCTCCACGTACAGTCCACTTCAGATGCATGTCGGTCGTTGACCACGCTGACCACGCCACGCCGAGAGCACCAGGGCGGTGGACGACGGCGAGGCCTAGGAAGGGAACGACATGGAGGCAGGGAAGACTCGGCCGTTGTTTTTGTTTCCCACGTGGAGGGGAGTACGATTGTACGAGGGTTTACTGGTTCGTCTGCCATCGCCAGAGAATAACAACAGGTGTGGGTGAGTAGAGGGATGGCTAGGCCAGCGATGGGAGTATGGTGGGGCAGTGAGGCCTGCGCGGCAGCACAGCCGGCCGCGGGGAGGAGGGAGCAGGCAGTACCGCCGGCGCTTGTTTGAGCGGCTGGAGCAGGAAGAGCAGAGATTGAAGAAGCACGACGGCCGTTGGATGGATATCCAACAGTATACAGGCCATCTGTGGAAAGCCTCAAATCTATGGAAAACAGCATACAGCCCATCTGCCATTATTTCAAATAATATTCAGCCCATTTGCTAATTCTTACGGGTTTTTTTGGAGCCCATATTCTTTATGTTAGCATTACAGCTCATATTGTGGCCACGGTTAAAAAATTATACGAAATTTTGCATATGTCGGTGCGGTCTGAACTGTTTTTAATCCCGAAATTTCGAGTCACATTTAGACTAATTTTAAAAATAAATGTACATCAATATAAATTCCAATAAATTGTCCATGCATAAAAATCAATGCAATTTAAAATCTCGAAATGAAAAAAAGATATTTGAAAATAATTGTCGGTTTGATGTGTTTTAAAAAGCCCATTTCTCATTACTGATAGGCCATTTTCTCGGCTAGCCAAATGAAGCTCTCCTCGTCTTGAAAGATTTGCAGCCCAGCAGGCCTGATAAAGCGACTTTCTTGACAAATCACAAAAGAACTGGGCTAGCCATTTTCAGAAAGAAAAAAACTACTGGGCTGGTCTGCTGTAAACATAAAAGAAAAGGCTGTCTAGACAGGCCAAAGTGTCCCGCACAGCCCTGTATCTCCGAACGGATGTGTAGGCCGGGGCGCCTCTTCATGAACCGTGGCAAACTGGCAACCGTCCATCGACTCTCCGCCTTTCCCTCTCGATTTGGAACTGCTGTCGCACGCTCTTCCTCTCCCTCCTCCATTTTCCTTCAGCCCTTCACCCTTTCTTCTGCCATTGTTCGATCGTCTTCTCCATGGAGGGAACAGGCCGGAAACGACCCCGTTATTCTTGCCCCGATCTGAAAGATGATGTGGTGGAGGAACTCATTGATCGGTGCGACGTCATCACCTCGGCTAGCATGGCAGGTTCGTTCAAGCCCATTCTCGACTCAAGTAATAACATCATTACAAAGAACCCAAGAGTCAAGGAGCGGTTTGATCTCCCCTATCTTCTTTGTCGTGACCCTGATGAATGGTGCCGACACGACAGAGGCCTCGCCCTGTGCCAGTTGATGCCGCTTGATAATGATACGTATGATGTTAAGATGCCATCGCTCGAGGGCAAGGCTTGGGCGGGCGCAAATGGAGATTGGGTTGTTTACATTGGGTCCAACTGCGAGTGGGTACTTGTGAATGTGTACACTCGTCACCGGGTTCCACTTCCAAAAATCTCAGCACACTGCCCAGAGGTTGAGCACACCGGTAATGTACGCATGTTCAAATACGATCATGGTGATTGTCTTCTACAGAAGATAGCAATTTGTCGAGTTCCCTACCGCTCTTGGAATTACAACAACTATCAAGTTGTTGCTATCTTCGACAAGCTTGTTGCCGTCCTTCGTGGTTCAACTTGATGGATATTGCTCAAAAATCAGTTTCTGTACACGGATGAGTATTGTGATGCAATTCAATATGAGGGCCTTGTGTTTGCTGCCACCACTCGTGGCACTATTTTTGCATGGCATCCTAGTAGTTTTGGTACATTCGTCTTCCACCGTAATTATAATTGTTTCATCCACATGCATGCGGGTTAGCAAGTTTCCCTTTACTAATTAACCTTCTTCTTGTGTTTCCAAGGTCCTGTGAACATCCCACCCCCTATACTTGAAAAAAATTATAACCAAGGGGGAGATGATGATGGTGATGATCACGAGCATGAGGACGAGCAACGCCGATATACTCTGTGGCGCCTGGCAACTAATTCCGATGGATCACCTCTTCTTGTGTGTATACAACCCACTGATGATGTTACTGGTAAGGAAGCAGGTGTCTCCCATGGTCGCACTCTCCGGACCTATTCCAACACCCGTTGCATGGTATTCGGGATGGATAATAGTGTGCTAGCGCCAACTCCTTCTCACTTGTCTTGGAGAAAACTCGCTCTTCCTTGGACAAAACTATCCGATGATGGTGAAAGGCGATCCAAGTGCTGCTGACACATTTATGAGAAGCAACTGTGAATATCCCTTGGACATTTGGGTGGTTCCTACCCTCATATTGATATAGTAGGCCACTTCATCCTGGATGATCGGTCCTGCGTTGGTCTCCAGATCGACAACAGATGGCCCGTCCCAGAGAATCAGTTGTGGTTCAAAGCAAGCATTTCCAACGCCGCGGAATGGTTGAGTTGAAGTTCATTTCATGGCTTGTTATTTGTTGTGTGGTGAAAACTTTAGTATTTATAATGTATCCTCGTTGTCAATGTGGGTTGATGACTTGTTGTATGTAATAAAATGATATGCATGTGATAAACTTACTAAATTTATGAATGGCTTTCGAGTCGCTTCTCTAAATTTGTACTAGCTTCACATGCTTCGCGCGTCGGGCGGGTCTTTTTACTGTAGCCATATGTTAATGTGTTCGTTGTACGTAACCAGCACCTCGAATCCTCGATACTAGTATACTATATACTAGTAGGAGTAAGTAGTAGGAGTAGTAGGGTGGCATGGGCCAGAACAAGCATTCACGTCCAGGAGTACGGCACACGCCATCACCACGACATCCATCTGACACCATATTATTTCTTGGAGTCCGTGCTGGAGCAATCTCTTCAACCTCGTCATTTCTCTAAGGCTGGTTATAGTGGGGAGTAACTTAGACTAGTGTCATGCATATGACACTAGTCTTTGTTACTACCTTCATAGTGCAAAGTAACATACAAGTAGTATCATAGATGATTGCATTTATTACATTATAGACTCATTTTGCTTTGGTTTGCGTTACGTTATAGTAACATATTATGTTACTCCAAATATTTCTCTCCTCATTAACTATATGCCACATAAGCAAACTTGTCTTGAAATGCGCTATGTAACTTGGTAAGTTACTCCCACTATGACCAGCCTAACTTCAGCCATCGCGCGGCGGGCGAGGTGGGGGTTTGCCGATAGTCGGTTTCCTTAAATGTGGTCCCACTTGTAAGGCCAACTCCAACGCATGACCCCAAACGGACCTCCGTTTTGCACGAAATCCAATGATAATTTTGACTAGAAAAGAAGACCAAAGAAAACAAGAACCACAAGAATACATTTTACTACTCCTGTAAGTTGGATTAGTGCCTTCTTGATGCATTCATTGTTGATCTGTGGAGGCTCGATCTTGCGTGCTTCTTTC
Organism: Triticum dicoccoides; assembly: GCF_002162155.2. Classification (NCBI taxonomy): domain Eukaryota; kingdom Viridiplantae; phylum Streptophyta; class Magnoliopsida; order Poales; family Poaceae; genus Triticum; species Triticum dicoccoides. Next base: position 246,553,754 of record NC_041388.1, read on the forward strand.
TTCTTCGAGTGTAAAGAAGTAGATGTTGCTTCCTCGCATCTAGTCTCATGTCTAGCCTCTATTCTAGTAGGAGTATCAACAAGTGCACTAATCTCATCCGATAGCAGAACCAAAGATTTGGTTGGGTTCTTCCTCCTTTTGCCAACACGTGGGACATCCAGCATCCAGGTCGTGTCATGAAAGAAAATAGAGTGGTAGTTGAAGCCACGAGATGTGCATCTTGGGTTAAACTGTAAATAGAATCATACTACTCTTGAGTAACTCCAAAAGCGGCCACCGAAGATCTTTATTGGATTTGTTTTTCATCACCAGCACGTCGAGGTGAAAGATGTGCAGGTTCAGTGGGTCCTCTTGCGTTTTCACTGACATGTGGGCCGCATGTGAGCAAACAGACGATGGGCTCCGCGCTTCCGCTGGCTGGCTGAGAAGAGAGATAGAGGAGGGCTGAGCATGGACTGCAGGAAATTTGTTCTACGTACCTTGATATAGGCTCGATATAGTGGGGTGGCATGGGCCATAACTAGCATTCACGTCTAGCAGTACGGCACACGCCACCCACACGAGTCCCATCCGACACCAATTTTCTTGGAGTCCGTGCTACATCCATCTCTTCTCCCTCCTGTTTTCTCAGCCATCACGCGGTGGGCGGGGTGGGGGTTTGCCGATAGTTGGTTTGCTCAACTGCGGTCCCACTTGTAAGTGAAAATGCAACACCACACGCATTCCCGCTTGAGCAGCGTGCCGGACCAACCGTGTGAGGGTGCGACGCGAACACGGCAGGCTTTTCCTTTTGAACTCGTAACTTGTAAAATTTGGTTCTGCTCCATGGCACGACCGATAGATAGAAAATAACGGTTTTTCCTAGAGTAATGAGAAGTTTGGTTCTGGCGTCGTTCTGTTGGGGAACGTAGCAGAAATTCAAAGTTTTCTTATGTATCACCAAGATCTATCTATGGAGAAACCAGCAACGAGGGGAAGGAGAGTGCATCTACATACCCTTGTAGATCGCTAAGCGGAAGCATTCAAGTGAACGGGGTTGATGGAGTCGTACTCGTCGTGATCCAAATCACCGATGACCAAGTGTCGAACGCACGGCACCTCCGCGTTCAACACACGTACAGCCCGGTGACGTCTCCCATGCCTTGATCCAGCAAGGAGAGAGGGAGAGGTTGAGGAAGATTCCATCCAGCAGCAGCACAACGGCGTGGTGGTGGTGGAGGAGCGTGGCAATCCTGCAGGGCTTCGCCAAGCACCACGGGAGAGGAGAAGGACTTGGGAGAGGGGGAGGGCTGCACCAGAACATTGGTATGGCTGCCCTCCCACCCCCCACATATATATAGGGGCAAGGGAGAGGGGGGGGGGAGGCGCAGCCTTGGCCCTTCCTCCAAGGAAGGGTGCGGCTAGGAGGAGTCCCTCCTCCCCAAGGCACCTCGGAGGTGCCTTCCCCCTTTAGGACTCTTCCTTTCCTTATCCCTTGGCGCATGGGCCTCTTGGGGCTGGTGCCCTTGGCCCATATAGGCCAAGGCGCACCCCCTTACAGCCCATGTGGCCCCCCGGGGCAGGTGGCCCCGCCCGGTGGACCCCCGGGACCCTTCCGGTGGTCCCGGTACAATACCGGTGACCCCGAAACTTGCCCGGTGACCAAAACAGGACTTCCCATATATAAATCTTTACCTACGGACCATTCCGGAACTCCTCGTGACGTCTGGGATCTCATCCGGGACTCCGAACAACACTCGGTAACCACATACAAACTTCCTTTATAACCCTAGCATCATCGAACCTTAAGTGTGTAGACCCTACGAGTTCGGGAGACATGCAGACATGACCGAGACGTTCTCCGGTCAATAACCATCAGTGGGATCTGGATACCCATATTGGCTCCCACATGTTCCATGATGATCATATCGGATGAACCACGATGTCAAGGACTTAATCAATCCCGTATACAATTCCCTTTGTCTATCGGTACGATACTTGCCCGAGATTCGATCGTCGGTATCCCGATACCTTGTTCAATCTCGTTACCGGCAAGTCTCTTTACTCGTTCCGTAACACATCATCCCGTGATCAACTCCTTGGTCACATTGTGCACATTATGATGATGTCCTACCGAGTGGGCCCAGAGATACCTCTCCGTCACACGGAGTGACAAATCCCAGTCTCGATTCGTGCCAACCCAACAGACACTTTCAGAGATACCCGTAGTGTACCTTTATAGCCACCCAGTTACGTTGTGACGTTTGGCACACCCAAAGCACTCCTACGGTATCCGGGAGTTGCACAATCTCATGGTCTAAGGAAATGATACTTGACATTAGAAAAGCTTTAGCATACGAACTACACGATCTAGTGCTATGCTTAGGATTGGGTCTTGTCCATCACATCATTCTCCTAATGATGTGATCCCGTTATCAACGACATCCAATGTCCATGGTCAGGAAACCGTAACCATCTATTAATTAACGAGCTAGTCAACTAGAGGCTTACTAGGGACATGGTGTTGTCTATGTATCCACACATGTATCTGAGTTTCCTATCAATACAATTCTAGCATGGATAATAAACGATTATCATGAACAAGGAAATATAATAATAATCAATTTATTATTGCCTCTAGGGCATATTTCCAACAGTCTCCCACTTGCACTAGAGTCAATAATCCAGTTCACATCGATATGTGATTAACACTCAAGGTCACATCCCCATGTGACTAACACCCAAAGAGTTTACTAGAGTCAATAATCTAGTTCACATTTACCATGTGATTAACACTCGATGAGTTCTGGGTTTGATCATGTTATGCTTGTGAGAGTGGTTATAGTCAACGGGTCTGAACCTTTCAGCTCCGTGTGTGCTTTACAAATCTCTATGTCATCTCCTAGATGCAGCTACCACATTCTATTTGGAGCTATTCCAAATAACTGTTCTACTATACGAATCCAGTTTACTACTCAAAATAATCTGGATTAGTGTCAAAGTTTGCATCGGCGTAACCCTTTATGATGAACTCTTTTACCACCTCCATAATCGAGAAAATTCCTTAGTCCACTAGTTACTAAGGATAACTTTGACCGCTGTCCTGTGATCCATTCTTGGATCACTCTTGTACCCCTTGACTGACTCATGGCAAGGCACACTTCAGGTGCGGTACACAGCATAGCATACTGTAGAGCCTACGTCTTAAGCATAGGGGACGACCTTCGTCCTTTCTCTCTATTCTGCCATGGTCGAGCTTTAAGTCTTAACTTCATACCTTACAACTCAGGCAAGAACTCCTTCTTTGACTGATCCATCTTGAACACCTTCAAGATCATGTCAAGGTATGTGCTCATTTGAAAGTTCCATTAAGCGTTTTGATCTATCCTTATAGATCTTGATGCTCAATGCTCAAGCAGCTTAATCCAGGCTTTCCATTGAAAACACTTTCCAAATAACCCTATATGCTTTCCAGAAATTCTACGTCATTTCTGAATGTCAACAACATATACTCATCAGAAATTCTATAGTGCTCCCACTCACTTCTTTGGAAATACAAGTTTCTCATAAACTTTGTATACACCAAAATCTTTGATCATCATCAAAGCATACATTCCTACTCCGAGATGCTTACTCCAGTCCTTAGAAGGATTGCTGGAGCTTTGCATACTTATTAGCATCTTTCGGGATTGACAAAACCTTCCGGTTGTATCACATACAACCTTTCCTCAAGAAAATCGTCGAGGAAACAATGTTTTGACATCCTATCTGCAAGATTTCATAAATAATGCAGTAATCGCTAATATAATTCCAGCAGACTCTTAGCATCGCTACGAGTGAGAAAGTCTCACCGTAGTCAACTCCTTGAACTTGTCGGAAAACATCTTAACGACAAGTCGAGCTTTCTTAATGGTGATACTTACCATCATTGTCCGTCTTCCTTTTAAAATCCATATGTACCTAACAGCCTTACGACCATCAAGTAGTTCTTCCAAAGTCTACACTTTGTTTTCATATATGGATCCTCTCTCGGATTATATGGCCTCGAGCCATTTATCGGAATCCGGGCCCACCATCGCTTCTCCATGGCTCGTAGGTTCATTGTTGTCTAGCAACATGACTTCCAAGACAGGATTACGTACCACTCTGAAGTAGTACGCATCCTTGTCATCCTACGAGGTTTGGGAGTGACTTGATCCGAAGTCTCATGATCAATATCATAAGCTTCCACTTCAATTGGTGTAGGTGCCACAGGAACAACTCTTTGTGCCCTGCTATACACTAGTTGAAGTGACGGTTCAATAACCTCATCAAGTCTCCACCATCCTCCCACTCAATTCCTTCGAGAGAAACTTTTCCTCGAGAAAGGACCCGATTCTAGAAACAATCCCTTATTGCTTTCGAATCTGAGACAGGAGGTATACCCAACTGTTTTGGGTGTCCTATGAAGATGCATTTATCCGCTTTGGGTTTGAGCTTATCAGCCTGAAACTTTTTCACATAAGCGTCGCAGCCCCAAACTTTTAAGAAATGACAGCTTAGGTTTCTCTAAACCATAGTTCATACGGTGTCATCTCATCAGAATTACGTGGTGCCCTATTTAAAGTGAATGTGGTTGTCTCTAATGCCTAACCCATGAACTATCGTAGTAATTCGATAAGAGACATCATGGTATGCATCATATCCAATAGGGTGCAGTTATGATGTATGGACACACCATCACACTATGGTGTTCCAGACTGTATTAGTTGTGAAACGATTTCCACAATGTCTTAATTCTGTGCCAAACTCGTAATTCAGATATTCATCTCTATGATCATATCATAGATATTTTATCCTCTTGTCACGACGATCTTTCAACTTCACCCTGAAATTACTTGAACCTTTCAATAATTCAGACTCGTGATTCATCAAGTAAATATACTCAACATCTACTCAAATCATCTGTGAAGAACATAATGATATCCACTATACGCCTCAGCACTCATTGGACTGCACACATCAAAATGTATTTCTTCCAACAAGTTACTTTCTAGTTCCATTTTACTGAAAACGAGGCTTTCAGTCATCTTGCCCATGTGGTATGATTTGCATGTCTCAAGTGATTCAAAAACAAGTGAGTCCAAACGGTCCATCTGCATGGAGTTTCTTCATGCGTATATACCAATAGACATGGTTCACATGTCTCAAACTTTTCAAAAATGGGCGAGCCCAAAGATCCATCAACATGGAGCTTCTTCATGCGTTTTATACCGATATGACTTACGTGGCAGTGCCACAAGTAGGTGGTACTATCATTACTATCTTTTGGCATGAACATGTGTATCACTATGATCGAGATTCAATAAACCATTCATTTTAGGTGTAAGACCATTGAAGGTATTATTCAAATAAACAGAGTAACTATTATTCTCTTTAAATGAATAACCGTATTGCGATAGTCATAATCCAATCATGTCTATGCTCAACGCGAACACCAAATAACAATTATTTAGGTTTAACACCAATCTCGATGGTAGAGGGAGCGTGCGATGCTTGATCATATCAACATTGGAAACACTTCCAACACATATCGTCAGCTCACCTTTAGCTAGTCTCCGTTCATTCCGTAGCTTTTATTTCGAGTTACTAACACTTAGCAACCGAACCGGTATCCAATACCCTGGTGCTACTAGGAGTACTAGTAAAGTACACATCAACACAATGTATATCCAATATACTTCTATCGACCTTGCCAGCCTTCTAATCTACCAAGTATCTAGGGTAATTCTGCTCCAGTGGCTGTTCCCCTTATTACAGAAACACTTAGTCTCGGGTTTGGGTTCAACCTTGGGTTTCTTCACTAGAGCAGCAGCTGAATTGCCGTTTCATGAAGTATCCCTTGTTGCCCTTGCCCTTCTTGAAACTAGTGGTTTTACCAACCATCAACAATTGATGCTCCTTCTTGATTTCTACTTTTGTGGTGTCAAACATCGCGAATAACTCAAGGATCATCATATATGTCCCTGATACATTATAGTTCATCACGAAGCTCTAGCAGCTTGGTGGTAATGACTTCGGAGAAACATCATTATCTCATCTGGAAGATTAACTCCCACTCGATTCAAATGATTGTTGTACTCAGACAATCTGAGCACAAGCTCAACAATTGAGCTTTTCTCCTTAGTTTGTAGGCTAAGAAAATCGTCGGAGGTCTTATACCTCTTGACGTGGGCACGGGCCTGAAATCCCAATTTCAGCCCTCGAAACATCTCATATGTTTCGCGACGTTTCAAAACGTCTTCGGTGCCTCAACTCTAAACCATTTAACTGAACTATCACGTAGTTATCAAAACGTGTATGTCAGATGTTCGCAACATCCACAGACGACGTTCGAGGTTCAGCACACTGAGCGGTGCATTAAGGACATAAGCCTTCTAAGAATCAATGAGGACAATCCTCAGTTTACGGACCTAGTCCGCATAATTGCTACTATCAACTTTCAACTATTTTTTCTCTAGGAACATATCTAAACAGTAGAACTAAAGTGCGAGCTACGACATAATTTGCAAAATCCTTTTTGACTATGTTCAGGATAATTAAGTTCATTTTATGAACTCCCACTCAGATAGACATCCATCTAGTCATCTAAGTGATTACATGATCCGAGTCAACTAGGCCGTGTCCGATCATCACGTGAGACGGACTAGTCAAAGTTGGTGAACATCTTCATGTTGATCATATCTTCTATACGACTCATGCTCGACCTTTCGGTCTTCTGTGTTCCGAGGCCATGTCTGTACACATGCTAGGCTCGTCAAGTCAACCTAAGTGTTTGCATGTGTAAATCTGTCTTACACCCGTTGTATGTGAACGTTGGAATCAAACACCCGATCATCACGTGGTGCTTTGAAACAACGAACTGTCGCAACGGTGCACAGTTAGGGGGAACACCTTCTTGAAATGTTAATGAGGGATCATCTTATTTACTACCGTTGTTCTAAGCAAACAAGATGTATAAACATTATAAACATCACATGCAATCAAATAGTGACATGATATGGCCAATATCATATTGCTCCTTTTGATCTCCATCTTCGGGGCTCCATGATCATCATCGTCACCGGCATGACACCATGATCTCCATCATCATGATCTCCATCATCGTGTCTTCTTGAAGTTGTCTCGTCAACTATTACTTCTACTACTACAGCTAACGGTTAGCAATAAAGTAAAGTAATTACATGACATTTATGTTGACATGCAGGTCATAAATAAATTAAGACAACTCCTATGGCTCCTGCCGGTTGTCATACTCATCGACATGCAAGTCGTGATTCCTATTACAAGAACATGATCATCTCATACATCACATATATCATCCATCACATCCTTTGGCCATATCACATCACATAGCATACCCTGCAAAAACAAGTTAGACGTCCTCTAATTGTTGTTTGCATGTTTTACGTGGCTGCTATGGGTTTCTAGCAAGAACGTTTCTTATCTACGCAAAACCACAACGTGATATGCCAATTGCTATTTACCCTTCATAAGGACCCTTTTCATCGAATCTGACCCGACTAAAGCGGGAGAGACAGACACCCGCCAGCCACCTTATGCAGCTAGTGCATGTTTGTCGGTGGAACCGGTCTCACGTAAGCATACGTGTAAGGTTGGTCCTGGCCGCTTCATCCCACAATACCGTTGAATCAAGATAAGACTAGTAACGGCAAGCATATTGAACAAAATCAACGCCCACAACTTCTTTGTGTTCTACTCGTGCATAGAATCTACGCATAGACCTAGCTCATGATGCCACTGTTGTGGAACGTAGAAGAAATTCAAAATTTTCTTACGTATCACCAAGATCTATCTATGGAGAAACCAGCAACGAGGGGAAGGAGAATGCATCTACATACCCTTGTAGATCGCTAAGCGGAAGCGTTCAAGTGAACGGGGTTGATGGAGTCGTACTCGTCGTGATCCAAATCACCGATGACCAAGTGCCGAACGCACGGCACCTCCACGTTCAACACACATACAGCCCGGTGACGTCTCCCATGCCTTGATCCAGCAAGGAGAGAGGGAGAGGTTGAGGAAGACTCCATCCGGCAGCAGCACAACGGCGTGGTGGTGGTGGAGGAGCGTGGCAATCCTGCAGGGCTTCGCCAAGCACCACGGGAGAGGAGAAGGACTTGGGAGAGGGGGAGGGCTGCACCAGAACATTGGTATGGCTGCCCTCCCACCCCCCCACATATATATAGGGGCAAGGGAGAGGGGGGAGGTGCAGCCTTGGCCCTTCCTCCAAGGAAGGGTGCGGCTAGGAGGAGTCCCTCCTCCCCAAGGCACCTCGGAGGTGCCTTCCCCCTTTAGGACTCTTCCTTTCCTTATCCCTTGGCGCATGGGCCTCTTGGGGCTGGTGCCCTTGGCCCATATAGGCCAAGGCGCACCCCCTTACAGCCCATGTGGCCCCCCGGGGCAGGTGGCCCCACCCGGTGGACCCCCGGGACCCTTCCGGTGGTCCCGGTACAATACCGGTGACCCCGAAACTTGTCCGGTGACCAAAACAGGACTTCCCATATATAAATATTTACCTCCGGACCATTCCGGAACTCCTCGTGACGTCCGGGATCTCATCCGGGACTCCGAACAACATTCGGTAACCACATACAAACTTCCTTTATAACCCTAGCGTCATCGAACCTTAAGTGTGTAGACCCTACGGGTTCGGGAGACATGCAGACATGACCGAGACGTTCTCCGGTCAATAACCAACAGCGGGATCTGGATACCCATGTTGGCTCCCACATGTTCCACGATGATCTCATCGGATGAACCACGATGTCAAGGACTTAATCAATCCCGTATACAATTCCCTTTGTCTACCGGTACGATACTTGCCCGAGATTCGATCGTCGGTATCCCGATACCTTGTTCAATCTCGTTACCGGCAAGTCTCTTTACTCGTTCCGTAACACATCATCCCGTGATCAACTCCTTGGTCACATTGTGCACATTATGATGATGTCCTACCGAGTGGGCCCAGAGATACCTCTCCGTCACACGGAGTGACAAATCCCAGTCTCGATTCGTGCCAACCCAACAGAAACTTTCGGAGATACCCGTAGTGTACCTTTATAGCCACCCAGTTGCGTTGTGACGTTTGGCACACCCAAAGCACTCCTACGGTATCCGGGAGTTGCACAATCTCATGGTCTAAGGAAATGATACTTGACATTAGAAAAGCTTTAGCATACGAACTACACGATCTAGTGCTATGCTTAGGATTGGGTCTTGTCCATCACATCATTCTCCTAATGATGTGATCCTGTTATCAACGACATCCAATGTCCATGGTCAGGAAACCGTAACCATCTATTGATCAACGAGCTAGTCAACTAGAAGCTTACTAGGGACATGGTGTTGTCTATGTATCCACACATGTATCTGAGTTTCCTATCAATAAAATTCTAGCATGGATAATAAACGATTATCATGAACAAGGAAATATAATAATAATCAATTTATTATTGCCTCTAGGGCATATTTCCAACACGTTCATGCATGGAGTATGTACGAAAATTATGAAGTTGATGCGAAAGGTAAGATAATTACCGTAGTATCATATACTACTACATGGATTTGACGGAAAGATAAAAATACATACGGATCCATCAACGTTCAACGACATCCTCACGCCCTAGTGCGCCGGGTCACCAACCGACGTATGAGGAGCAGCGGCGTTGGCAGCGAGCTCAACGTGCTTCTGAACAATGTCGTCCAAGGTTGCCCTGCGCTCCAAGAAGGCCAGCATCCTATTGTCCTCCTCTTGCATGTAGTAGTCCTTGTGGATGACTTGCGCGTAGACATGGGTGATTATGTCGACGGTGTCTTGCTACGCCAAGCGCTGCGCGGCGAGTGCGACCTCGAGGTGGACATTCTCCGGCGCGACGGCGGGCAGCCACAGGGCCACCAGTGCGTCGAAGAGGTTGTTACCATAGTGGCCGTTGAGGGGGCGGGCATCGCAGAGCCTGGGCGCGTCGGCTGGAGGCTTATGTCAAAGTCGTCCGTAAGCTTCTTGACGATGGTGAACTTGTCGAGGTAACCGACGAGGACCTCGTCGAACAAGGAGACGAAGCTGTCCTCCAAGCGGCCCCTTGCCCTAGCGGCCTCAAGCAATACTACCTGGAGACGTTCCTTGGTGCCAGGCCGCAGGCCGGCATCATGGACCATCTGGCACAGCTGGCTGATGCTCGCGCTCATCGCCTCCATGGGTCTAGCATAGCTTCTAGTCAACTGATCTTGCGATTCGAGTGATCACTCAGCCCTTGGTTAGCGTGCGTAGGTGTGTAGGATTTCATACTACTCCTCGGCCCTCTACTGCACCTGCCTTTGGCTGTATGATAGGTGGGCCAGCCACCCCCTGGGGCCATGTGTCATTCACCCAAAGGTAGTTGCCGTAAGTCAATGAAGCTGCGTCCCCCTCTGTGCCGGTGCAGTATAGTCACCTCACCAGACCTCTAGTTGGGGCCAAACGAGAGAAGTTTGATGTTTACTGGTTTATTGGTCCCCTTTGCATTTTGTGCCAAGTTTTGACCTTTGATTTAACTATTAAATGTTAATGCATGTAAACAAAAATGTTGTGTAAGTCACCTTACGAAACCAAATAATCCCAAAATACTTAGGCACGATGCATTAACTCCCTCCTTGTTTCTTATTTCGTGACATATCAACCAATGAGAGATGTGGGCCGTGCATGCTTTCAATGACTTGAGACTACCAAACATGACATGTAGTGTTTAGTTCATTGCATGTAATCCTATTAGTACTCTAGTTAGGAGTAGCAAAAAAACATTAAGTTCTCTCGCTGATAGGAATAAAACACCATGTATTTATTTACAGAGGGAGTAGTACATTTTTGGTGACATGCATTACTAGATATTGCTAGTCAAAAACTAAAATCCAGATGGACGTGGTAGTACTCCTAAATCCATACGGTGGTGATGCTAGTACTAGTAGTAGTACTACCAATGTAGTAGTAGGAGTACTAGCACTGTACTATCCGTTGGTCAAATTATTACGTGCTGCTCCTCACAGTGAAGTGACAAGACCCCGCGCCGGAGATGACACCTGAGTATAGGCGCCGTGTTCGGCATACCATAGTCAGCCTCACTGTCTGCAGTCACTATCATCATGGCTGTAGAGCTAGCCTGCTTACAACTAGCCCTGTTCGACATAATTTCCCGTGCGTAGATGCCCGTGCATTGCATGGAACACCAAGATTGGGGGTGGACGGCTCCGGCAGCGGCCATCGCGCCAGATTTTTCCATGGCCTTCTACTCCTAGATGTGGTGGGGAGGGGATGAGGCTGATTGTGAGAGACAAGGAGTTGTTTGTAAATAGGGAACAAGTGCGGGCATCTTTTTGCAAAAATGGAGAAGCTTGGTTTGTATGCGTCAGATCTAGATCCGACGGCTATTGGTGAAAGATGGGAGGCACAACATCATCACCAACTCAGGACCTGTTTGATTCGCAGGATTTTGAAAACGCAGGAATAGCCGAATAGGACACGGCAATATTACAAGTTTCAACCTGATATTACAAATGTTAGGAGTAATGCTGCACCTGCAAAGAGGGAATTACTAGGAAGTTTACGTAAGAACTTTCGTTACTTTAGGTGGATGCAGCATTATCGTACAAACTAAAATCCACCGCCCTGACAAGTCACTAATGGGCAAATAAGTTTTCGAGTCTCTGGCCACTTGGTGTTTCAAAAACAAATTTAGCTTCTGCGGAGAAATGAGCTCCACCGTGTACCCGCGCGGGTGTGGTTGGGCACGAAGCGTGAGTACGTGCACGGTGCACCTATTCTCTTCTTGTATACGTGCACCACCTACGTGGGGTTGTGTGAGAGAGATACAAACCTAGAGAGATATAGTATGTGGGTTCTTGAGAGTTTTTTTTTTGTGGGGGGGTCAATCAAAAAATTTAACATATGCAATGTGTGTGAAATAGAGTCCTAGATATAACATATATATAGAGGGGCGATCCACGAGAAGAGAGTGGAGGTATCATCGGCTTGAGGTGTCCATAGAATCGAAGAGAGGGATGATGTGTGTGTGTGTGCGCGCGATCGATAAAGAGTGCCATCGAATTTGTGTGTGCCCATGTCAAAGATATAGAGTGGCTGGCCTACTGGAACGTGAGATGGGACATGTGCAGTTTGTCTCTGTGGCATGGATACCTACCTGCAGCGCTCGACTATCGATGTGTGGTGGGGGAACAGGGAGGCCCAATTAACTATAGAGGTACAATGGCTGGTATATGTGTGGAGGAGGAGAGAGGCCTACCTCATGTATTAAGGAGATCGATCTGCCTCATGTATTAAGGGAGATCGATCGGCATCCATGCATATGTGCAGGAGATGAATAAGGTTGGGAGAGAGACATAGCTAGAGTGTTGGAGGGGGTGGTAGTGGAGTTGCTTCTAACAAATGGTGGGATAGGCTTGCTAGACAAACGGAGGGCACGCCCGCAATATCAATAAGAGAGGAGATGGCTGCTTGTTGTCTGTGCACGTGCGTGTGAGAGACGGGTCAGGAGGCATGCACGAATGATGAGGCGGGACGATGTGCCTGTGGTAAGCAGACGTAACTACATAGGAAGATCAATCGCCCTTTGTAAGATAAAGGAGAGACATAACTTGTGAGGTACGTCGATCGATGGGGGGGTAGTTAAAGTCGATCTAGGTATATGTTGGGAGATCGATCGGTATACATGCATGTGTGTGTTAGAAGCAAATGAGGCACGAGGAGAAGGATAGAGAGAGAGGGATGCATGTAGGAGGTGGTACGAGAGGCATACTATATCGAGGGGGAGGAGTGTGCGAGTACGAGAACGATGAAAAGAGTGGTGGGAGTGAGGCATGGACGGTGACAAGAGAAGAGGGGAAGCTTGTGTTTGTGCTAGGCACACCTGGCTAGAGAGGCATATCGATCGATGTGTGCCGTAAAGAAGGAGCTGGGGGGCCTACACACACCGTGGGTGAACGACCTAAAGTGAAAAGACGAATTTGCGCAATGGAGCTAGAGAATGTTGAGGGAGGGTGAGAGGGATCCGGGCGTGTGCATGCATAAGAGAAAGTTAGCGCTAGCTACAAAGATAAGAGGGTTGTGTGGGTGTAAAAGATGAATAGAGATCATATATACTTCATTATAAAAAGCGAATTTGGATATTTGAAGAATTTATCATAGTGTTTCAAACCGACGGATGTGTGAATATATATAACGGTGATACACATGGTGTGGTTATGAACATGGTATACTACATTTAATATGTTTTATCTCTACTCTTATAAAAAAACAGAGTTGTTGATGATGGTGTGCCTGCCATCCTGCATTACAGGCCGTCTAATTTATATCTAGCGAATAGCAAGGAAACTATGATGGTTGAAGTTGGCAACAATCATGATTGTAGATTCTTATTGAAATAGAGAAATGAATTCAAATTTAGTTCGAATTGCAGCAGTAGTATAGACATTTGGAATGCACTAAAATGTTGGTATGAGTAGGTTACATGCATTATACAGTAAGCGAAAAAATTTAATCGGACATAACATGGATTCATACTCCCTCCTTCCATCTATATAGGGCGTAATGAGATTTTTAAGACCGCCTTTGACTATTGACAAGATTAATAGTACATGATGAAGGAAATATGCCCTAGAGGCAATAGTAAAGTTATTATTTATTTCCTTGTATCATGATAAATGTTTATTATTCATGCTAGAATTGTATTAACCGGAAACATAATACATGTGTGAATACATAGACAAATGGAGTGTCACTAGTATGCCTCTACTTGACTAGCTCGTTAATCGAAGATGGTTATGTTTCCTAACCATGAACAAAGAGTTGTTATTTGATTAACAGGATCACATCATTAGGTGAATGATCTGATTGACATGACCCATTCCAGTAGCTTAGCACCCGATCGTTTAGTATGTTGCTATTGCTTTCTTCATAACTTATACATGTTCCTATGACTATGAGATTATGCAACTCCCGTTTGCCGGAGGAACACTTTGTGTGCTACCAAACGTCACAACGTAAATGGGTGATTATAAAGGTACTCTACAGGTCTCTCCAAAGGTACATGTTGGGTTGGCGTATTTCGAGATTAGGATTTGTCACTCCGATTGTCGGAGAGGTATCTCTGGGCCCTCTCGGTAATGCACATCACATAAGCCTTGCAAGCATTGCAACTAATGAGTTAGTTGCGAGATGATGTATTACGGAACGAGTAAAGAGACTTGCCGGTAACGAGATTGAACTAGGTATTGAGATACCGACGATCGAATCTCGGGCAAGTAACATACCGATGACAAAGGGAACAACGTATGTTGTTATGCGGTCTGACCGATAAAGATCTTCGTAGAATATGTAGGAGCCAATATGAGCATCCAGGTTCTGCTATTGGTTATTGACCGGAGACGTGTCTCGGTCATGTCTACATTGTTCTCGAACCCGTAGGGTCCGCATGCTTAAAGTTTCGATGACAGTTATATTATGAGTTTATGAGTTTTGATGTACCGAAGTTAGTTCGGAGTCCCGGATGTGATCACGGACATGACGAGGAGTCTCGAAATGGTCGAGACATAAAGATTGATATATTGGACGGCTATATTCGGACACCGGAAGTGTTCCGGGTGATTTCGGAGAAAACCGAAGAACCGGGGGGTTACCGGAACCCCCCCCCCCCCGGGAGAAGTAATGGGCCATATGGGCCTTAGTGGAGAGAGAGAGGGGCAGCCAAAGGTGGGCTGCACGCCTCCTCCCCCCTGCTCCGGATTGGACTAGGAGAGGGGGGGCGGCGCCCCCCTTTCCTTCTCCCTCCCCACTTCTTTCCCCCTCCTAGTAGGAGTCCTACTCCTACTAGGAGGAGGACTCCTCCTTGGCGTGCCATAGGGGCCGGCCGGCCTCCTCCCCTTGATCCTTTATATACGGGGGCAGGGGGCACCCCTAGACACACAAGTTGATCCACGTGATCATATTCTCAGCCGTGTGCGGTGCCCCTTCCACCATAATCCTCGATAATATTGTAGCGGTGCTTAGGCGAAGCCCTGCGACGATAGTACATCAAGATCGTCACCAAGCCATCGTGCTGCCGGAACTCTTCCCCGACACTTTGCTGGATCGGAGTCCGGGGATTGTCATCGAGCTGAACGTGTGCTAAACTCGAAGGTGCCGTAGTTTCGGTGCTTGATCGGTCGGGCCGTGCAGACGTACGACTACATCAACCGCGTTGTGCTAACGCTTCCGCTGTCGGTCTACAAGGGTAGGTAGATCACACTCTCCCCTCTCATTGCTATGCATCACCATGATTTTGCGTGTGCGTAGGAATTTTTTTGAAATTACTACGTTCCCCAACAGTGGCATCAGAGCCTAGGTTTTACATGTTGATGTTATATGCATGAGTAGAACACAAGTGAGTTGTGGGCGATATAAGTCATACTGCTTACCAGCATGTCATACTTTGGTTCGGCGGTATTGTTGGACGAAGCGGCCCGGACCGACATTACGCGTACGCTTACGCGAGACCGGTTCTCCCGACATGCTTTGCACATAGGTGGCTTGCGGGTGACAGTTTCTCCAACTTTAGTTGAACCGAGTGTGGCTACGCCCGGTCCTTGCGAAGGTTAAAACAGCACCAACTTGACAAACTATCGTTGTGGTTTTGATGCGTAGGTAAGATTGTTCTTGCTTAAGCCCGTAGAAGCCACGTAAAACTTGCAACAACAAAGTAGAGGACGTCTAACTTGTTTTTGCAGGGCATGTTGTGATGTGATATGGTCAAGACATGATGCTAAATTTTATTGTATGAGATGATCATGTTTTGTAACCGAGTTATCGGCAACTGGCAGGAGCTATATGGTTGTCGCTTTATTGTATGCAATGCAATCGCGTTGTAATGCTTTACTTTATCACTAAGCGGTAGCAATAGTCGTGGAAGCATAAGATTGGCGAGACGACAACGATGCTACGATGGAGATCAAGGTGTCGCGCCGGTGACGATGCTGATCACGACGGTGCTTCGAAGATGGAGATCACAAGCACAAGATGATGATGGCCATATCATATCACTTATATTGATTGCATGTGATGTTTATCTTTTATGCATCTTATCTTGCTTTGATTGACGGTAGCATTATAAGATGATCTCTCACTAATTATCAAGAAGTGTTCTCCCTGAGTATGCACCGTTGTGAAAGTTCTTCGTGCTGAGACACCACGTGATGATCGGGTGTGATAGGCTCTACGTTCAAATACAACGGGTGCAAAACAGTTGCACACGCGGAATACTCAGGTTATACTTGACGAGCCAAGCATATACAGATATGGCCTCGGAACACAGAGACCGAAAGGTCGAGCATGAATCATATAGTAGATACGATCAACATAGTGATGTTCACCAATGAAACTACTCCATCTCACGTGATGATCGGACATGGTTTAGTTGATTTGGATCACGTAATCACTTAGAGGATTAGAGGGATGTCTATCTAAGTGGGAGTTCTTTAAGTAAATTAATTTAAACTAAATTTATCATGAAACTTAGTACCTGATAGTATCTTTCTTGTTTATGCTTGACTGTAGATAGATGGCTCGTGTTGTTGTTCCGTTGAATTTTAATGCGTTCCTTGAGAAAGCAAAGTTGAAAGATGATGGTAGCAATTACACGGATTGGGTCCGTAACTTGAGGATTATCCTCATTGCTGCACAGAAGAATTACGTCCTGGAAGCACCACTGGGTGCCAGGCCTGCTGCTGGAGCAACACCAGATGTTATGAACGTCTGGCAGAGCAAAGCTGATGACTACTCGATAGTTCAGTGTGCCATGCTTTACGGCTTAGAATCGGGACTTCAACGACGTTTTGAACGTCATGGAGCATATGAGATGTTCCAGGAGTTGAAGTTAATATTTCAAGCAAATGCCCGGATTGAGAGATATGAAGTCTCCAATAAGTTCTATAGCTGCAAGATGGAGGAGAACAGTTCTGTCAGTGAGCATATACTCAAAATGTCTGGGTATAATAATCACTTGATTCAATTGGGAGTTAATCTTCCAGATGATTGCGTCATTGACAGAATTCTCCAATCACTGCCACCAAGCTACAAGAGCTTCGTGATGAACTATAATATGCAAGGGATGAATAAGACTATTCCCGATCTCTTGGCAATGCTGAAAGCTGCGGAGGTAGAAATCAAGAAGGAGCATCAAGTGTTGATGGTCAACAAGACCATTAGTTTCAAGAAAAAGGGCAAAGGGAAGAAGAAGGGGAACTTCAAAAAGAACAGCAAGCAAGTTGCTACTCAAGAGAAGAAACCCAAACCTGGACCTAAGCCTAAAACTGAGTGCTTCTACTGCAAGCAGACTGGTCACTGGAAGCGGAACTGCCCCAAGTATTTGGCGGATAAGAAGGATGGCAAGGTGAACAAAGGTATATGTGATATACATGTTATTGATGTGTACCTTACTAATGCTCGCAGTAGCACCTGGGTATTTAATACTGGTTCTGTTGCTAATATTTGCAACTCGAAACAGGGACTACGGATTAAGCGGAGATTGGCTAAGGACGAGGTGACGATGCGCGTGGGAAACGGTTCCAAAGTCGATGTGATCGTAGTCGGCACGCTACCTCTACATCTACCTTCGGGATTAATATTAGACCTAAATAATTGTTATTTGGTGCCAGCGTTAAGCATGAACATTATATCTGGATCTTGTTTGATGCGAGACGGTTATTCATTTAAACCTGAGAATAATGGTTGTTCTATTTATATGAGTAATATCTTTTATGGTCATGCACCCTTAAAGAGTGGTCTATTTTTATTGAATCTCGATAGTAGTGACACACATATTCATAGTGTTGAAGCCAAAAGATGCAGAGTTGATAATGATAGTGCAACTTATTTGTGGCACTGCCGTTTGGGTCATATCGGTATAAAGCGCATGAAGAAACTCCATATTGATGGGCTTTTGGAACCACTTGATTATGAATCACTTGGTACTTGCGAACTGTGCCTTATGGGTAAGATGACAAAAACACCGTTCTTCGGTACTATGGAGAGAGCAATAGATTTGTTGGAAATCATACATACAGATGTATGTGGTCCGATGAACGTTGAGGCTCGTGGCGGATATCGTTATTTTCTCACCTTCACAGATGACTTAAGCAGATATGGGTATATCTACTTAATGAAACACAAGTCTGAAACATTTGAAAAGTTCAAAGAATTTCAGAGTGAAGTTGAAAATCATCGTAACAAGAAAATAAAATTCCTACGATCTGATCGTGGAGGAGAATATTTGAGTTACGAGTTTGGTGTACATTTGAAAAATTGTGGAATAGTTTCGCAACTCACGCCACCCGGAACACCACAGCGTAATGGTGTGTCCGAACGTCGTAATCGTACTTTACTAGATATGGTGCGATCGATGATGTCTCTTAGTGATTTACCGCTATTGTTTTGGGGATACGCTCTAGAGACGGCCGCATTCACGTTAAATAGGGCACCATCAAAATCCGTTGAGACGACGCCTTATGAACTGTGGTTTGGCAAGAAACCAAAGTTGTCATTTCTGAAAGTTTGGGGCTGCGATGCTTATGTGAAAAAGCTTCAACCTGATAAGCTCGAACCCAAATCGAAGAAATGTGTCTTCATAGGATATCCAAAGGAAACTATTGGATACACCTTCTATCACAGATCCGAAGGCAAGACTTTTGTTGCTAAATTCGGAAACTTTCTGGAGAAGGAGTTTCTCTCGAAAGAAGTGAGTGGGAGGAAAGTAGAACTTGATGAGGTAACTGTACCTACTCCCTTATTGGAAAGTAGTACATCACAAAAACCTGTTTCTGTGACACCTACATCAGTTAGTGAGGAAGCTAATGATGATGATCATGAAACTTCAGAACAAGATACTACTGAACCTCGTAGATCAACCAGAGTGAGATCCATGCCAGAGTGGTATGGTAATCCTGTTCTGGAAGTCATGCTACTAGATCATGATGAACCTACGAACTATGAAGAAGCGATGGTGAGCCCAGATTCCGCAAAATGGCTTGAAGCCATGAAATCTGAGATGGGATCCATGTATGAGAACAAAGTATGGACTTTGGTTGACTTGCCCGATGATCGGCAAGCAATTGAGAATAAATGGATCTTCAAGAAGAAGATTGACGCTGACGGTAATATTACTGTCTACAAAGCTCGACTTGTCGCAAAAGGTTTTCGGCAAGTTCAAGGGATTGACTACGATGAGACCTTCTCAGCCGTAGCGATGCTTAAGTCTGTCCGAATCATGTTAGCAATTGCCGCATTTTATGATTATGAAATTTGGCAGATGGATGTCAAAACTGCATTCCTGAATGGATTTCTGGAAGAAGAGTTGTATATGATGCAACCAGAAGGTTTTGCCGATCCAAAGGGATCTAACAAAGTGTGCAAGCTCCAACGATCCATTTATGGACTGGTGCAAGCCTCTCGGAGTTGGAATAAACGCTTTGATAGTGTGATCAAAGCATTTGGTTTTACATAGACTTTTGGAGAAGCCTGTATTTACAAGAAAGTGAGTGGGAGCTCTGTAGCATTTCTGATATTATATGTGGATGACATATTACTAATTGGAAATGAT
Organism: Triticum dicoccoides; assembly: GCF_002162155.2. Lineage (NCBI taxonomy): Eukaryota > Viridiplantae > Streptophyta > Magnoliopsida > Poales > Poaceae > Triticum > Triticum dicoccoides. Next base: position 246,573,409 of record NC_041388.1, read on the forward strand.
ATAGAATTTCTGGATAGCATAAAGGGATACTTGAATAAGAGTTTTTCAATGAAAGACCTCGGTGAAGCTGCTTACATATTAGGCATTAAGATCTATAGAGATAGATCAAGACGCTTAATTGGACTTTCACAAAGCACATACCTTGACAAAGTTTTGAAGAAGTTCAAAATGGATCAAGCAAAGAAAGGGTTCTTGCCTGTGTTACAAGGTGTGAAGTTGAGTAAGACTCAATGCCCGACCACTGCAGAAGATAGAGAGAAAATGAAAGATGTTCCCTATGCTTCAGCCATAGGCTCTATCATGTATGCAATGCTGTGTACCAGACCTGATGTGTGCCTTGCTATAAGTCTAGCAGGGAGGTACCAAAGTGATCCAGGAGTGGATCACTAGACAGCGGTCAAGAACATCCTGAAATACCTGAAAAGGACTAAGGATATGTTTCTCATATATGGAGGTGACAAAGAGCTCATCATAAAAGGTTACTTGATGCAAGCTTTGACACTGATCCGGACGATTCTAAATCACAAACCGGATACATGTTTACATTAATCGGTGGAGCTGTCAGTTGGTGCAGTTCTAAACAAAGCGTTGTGGCGGGATCTACATGTGAAGCGGAGTACATAGCTGCTTCGGAAGCAGCAAATGAAGGAGTCTGGATGAAGGGGTTCATATCCGATCTAGGTGTCATACCTAGTGCATCGGGTCCAATGAAAATCTTTTGTGACAATACTGGCGCAATTTCCTTGGCAAAGGAATCCAGATTTCACAAGAGAACCAAGAACATCAAGAGACGCTTCAATTCCATCCGGGATCTAGTCCAGGTGGGAGACAAAGAGATTTGCAAGATACATACGGATCTGAATGTTGCAGACCCGTTGACTAAGCCTCTTCCACGAGCAAAACATGATCAGCACCAAGGCTCCATGGGTGTTAGAATCATTACTGTGTAATCTAGATTATTGACTCTAGTGCAAGTGGGAGACTGAAGGAAATATGCCCTAGAGGCAATAATAAAGTTATTATTTATTTCCTTATATCATGATAAATGTTTATTATTCATGCTAGAATTGTATTAGCCGGAAACATAATACATGTGTGAATACATAGACAAACGGAGTGTCACTAGTATGCCTCTACTTGACTAGCTCGTTAATCAAAAATGGTTATGTTTCCTAACCATGAACAAAGAGTTGTTATTTGATTAACGGGATCACATCATTAGGTGAATGATCTGATTGACATGACCCACTCCATTAGCTTAGCACCCGATCGTTTAGTATGTTGCTATTGCTTTCTTCATAACTTATACATGTTCCTATGACTATGAGATTATGCAACTCCCGTTTGCCGGAGGAACACTTTGTGTGCTACCAAATGTCACAACGTAAATGGGTGATTATAAAGGTACTCTACAGGTGTCTCCAAAGGTACATGTTGGGTTGGCGTATTTCGAGATTAGGATTTGTCACTCTGATTGTCGGAGAGGTATCTCTGGGCCCTCTCGGTAATGCACATCACATAAGCCTTGCAAGCATTGCAACTAATGAGTTAGTTGCGAGATGATGTATTACGGAACGAGTAAAGAGACTTGCCGGTAACGAGATTGAACTAGGTATTGAGATACCGACGATCGAATCTCGGGCAAGTAACATACCGATGACAAAGGGAACAACGTATGTTGTTATGCGGTCTGACCGATAAAGATCTTCGTAGAATATGTAGGAGCCAATATGAGCATCCAGGTTCCGCTATTGGTTATTGACCGGAGACGTGTCTCGGTCATGTCTACATTGTTCTCGAACCCGTAGGGTCCGCACGCTTAAGGTTTCGATGATAGTTATATTATGAGTTTATGAGTTTTGATGTACCAAAGTTAGTTCGGAGTCCCGGATGTGATCACAGACATGACGAGGAGTCTCGAAATGGTAGAGACATAAAGATTGATATATTGGACGGCTATATTCGGACACCGGAAGTGTTCCAGGTGATTTCGGAGAAAACCGAAGAGCCGGAGGGTTACCGGAACCCCCCCGGGAGAAGTAATGGGCCATATGGGCCTTAGTGGAGAGAGAGAGGGGCAGCCAAAGGTGGGCCGCATGCCTCCTCCCCCCTGGTCCGAATTGGACTAGGAGAGGGAGGGCGGCGCCCCCCTTTTCTTCTCCCTCCCCACTTCTTTCCCCCTCCTAGTAGGAGTCCTACTCCTACTAGGAGGAGGACTCCTCCTTGGCGCGCCATAGGGGCCGGCCGGCCTCCTCCCCTTGATCCTTTATATACGGGGGCAGGGGGCACCCCTAGACACACAAGTTGATCCACGTGATCATATTCTCAGCCGTGTGTGGTGCCCCCTTCCACCATAATCCTCGATAATATTGTAGCGGTGCTTAGGCGAAGCCCTGCGACGATAGTACATCAAGATCGTCACCACGCCGTCGTGCTGACGGAACTCTTCCCCGACACTTTGCTGGATCGGAGTCCGGGGATCGTCATCGAGCTGAACGTGTGCTAAAACTCGGAGGTTCCGTAGTTTCGGTGCTTGATCGGTCGGGCCGTGAAGACGTACGACTACATCAACCGCGTTGTGCTAACGCTTCCGCTGTCGGTCTACAAGGGTACGTAGATCACACTCTCCCCTCTCGTTGCTATGCATCACCATGATTTTGCGTGTGCGTAGGAATTTTTTTGAAATTACTACGTTCCCCAACACATGACATGCACAATGTGAAAATTATATCATTGAAAGAACCTTTCACAGACGAATTTAACGGTGTGCTTTGTGTAAGTTGCATGTCATATATCATTGCTCTAATATTTGGTCAAAGTTAGCATCGAAAAAAGCATTAGGCCCTATATAGGTGGAAGGAGGGAGTAGCTTTGAATAGCATTTGTATAGTAAAACGGGGCAAGGCTCTCTCTTTGTGTGGTGTGAATAGTTTTATTTTTTCGTTTTCTTTTTGGTTGAGGGAAGTGCGAATTGATTTGGTACGTACAAGTACAGTATTACTACACGTTAGGCTTGTCCCTAAAATTCAACCCGCGTATTATTATATCCCGAAAATTCAGATATCGTGCTCCCAAAACTCGCGCCTTCACAACCCGCGCCTTGCTATCCCGAAATTACAACGCGCGCGAAAACTCCCTCCAGCTGCCAAATCCCGACACGTGAAATCCCCCTTCTAACACTGAGCCGAAAGGGCCGCTAGTTCAAATCGGTGGGGGGTACTTTTGTAACACACCCTACATTTTGGACAAGCGCGTTCCTAAGTCATGCTTCACCCCCTCCCATCGCCCCCTTTTCGCCATTCGAAATCCCATGCCGCCATAACCTCTTCGCTCCAGCCGCGAAACCCCACCCTTCTCCGTCCGCCATGTCACCGCTGCCCAGCCGGAGCCTCTTCCCCGACGATGTCGTCCAGCGCAACAGCTCGACGTCCCTCGTCCACATCCCCGGATGAGGATCCGTCGTCCATCTCGCCGTCCCGCCGGTTCAGCCGCCCTGTCCTCCACCTCCAAGGAGCTGCTCCGACGATCGCCTCGTCTATCGCGGCTGCTCCATCCCCATAGCACCGCCTTAACCTGCTCCACTAGAACCGCAACATCCTCACCGACTCCTCGGACGAAGACAAGGCCTACTCAGCGCCACCAAAGAGGTTGTACACTCATCGCATCGCACCTTCTCCTTAACTCGACCTCCCGGCACCGACGGTGCTCCATCCCGCACCCCCATGGAGCGGCTACCTTGAAGCCGTTGCCGCAGGCGACATCTCCATGGCGGCTCTCCCCCAGTGCGAGGCCCCTTCGGCGGCGGCGTCCATACCAGCCGGATCTGCTGCTGCTGCTCTCCCCCTCGCTCGTGCTGCTGCTCTGCTCCGATTGAGCCACACTTTAGTCGACTGAATCGACTTTTGGGTCAGTCGATTTTCAGGGGTTGGGGGGCTCGCCGGAGTTAAGGAAGAACCACCCGCAGTGGGGACTGGGGCTCGCCGGAGAGGTACCCCACTATCTATCTTAGGGTTCAGGGTGGGGCGGGGGGCCTAGAGGGCTGGCCGGGGCGGCGGTGGCGAGTTGTTTCGGGGCGGCGATGCGGCATTGGGGCCGGCGGTTCGGCCGGTGGTGGCTGGCGGCTCAGGGGGGTGCAGGTTGAAGATGAACTGCAGGCCCTCCCTAAACTACATGTCAAGTGCCTCTCTGCTACCATTGCGTTCAGTTTCGACAGTAGCATTCAGATTCCACAGTAAATTTCAGTTTCGGCAGTTAAGTTTAGAGTCAACAGTTTTTACCTCATCTGTTGTAGTCAGGTGGTTTTTGGTGATGTTAATTTTACATCCATTTTACATCATCTATTGGAGATGCTATTAGAATCCCACTTGAGATTGACGATGTCTGTCTTGTGCTGCTTTAGCCTTGACGTCTTACGGCTCACCGGAGCTGCTCCAACGACAGAATGATCCATCACAACAAAGCAGTGCCCTGGACGCCGTCTACAGATTCCTCAAATCTTCCTCCACACCTCCGACAGCCACCTCTGCCTCAACTGCTTCAGCGACCAACCCAATGATGCCGAGGTCGACACGGCTACGGCAAAGAGGTTGTACACTTGTTGCATCACTTATTACTATACATTCATGTCGATCCATTAGGGCTATTTTGGTTCAACGGAAAAACATCAATCCACTGGTTGTTACCATCACTCTAAATTTCTGCATGCTCTCCTTACATAATCTCACCATGTTTTTTTGTATGCATGTCAGATATTGTACACAGTCATGCTGAACATGTAGAGAAAAAGAGAAGAGTTTTGCGGCGCAATACAATGTCATGCAGACATCGCTCCATGGTGGGTTCAATGGCAAACCCTCCCCTCCCCTCTCCAGATTGTAATCCAGAAGAAGATATCTGTTCTGAGGCGGATTCAGACGGCACTGACCACTCCTATCTACCCCCCAAGGTGTTTGCTCTACCTTGGCATGATGATGTTAGTCATATCATGCATATGTTGCCTTGCAGTGCCTACTTTTAATATCACATATGTCATCTGCTTAGTTTAGACATGTTCTGTAATGCCACCTGTTTAGTTTCTATATCATATATGGGAATTATGCAGTCTCATGTCTTTTAGCCAGCCATAATATATGTGAAATGTGCAATGCCATCCTATTTAACTAGGCATCATATATTTGAATGATATCTTGCCCATCCTTTTCTTCATTACATTTCCATTTGTCAACAATGTTTGTACATTAAACTACTCTTCCTGTGAATCAGCCATTTGGGTGGGAGATGGAAAAATCTGGAGTGAAAACAAGGCCTTCAGAGCAGACAGTGCTACCTGTCAAAGCAGATCTCTTGTTGGGTCCCAAAAGCTCCTCAAAGATGGATTCGGAGACAGATGACCAGTCATATTCCCCCACTGAGGTGTATGCTCTAACTTGGCACGGTTATACTGCTCATATCATGCATACGGTGTCTTGCATTGCATAGTTTAGACATCATATACACAATATTCAACACCATGTTCTTAGTTCAGACATCATACCCCCTGTTTAGCATATAAATCACATATGTGAATTAAATGATGTGATCCTGATTACTTAGATAACATGTAGGTGAATTATGTCATGTGATCCTGTTTAGTTATTCATCATATCTTTGAATTATGTTATGCTATGCTATCCAGTTTAGATAGACATCATATATGTGAAATTATGTCATGTTATCCGTTTTAGTTAAACAATATACATGTCAACTATTTCATGCCCTCTTTTTTCCACACTATCTATTGCATCTGTCTCTCATACAATATCTGTACATTCAACTATGTTTCCTGTTTATCATCCATTTGAATTGGAGCGGGTGATGCCAGTATCTAGCGGACTAAAAACACGGTCTTCAAAGAAAACAGTGCTACCTCTTGGTGGAGATAGCACCCCGGTTGTACATGCACAAGAACCAGCCCTACCAGACATAACCCAAACTCTCGCAGATTGTACCCCTACTACGATGGATAGAGAACCAGCTTCACCCAATCTAACCCCAACCCCAGCCGATAGTAACCCAGTTCCTGTTGACATAGCACCATCTCCACCACAGAGCTCCCAAACCAGAGCAGTTAGTAAGGCACCTCCAGTGCCCATAGGGCCAGTACTATCACGGCGAACCCCAACTCCACCAGTTAGTACGCCTATTCCTATGGAGGAAGCACAACTAGCTAGTCGTAGTTTAGCATCTATCGCATTTGATGTTGTTAAATCGTATGTGCGTATCTTCCCATCTTGGAAATATTATACTGAAGATGAAGGAAAATGCCAGTTGCAGGTGTTTGTCCAGGATTTATGTGTAAGTAATGTTATTCATGACAATTACTTTGCTTCGTCCCATACATCCTACCTCCATGATGGTTATAATACAACAAATTTTCCCATTTTTCTCTATAGAGAAGGACCGATTTGGAAACTCACGATGAGGTAACCTGTGCTAATACCTCTGCTATCTTCAAGAATGCTTGGTGGCAGTATCGGAATTACCTGAAGAAAACGTACTTCACCGGCAAAGAAACTCATCAAATTCCCTTACGTTCTCATGAGACACATTTACTAGACGATGACTGGGAACGCCTTGTTCTGTACTGGTCCCGAACCAAGAATGTGGTAAGGTCTATGAGCTCATTTTCTATTTTTAACTATTATATTCTTGCGTCTTACTGTACTCTGTTCATGTAGAACAAGTGCCTAAACCTGAAGAACAACTGTTCTAATTTAAGATTCCATTGCTACCATAGGACATAGATATATGTTTGTTTGATGCTTTTATTATGTACTAGTACTTGGCAATAGAAGACTTGGTAGTTTAATCCTGTCCACCTTACTAATGAACTGGTTCACCGAAATGAGTTTCATATACTAGTACATGCTAAACTTGTTATGTGTCTGCTTGTTTCTTCTTTTGGAATGCTGACAGAATATTGGGGAAGAGTGCCTTATTAAGCAATGGTAAAGGAAGTAATGCAGATAAGGTTTAGGATAGTGACACATCCTGTCTTGGTTTAGTGTTGGAGTTACTGGCCACTACTGCTTGCACAAGCTATTCAAACTCACAGTCTGAATCAGTTTGGTTTCTTGAGTCTCAACTACAAGCTGAAAGACATCGATCAGCTGTGCTGCGACAAGAAGCGGAAGGACTGCGGAAGTCCCTGGAGCATTCAGATGCATACTTTCTGGTGCAACAGCAAGCGTTGGAGGATTTTAGCGCCAAATAGGACAAAGCTAATCAGCTTGCTAAGCTTATTGCCAGCATGGTGGATACCCAGGATAACGTTTCTTGAGCTCTTCTGAAGTTGTTTCAGTTATGCTCTTGTTTTGCTGCCACATTTATATGCACTGGTGGCCAATTTTGATGGCCAGTGTATATGATATGCTGCTTTGTTCCCTATATTTGCACTGGTGGCGAACTTTGATGCCCAGTGGATGTAATATGTGTAATAGCCATGATAGCCTAGCGTTAGTTGCTTGCTTATTTATTTCCTTGTTGTCTTGTTTATTTGTTTGCTTGTAGTCATTGCAGTTCTTTTTCCGCGGTTAACTAGTGGCTGCAATAACCTATTTTTTAAAACTAAGCCAGAATAACCATGGGCTAATATTTACTGTAGTGACACTGGGCCTCCTATGGGCCGTAGAAACAGTGGGCCTTCTACGGGCCGTAGAAACAGTAGGCCTTCTACGGGCCATAGAAACAATGGGCCTTCTATGGGCCGTATCATCAATGGGCCTTATACGGGTCGTATGATCGATTGGCCAAACATGGGCCAATAACAGGCCGCATTATGGCCGTAAATGGGCTAGAGTTGGAATCGTCTGTTCATGGGCCGACCATAATGGGCCATCGTTAATAGGCCGTATTTGATGACGCTATGAAAACGGCCCAACGTATTAACGGACCACAAACGGGCCGACTATAACCACGGGCTGAATTTGGCCCACAAGCAAAAAATGACAGTAACGAGCCGTAAGTAAACGAATGCTGGAAATGAGCCCGAGAATAAATGGGCTCTGAGAAGGCCGAAAGATAACATGGGCTGGAAACGGCCCAACGGAATAACGGGCCGTTAATGGGTATAAAGTGATACACTGTTCATTACGGGCCAGTTTCACCACGGGCCGTTAATGGGTGTAAAGTGATACACTGTTCATTACGGGCCAGTTTCACCACGGGCCGTTAATAGGCCAAGAGTTACATAGGGCCTCATATGGGCCGAAAGACATCATGGGCCATACATGGGCCAGAAGTGAAAATGGGCTGGAATCATATTGGATGGCCCAGATGACGCTACTGCGCCTAATTCGGATAGGGCGTAACGGGCCTTGGGTTAGCGGGCTGTAAATGGGCTATATGCGAACAGGCCGTTAATAGGCTTTCCATGGGCCGGCCCGCCACCTCTTGACCAAGTCAAACGGGCTGGCCTTTTCGCAAGAATGGGCCTCTATTGGGCCGTGCCACGTGTCGACGTATCATAGGCGCCTTCCGTCCAATGAGTGGTTGACATCTGTCCCAATGATGAGCCGACACGTGTTTCCTCCAGCCAATTATGATTTTACACGTGGAAAATCCCCATTGGTCGGGGCTGTTAACGGGTTATCGGATCCAAAACCCGACCCGATAGCTTAACAGCGTTCCGTTATGGTGGATGCCACGTGTCGGTCACCCTTGACGAAAGCACTTCTGTGACGCGCGATTTATCGTCATGGAAGTGGACACTTCCGTGATGATAATTTTGGTAATGTCATGGAACACTTCTACGACAACACAGGTATGACTATCTTGATTCTGTCATAAATTTGTCATGGATGTACATGCATGACCAAAAAAGCGACCTACTATGACAAACACGTATCATCATGAAAGTGTATTTTTTTGTGGTGATAACATGTATATCAAATATACCTTTCACTTTGCCATCCTTCTTCTCGGCCAAATATTTGGGGCAGTTCCGCTTCCAGTGACCAGTCCCTTTGCAGTAGAAGCACTCAGTCTCAGGCTTAGGTCCAGAATTGGGTTTCTTCACTTGATCAACAATTGGCTTGCTGTTCTTCTTGAAGTTCCCCTTCTTCCCTTCACCCTTTTGTTGAAACTGGTGGTCTTGTTGATCATCAACACTTGATGCTCCTTCTTGATTTCTACCTCCGCAGCCTTTAGCATTGCGAAGAGCTCAGGAATCGTCTTATCCATCCCTTGCATATTATAGTTCATCACGAAGCTCTTGTAGCTTGGTGGCAGTGATTGAAGAACTCTGTCAATGACACTATCGTCAGGAAGATTAACTCCCAGCTGAGTCAAGTGGTTGCGATACCCAGACATTCTATGTATATGTTCACTGACATAACTATTCTCCTCCTACTTTGCAGCTGTAGAACTTATTGGAGACTTCATATCTCTCAATCTGGGCATTTGCTTGAAATATTAACTTCAACTCCTGGAACATCTCATATGATCCGTGATGTTCAAAACATCGTTGAAGTCCCGGTTCTAAGCCGTAAAGCATGGCACACTGAACTATCGAGTAGTCATCAGCTTTGCTCTGCCAAGTGTTCACAACATCTAGCGTTGCTCCTGCAGCGGGTTTGTCAACTAGCAGTGCTTCCGGAACGTAATTCTTCTGTGCAGCAATGAGGATAATCCTCAAGTTACGGACCCAGTTCGTGTAGTGGCTACCATCATCTTTCAACTTAGCTTTCACTAGGAACGCAATAAAATTCAACGGAACAACAGCACGGGCCATCTATCTAGAGCAACATAGACATGCAAAATACTATCAGGTACTAAGTTCATGATAAATTGAAGTTCAATTAATCAAATTACTTAAGAACTCTCACTTAGGTAGACATCTCTCTACTATATGATTCATGATCGACCTTTCGGTTTCAGTGTTCCGAGGCCATATATGCATATGCTAGGCTCGCCAAGTTTAACCCGAGTATTCTGCATGTGCAAAACTGGGCTTGCACCCGTTGTATCTGAACATAGAGCTTATCACACCCGATCATCACTTGGTGTCTCGGCACGATGAACTGTAGCAATGGTGCATACTCAGGGAGAACACTTATACGTTGAAATTTAGTGAGAGATCATCCTATAATGCTACCGCCGAACTAAGAAAAATAAGATGCATAAAGGATAAACATCACATGCAATCAATATAAGTGATATGATATGGCCATCATCATCTTGTGCCTTTGATATCCATCTCCAAAGCACTGTCATGATCACCATCGTCACCGGTTTGACACCTTGATCTCCATCGAAGCATCGTTGTCGTCTCGCCAACTATTGCTTCTACGACTATCGCTACCGCTTAGTGATAAAGTAAAGCAATTATGTGGCGATTGCATTTCAGACAATAAAGCGACAACCATATGGCTCCTGCCAGTTGCCGATAACTTTTTTTAGAAAACATGATCATCTCATACAATAAAACTTAGCATCATGTCTTGACCATATCACATCACAACATGCCCTGCAAAAACAAGTTAGACGTCCTCTACTTTGTTGTTGCAAGTTTTACGTGGCTTCTACGGGCTCAGCGAGAACCGTTCTTACCTACGCATCAAAAACCACAATGCGGTATAGTGATTGCATTTTGATCTTTAGAAAGAACCCTGTTCATTGAATCCGATTGAACTAAAGTTGGAGAAACTAACACCCACCAGCCACCTGTGTGCGAAGCACGTCGGTAGAACCAGTCTCGCGTAAGCGTACGCGTAATGTCGGTCTGGGCCGCTTCATCCAACAATAGCGCCGAATCAAGAAACAACTAGTCACGGCAAGCAATATGTTTATAGCCACGCCCACAACTCCTTTGTGTTCTACTCGTGAATATAACATCTATGCATAGACCTGGCTCGGATGCCACTGTTGGGGAACCCAGTAATTTCAAAAAAAATCCTACGCACACGCAAGATCTATCATGGTGATGCATAGCAACGATAGGGGAAGAGTGTTGTCCACGTACCCTCATAGACCGTAAGCGGAAGCGTTATGACAACGCGGTTGATGTAGTCGTACGTCTTCATGAAACGATCGATCCTAGTACCGGAAGTATGGCACCTCTGTGATCTGCATACGTTCGGCTCGGTGACGTCCCACGAACTCTTGATCCAACTGAGTGTCGAGGGAGAGCTTCGTCGGCATGAAGGTGTGATGACGGTGATGATGAAGCTACCGGCGCCGGGCTTCGCCTAAGCACTACGACGATATGACCGAGATGGATTATGGTGGAGGGGGGCACCGCACACGGCTAAGGAATCAATGATCAACTTGTGTGTTCTAGGGTGCCCCCTGCCCCCGTATATAAAGGAGCAAGGGGGGATGCCAGCCGGCCCTTGGGGCGCGCCAAGGAGGGGAGGAGTCCTCCTCCTAGTAGGAGTAGGACTCCCCGTTTCCTAGTCCAACTAGGAGGAGGAAGGGAGAATGAAGAAGAGGAGAAGGGAGAAGGAAAGGGGGCGCCCCCCCTTCCCTAGTCCAATTCAGACTAGAGGGGAGGGGCGCGCAGCCCTACCTTGGCCGGCCCTCGCTCTCTCCACTAAGGCCCATGTGGCCCATTAGTTCCCCCCGGGGGTTCCGATAACCCCCCGGCACTCCGATAATCATCCGGTGACCCCCAGAACACATTCGGTGTCCGAATATAGTCATCTAATACATAAATCTTTATGTCTCAACCATTTCGAGACTCCTTGTCATGTCTGTGAGCACATCCGAGACTCCGAACTATCTTCGGTACATCAAAACACATAAACTCATAATACCGATCATCACCGAACATTAAGCATGCGGACCCTACGGGTTCGAGAACTATGTAGACATGACCGAGACACGTCTCCCGTCAATAACCAATAGCGGAACCTAGATGTTCATATTGGCTCCCACATATTCTACGAAGATCTTTATCGGTCAAACCGCACAACAACATACGTTGTTCCCTTTGTCATCGGTATGTTACTTGCCCGAGATTCGATCGTCAGTATCTCAATACCTAGTTCAATCTCGTTACTGGCAAGTCTCTTTACTCATTCCATAATGCATCATCCCGCAACTAACTCAATAGTCACATTTCTTGCAAGGCTTATAGTGATGTGCATTACCGAGAGGGCCCAGAGATACCTCTTAGATACTCAGAGTGACAAATCCTAATCTCGATCTATGCCAATTCAACAAACACCATCGGAGACACCTGTAGAGCATCTTTATAGTCACCCAGTTATGTTGTGACGTTTGATAGCAACTAAGTGTTCCTCCAGTATTCGGGAGTTGCATGATCTCATAGTCATAGGAACATGTATAAGTTATGGAGAAAGCAATAGCAACAAACTAAACGATCATTGTGCTAAGCTAATGGATGGGTCAAGTAAATCACATCATTATCTAATGATGTGATCATGTTAATCAAATGACACCTCATGTCTATGGTTAGGAAACATAACCATCATTGATTCAACGACCTAGTCAAGTAGAGGCATACTAGTGACATTCTGTTTGTCTATGTATTCACACATGTACTAAGTTTCCGGTTAATACAATTCTAGCATGAATAATAAACATTTATCATGATATAAGGAAATATAAATAACAACTTTATTATTGCCTCTAGGGCATATTTCCTTCAGCTGCAACGTATCATGTTGCAGGATTATTTCCTACGACGAGTGAGTTTTGTTGTTGGGTTACGGTCTACACTCAACCTGCCGAATGCGTTGATGGGACTCCACAGCCGATTGATTGTTTCCACTAAGACTTATGAGGTATATATCAAGTTTACATTATTTATACATGTGATTGCACTTTGATATATACATTGATGTACTATGTGTGCCAGCATACCGATCCAGGGATGGCCCGGATACACAGAGGCTTGACCGTTTGAGGTCGGGTCGCTACAGAGATGGTATCAGAGCACATGTTGACTGTAGGACGTGACCCTAGAAATCAGAAAGCCCCTAGAACAGGGAATCTCTAAAACTTTATTTTCAAAATAATCCATTACTTCTCATCTTTTTTGATTTTATCAAATATCCCCTCTTACCTCAAATAGTTAGAATATACCCCTTTCCCTTTTGACCACACGAAGAATAACTAAAGCCGCTCCAAGAAGGACAAGATATCGGACAACCGATGACCTCTTCAGAGTAAAGATGATTTCACCATGCATTAGAAGAGTTGAAGCTACAACAGTTGAAGACTCCGAAGACTTGAAGAACTTGAAGAATCTGCAGAATTATTTGACCTTTAGAAGACCAAACCCTTGTTATATACTTACCTTAGATGCGACGATTTGTGAGCTGTCATTTGTTTGATGTTTTTCCGACAGCCACAAAAATAAAACCAGTTTCTTCAAAACTATTGTTTGTATTGTGTGTATCTCCCTCTATCTTCCGTATCTCATCCCAAAATCCTTGGACCCAATAGATGATGAATGAAGATGGAGTTTTATTTTCGAGATCAATGACATAGCCGGAGGTAGCACAATAGATACAGAACATGGAAGATCGCATGAAGGAGCACCATATTGAAGGAGAGTATATGGTTCCATACACCTTACGGTGCATCACACAATGTGCTGCAACATGGCGAGAGATACATCCAGCTATACAAGGATGGAATGGAGGAAATGCTTTGGAAGAATTCAAGACGATTCTATTGAGGTCTCGTCTTATCAAGAAGCCATGTGACCGTAAAATGAAGAAGCAAACTTGTGCATGCAAGATATGTGGAGAAATAGGACACACCCATGAGCAACACATGGATGGAGACCCTCATTGTGAAGAACATCACCCACCTGAAGAGTGCCCGACTAGGAAGTTACTTATTTCCTGTGTGAAGGGACTACACACTACCCGGCTTAGTGCCAAGTAGTTACCAAGCAGCGGAAGGAAGCCATGAAAGAAGCCCTCAGAGTAAATTCAGAAGAACCTGCAATGAAGGAAGTTATTGAAGACCCTGATGGAGAAGGCCTAAACAGATTTTATGCTCATGCTTGCTATTCATGTGGAGACAAAGGACATTTTTCCTAGTATTGCACAAAGGAAAGATAAGAGCATCTCAGAGACTTTTCGGCGGCAGAAGTGAAGTTTGGCCCTCATGAAGTAGAAGCTTTGATCATTACGGAGAAATACAGAAAGAGAAAATGAAGGCATCCTCAAAACAACCCAATTTCTACAAAGAAGGACCTGAGTCATATCACTTGTTACAGGTGTAAGGATTTAGGTCATTACGCTAGTAAATGTCCAGAAAAGAAGCCTAGAATCCAAGGATCCTACATAATCACAAAGAAGCCCCGAAACATGTCAGAAGTCATTTGTTTTCGCTGCAAGGAAGCACAACATTTTGCTAGGGAATGTTCAGATCAGAAGAAAGCTGGAGCTGAGTAGTTGAAATCTTAATATGGATAATAACAGTAGTAGAAAGCAATTTTTGTTTCATCAGTTTGATGAGTTGAATTATGTAATCGAAGCTTTAGAGATTGTAATGAATTCATGAAATCAATAAAGTTAATGTGTCATGATTTCATACGTTGAATTTATGAGTTGTTACTCCATGAACAGAGATTTTGACCATTTTTGAGGATATGAGAAATATGGTCCATGGAAGAATTTGTGCATTTCAAGGGTGATAGTACCCTGTGAGGACACTTGACCCATGGAAAGGATAATGATATTCCACAGAGTGGAGTTTTGAGTTATATTTTTTGGTTACCCCAAGGCTATGAAGGAATGGAGTATTATTGGATTTAAAGGAAGTGTAGTTTTAGAATGTGGAACAAGAGTAACTGCAAGGATGAGTTAAAAAAATTGTAAAAGAGTTGAAGTGGGCCATAACCCATAGGCTCGAGATTTGAAGATGAATAGACATAACCTTGATGAAGGCAGAAATTGGGAAGAAGCTATGTTTTCATAAGCACACATTTCGTAGGAGGTTATGCAAAACTCGAGAGTTTTGAAGGAATGATAGATGTTTTGTTTGGCTTGCATAACCAATGGATTCACACGAACCCAGTTTGAGGACAAGAGAAATTCTGCAATGCTTGTGAGAATGCCCGAGTGTTAGAAATGCGAGATTTGCTAAACCTTATACAGGGTAATGATTCGGGTGCGGAATGGATTGATCACCATACCGACTTACTCGTATCATTCGCTCTTGCTATTTGGAATGGTAAATTTGAGTGACTTACCCATCATGGAGAGACGATGATATCAAACCTTGTTTAAACCTCAGAATGGCATGTTAAGAAACCCTGGTACCAGGCAGTTGTTGCCAATCGTAGGTTATACGGCGAGATTTAGCCCAGGCCCATTTTCTGCAAGAAAACCATTAATTGTTGACCTCCATGAGGTTTCGATGGTTGTTTAGCATTGGAGACAAACTGGTCAGCTAAGAAGACCCAGTCTCGGAAGAACCTCGCTGGGATGAAAGGACACGTGTTTGAGGAAAAGGTTATGCCCCTACCGGAAGAGCCTCAGTGAAGGAGTTATTCTAGAGAATATGAGAAGACCGACACTGTCAACCCAAAGGGATGGAGTATATGAGTTCTGTCGGAAACATAGCCCCGCTTTGAAGTGTGGTAGCACACTAGACCATTCCGATCAACGGAATTGCTGGAAGACCCCCAAACCCTAACATTTTCTTGCTAGCCTCTTCGAATCTCGAGGACAAGATTCATTTTAAGTGTGGTAGGATTGTAACATCCCAAAATTCTAAATTTGGTATGTTATATTAAATAAATATTTATGATTGTTAGTTTGTTGGTTTGTTTGTTGTGTGAATGATTGAGTGGAATTTCAAACTTTTTGAAAGTTGAATGAGAGGGAATAAAAGGACTTTGCCAAAAATTTCTATTTGAATGTCTATTTAATTTTTAGTTTGAAGATTGTCCAAAAAAATTCTTTGATAAAATAATAATATGAGAGGATTAATATGACACTCCAAAAATCAGAGACAATATTTGACAATTTATTTGAAACTCAAATTCTATTTCATTTTGGAGTTATTGCAAAAAATAAAATAATTTTTAAGTATTTTTATTTGGTCTTGAAATTATGTTCATGATTTAGGAAATTTTATTTTGACAATTTTGGTATATAATATGCCTATATAATTCTTTTTATTATTCTATTTTTTCTTATTTCTCTTGGCTATTAAAAAAAGCCCGCCAGGCCAGGCGCGCCTGCCGGCCCAGCCCAGGCCAGCGCTAGGGCTGCACACGCATGCACACTCGCTTCCCACGAGCCGCCGCCACCTCTCTCGCTCACCCGAGATCCCTCCCTCTCGTTCCCTCTCTCTCACGTCATCTCTCTCTTTGTTTTTTTCTTTCTTCCTTTTTTCTCTAGCACCTGGACCCCACCCGTCATCTTCTCTCGTCGCACGAAACAGGAGGAGCCTAGCTCGGGCACGGCTGCGATGCCACACACGCAAATGGCGGAAACCCTACCTACGGCTTATCCCCTGCCCCAAGAACATGTCCTATAAATACCCAGGCACCTCCTCGTCCGACCCCCCCCCCAAAAAACCCCACACCGAAACCACCTCTACCTCATGTGATCTTCGTTTGGATCTCGCCGTACGAGACGGTTCACCATAGATCCCGACGCCGGTGAACAACCCTAAACCACCAAATCTTGTCCAACATACTTCTTTCGTCATTGCACACCTCATTGACATATTTTCGGCACCCGGGTTCAACCGGGGCCACCGCCTCAAGCTCGCAACGCCGCCGGAGTTCATCCAGAGCATGAGAGTTTACGATGACGCCTGCTCGACCTCGACATCTCCTTGCCTCACCTTCAACAGAAAATCGGACGCCCTCGCCACACCGCATCGCCTGGACACCGCCGTCGTCACCCAGGATGCATGGAGAAGCGCCATGACATCTTGCGGAAAGCTTCACCCAGACTCAAAGAGACGAAAGAATACTTCATGCCCGGAAGATTACCTGTGCAACCGCAAGTCATTATGGGCTCTGGCTTGGTTGACCTTAGTTGTGACTCTGGTTGGGACGGTGCTAGAAGATGTAGAACTATGGTAGGATTGGATGAGCACCAGACAGTGGTCAGGGGAACTCTTCGGAAGACCATGTTGCGGTCGTCTTGTTCTCAAACACCCTGAAGTGCGAGAACATAAAAGAGGTATCGAATCTTGCGGGTAAAGTGTACAAACCTCTGCAGAGGGTTAAAACCTAATCGATTAGCCGTGTCCCCGGTTACGGATAACTTGAGCCTCTGGATTTGGATCTATCTCGGAACTCTCAACACCGGACTGATAACTTAATTGTGGGAAACATTATGATGATATGGGCTATGAGACATCGGTTGGCGGAACCATGTCATGATAGAAAAATCCGTAGTACAGGCTACTGATATTCCTTTGTTGTAGGCAAAATAAAATTAGCTTTTACGCAGAAACCTCATATATGGAGCCGCAAAGCCATATTGCATATAGAATAGATTTTCATCTGTTTTCTCTTATTGTGATCTTGCCGGTACATTCAATGTACTGACCTGCACGGATGCAACGTATCATGTTGCAGGATTATTTCCTACGATGAATGAGTTTCGTCATTGGGTTACTGTCTACACTCAACCTGCCGAATGCGTTGATGGGACTCCACACCCGCTGAGACTTATGAGGTATATATCAATTTTACGTTATTTATACATGTGATTGCACTTTGATATATACATTGATGTACCGTGTATGCCAGCATACCGATCCAGGGATGGCACGGATACACAGAGGCTTGACCGTTTGAGGTCGGGTCGCTACATAGAGGTATTTGAAAACTTCAATAGTGATTGTCACAGATTTTTCAATAACATTAATACCATCCACTTGGAATTGTTTCTTCGGAAAGTGCACTGTTTGCTCATTACCATTTATATGAAAAGTGACATTGCTTTTATTGCAATCAATAATAGCCCCTGCAGTATTCAAGAAGGGTCTACCAAGGATAATCAACATGTTGTCGTCCTCGGGTGTCTGAAGTATAACAAAAGTCAGTCAAAATAGTAACATTAGCAACAACAACGGGCACATCCTCACAAATATCGATAGGTATGGCAGTTGAATTGTCAGCCACTTGCAAAGATTTTTTAGTAGGTGTGAATTTATTCAAATCAAGTCTTTTATATAAATAGAAAGGCATAACACTAACACCAGCTCCTAAATCACACAAAGCAGTTTTCACATAATTCTTTTTGATGGAGCAAGGTATAGTTGGTATTCCTGGATCTCCAAGTTTTTTTAGGTACTCCATCTTTAAAAGTATAATTAGCAAGCATAGTGGAGATTTCAGCTTCCGGTATTTTTCTTTTATTAGTGATGATGTCTTTCATATACTTTGCATAAGGAGGCATTTTCAAGATATCAGTCAAGCGAGTACACAAAAAGACCGACCTCAGCATTTCAGCAAAGCATTCAAATTCTTCATCATCATTCTTTTTAGTTGACTTAGGTGGAAAAGGCATTGGTTTTTGAACCCACGGTTCTCTTTCTTTGCCGTCTTTTCTAGTAACAAAGTCTCTTTTGTCATGCCTTTTATTCTTAGGTTGTGGGTTATCAAGATCAACAGGTGGTTCTATCGCAACATCATCGACTGGTTCTTTATTATTGTTAGGTTGAGAGTCTTCATGAACCTCGTCATTATCCTTTTCATTATCACTAGGTGAATATTCATTACCAGACTAAGTTTCAGCATCAGAGATAGAAACTTCATTATCATTGTCAGGAGGTTTTTCTATTTCAGGTTCACTAGAAGCATGCAAAGTCCTATCATTTTTCTTTTTATTTTTATTTTTAGAAGGACTAGCTTTAGTGATGTTGTTCCTTTGTGAATCATGTTCTATTCTTTTTGGTTGTCCCTCGGGATAAAGTGGTTCCTGAGTCATTTTACCTCCTCTAGTTGCAACTCTAACAGCAAAGTCATGTAAATTATTATTCATTTCATCAAGCAATTCTCTTTGAGATTTCGCAACTTGTTCTAACTGGGTTTGTACCATAGAAGCATGCTTTCCAACACCTCTAACATCATTTGAGATTCTAAATAACAAGTCACTCAAGCGAGCAATCATATCAGAATTGTATTTCAATTGTTTCATAACATTTGCATTGAAGTGATCTTGTTTTCTAATATAGTTTACAAACTCATAAAGGCATTGGCTAGGATGCATATTGTGAGGATTGTCATTATCATTGAATTTCATAAGAGAATTTACCTCTACCACCTTAGGCAATGGTGGTGTATTAAGCCCATGTATTTCTTTGATAGGAGGTAAATTTTTAACATCCTCAACTTTGTTAGCACATTTAGGATCAACAAAACCTTCTGGTTGCATCATATACAACTCTTATTTAAGAAATTCATTAAGGAATGCAGTTTTTGACATCGGATTGCCAGATTTCATAAAATGTGGCAATTGCTAACATGATTCGGATAGACTTAAGCACCGCTACGAGTGAGAAAATCTCATCGTAGTCAACACCTTGAACTTGTCGAAAACCTTTTGCGACAAGTCGAGCTTTGTAGACAGTGATATTACCATCAGCGTTTGTCTTCCTCTTGAAGATCCATTTATTCTCAATGGCTTGCCGATCATCGGGCAAGTCCAGCAAAGTCCACACTTTGTTCTCAAACATGGATCCTATCTCAGATTTTATGGCATCAAGCCATCTGTTGGAATCTGGGCTCGTCATAGCTTCTTCATAGTTCATAGGTTCGTCATGGTCTAATAACATGACTTCCACGACGGGATTATTGTACCGCTCTGGTGCGGAATGTGCTCTGTTCGACCTATGAGGTCGACTAATAAATTGATCTGAAGTTTCATGATCATCATCATTAGCTTCCTCTCTAGTTGGTGTAGGCATCACGGGAACATATTTCTCTGATGTGCTACTTTCCAATTCGAGATAAGGTACAGTTACCTCATCAAGTTCTACTTTCCTCCCACTCACTTGTTTCGAGAGAAACTCCTTCTCGAGAAAGGATCCATTCTTAGCAACAAAGATCTCGCCTTCAGATCTGCGATAGAAGGTGTACCCAATTGTTTCCTTAGGTTATCCTATGAAGACACACTTCTCCGATTTGGGTTCGAGCTTATGAGGCTGAAGCCTTTTGACATAAGTGTCGCAACCCCGAACTTCAAGAAACGACAACTTAGGTTTCTTGCCAAACCATAATTCTGAAGGAAATATGCCCTAGAGGCAATAATAAAGTTGTTATTTTATATTTCCTTATATCATGATAAATGTTTATTATTCATGCTAGAATTGTATTAACTGGAAACTTGATACATGTGTGGATACGTAGACAAAACACTGTGTCCCTAGTAAGCCTCTACTAGACTAGCTCGTTAATCAAAGATGGTTAAGTTCCCTGACCATAGACATGTGTTGTCATTTGATAACTGGGATCACATCATTAGGAGAACAATGTGATGGACAAGACCCATCCATTAGATTAGCATTATGATCGTTCTGTTTTATTGCTATTGCTTTCTTCATGACTTATACATATTCCTTTGACTATGAGATTATGCAACTCCCGGATACCGGAGGAATACCTTGTGTGCTATCAAATGTCACAATGTAACTGGGTGATTATAAAGATGCTCTACAGGTATCTCCAAAGGTGTTTGTTGGGTTGGCATAGATCAAGATTAGGATTTGTCACTCCGAGTATCAGAGAGGTATCTCTGGGCCCTCTCGGTAATGCACATCATGATAAGCCTTACAAGCAATGTGACTAATGATTTAGTTGCGGGATGATGCATTACAGAACGAGTAAAGAGACTTGCCAGTAACGAGATTGAACTAGGCATGAAGATACCGACGATCGAATCTCGGCCAAGTAACATACCGATGATAAAGGGAATAACGTATGTTGTCATTACGGTTTGACCGATAAAGATCTTCGTAGAATATGTAGGAACCAATATGAGCATCCAGGTTCCGCTATTGGTTATTGACAAGAGAGGTTTCTCGGTCATGTCTACATAGTTCTCGAACCCGTAGGGTTCGCACGCTTAACGTTCGATGATGATTTTTGTATTATATGAGTTATGTGATTTGGTGACCGAATGTTTGTCGGAATCCCGGATGAGATCATGGACTTGAAGAGGAGTCTCGAAATGGTCGAGAGGTAAAGATTCATATATAAGACGATAGTATTCAGACACCGGAAGTGTTCTGGGGGTACCGGGTACGTATCGGGTCACCAGAAGGGGTTCCGGGCAACCCCCGATAAGCTATATGGGCCTAATGGGGCAAGATGGGAAACACACCAGCCA
>NC_041388.1:246595078-246655180 GCF_002162155.2 Triticum dicoccoides
ATGGGCTGGCCAAATTGGAGAAGGAAAGAAAAAGGGAATAGGATTCCCCCTTCCCCTTGTTCCCTTCCTACTCCGAATAGGAATAGGAATAGGAAAGGGGGGAGGCCGAATTGGGAGGACCCCAAGTAGGATTCCTCCAACTTGGGGCGCCCCCTTGGCTGCCTATCCTCCCCTCCAACCTATATATTTGTGGGGGGCACCGCTAGAACACACAACAAACATTGATAGCCGTGTGCGGCGCCCCCCCTCCATAGTTTACGCCTCCGGTCATATTCACGTAGTGCTTAGGCAAAGCCCTGCGTGGATCACTTCACCATCACCGTCACCACGCCGTCATGCTGACGGAACTCTCCCTCGACACTTTGCTGGATCAAGAGTTCGAGGGACGTCATCGAGCTGAACAAATGCAGAACTCGGAGGTGCCGTACGTTTGGTGCTTGATCGGTCGGAACGAGAAGAAGTTCGACTACATCAACCGCGTTGTCAAACACTTCCGCTTTCGGTCTACGAGGGTACGTGGACACACTCTCCCTCTCTCGTTGCTACGCATCTCCTAGATAGATCTTGCATGAGCGTAGGAAATTTTTGAAATTGCATGCTACGTTCCCCAACAGTGGCATCCGAGTCAGGTCTATGCGTAGATGATTTGCACGAGTAGAACACAAAGAGTTGTGGGCGATGATAGTCATACTGCTTACCACCAACGTCTTATTTTGATTCGGCGGTTTTGTTGGATGAAGTGGATCGGACCAACCTTACATGACCACGTTCATGAGACTGGTTCCACCGACAAACATTCGGTAATATTTCCCCAATATTTGATGTGCAAATTTGTTATAATGATTGCATGCCTCCTATTTATGATGATTATAATGATGAAAGTGGATTCGGAGAAGTCATGACTTTATTTAGTGATGAATCTGCTATTTTGGAAGAGGTTTCAATTGATTATGATGAGAACAAAGTTGCTATTTATGATGATTACGATGATGACATGTATGCTATATTGAATAATGATAATCATGAAACTTGTCATCATGATTTGAATTTTTAATCCCATGATAGTTATTTTGTTGAGTTTGCTCCCACCACTATTGATGAGAAGAAATTTGCTTATGTGGAGAGTAATAAAATTCCTATGCTTATGCATCATGAAAAGAGTGCTTTATGTGATAGTTATATTGTTGAATTCATTCATGATGCAGCTGAAAATTAGTATGAGAGGGGAAGATATGCTCATATATATTGCAATAATATCAAGTTTCCTCTCTATGTGTTGAAAATCTTGAAGTTGTGCTTGTTATGCCTTCCTATGCTAGTTGATTCTTGTTCCCGTAAATTGTTTGATCACAAAATCCCTATGCATAGGAAGTGGGTTAGACTTAAATGTGCTTGCCATGTGCTTCATGATGCTCTCTTTGTGTTTCAATTCTTATCTTTTATGTGAGCATCATTGAAATCATCATGCCTAGCTAAAAAGGCATTAAAGAAAAGTGCTTGTTGGGAGACAACCCAACACTTTTACCTAGTGTTTTTATGTGTTAACATGATTAAGCTACTGTAGTAATCATGTTTTATTGCTTTTGTTTCAATAAAATGCCAAGTAAAGCCTTTGGGATCATGTTGGGTGATAGTTGATTTGATCTTGCTGAAAAACAGAAACTTTTGCACTCACGAAAATAATTCTCATTTTTAACATAAGCGCGATAAATTTTCTGATTATTTTTTTAGAAGATTAATAGACAAATTTCCCAGGTTTTCCTAATTTTTAAGAATTTTTGGAGGAGTAGAAGTATGGTTGGAGTATAGATTACTACAGACTATTCTGTTTTTGACAAATTCTGTTTTCAATGCATAGTTTGCTTGTTTTCTAGTTTCTATGGCTTATATTGCTCAATATAAATTGTGTAAATGATATGATATAGTAGGCATTGTGTGGAAACAATTATGAATCGTGTCTTTGACAGTACCAAAGTGAAATGGTTTGCTCTTTATCATACTAACCTATCTCACAAAGTTCCGTTAAGTTTTGTCTGATTGAAGTTTCCAAGTTTTGGGTGAGATGTCGATATGAGGAGAATAAGGAGTGAAAATACCCTAAGCTTTGGGATGCCCAAGGCACTCCAAGGTAATATTCAAGGAAGATCCAAGCAACTAATCTTGGGGATGCCCCGGAAGGCATCCTCTCTTTCGTCTCCAACATTATCGGTAACCTCACTTGGAGCTATGTTTTCAGTTGTCACATGATATGTGTTTTGCTTGTTGTCGGTATCAAAACTGGTCGATCTCGGGTAGGGGGTCCTGAACTGTGTGTCTGTGGATCGAAGGTAACATGAGGCAAGGGACACGATGTTTACCCAGGTTCGGGCCCTCGTAATGGAGGTAATACCCTACTTCCTGCTTGATTGACTTTGATGAGTATAGGGGTTACAAGAGTTGATCTACCTCAAGATCGTAATGGCTAAAACCTAGATGTCTAACCTATATGGTTGTGATTGACTTTGATGAGTATAGGGGGCCAGGGTTGTACAAAGTTCTTTTATAGAGAAAGGAAACTATGCGACTAGCAGCCAAGCTTGACATCCACACCAAGGAGAGTCCCAGTCGCAGGTGGAGGCTGGAGGAGGTCGACGGTGGATGAACAGTAGCCCCTGGAGGCTGGAGGAGGTCGACGGTGGAGACGAACAGTAGCCCGTGGAGTCCCGTTTTGCGGTACGCCACACCCCTCCCAATGAACAGGACCCTCGTTTCGACCATAGCACTCCAACACAAGTCTGTTTCCTCTGTTTTGCGGTACGCCACACCCCTCCTGATCAACAGGACCCCGTTTTGACCATAGGAGGTCCAAGAGAAGTCCGTTTCCTACGTTTTGCGGTACACCAGACCCCTCCCGATGAACAAGATCCCATTTCGACCGTGGCCGGTTGAACAGAAGGCCGTTTCCTCCGTTCTGCTGTATGCCGGGCCTCGTTTCGATCGGTTATTCCATCCAAGCCGGTTGGCTCCCGATGAACACGACGACGCAGTTCCTCCGTTTCGACCCAGCTGGTTGGCTGCCGATGAACAGGACGTCGTCGCTGCCTCTCCATGTACACGAGCCCTGCCCGTACGTATGCACGAGTAGGCATTCGAGACCCCGCCCGTATGTACGTACGTGGCCGTATTTACTTTATTGCACCCTAGATGTACGCTCGTGTACATGATATTAACGGGACTGCGTGACATGCTACATGTGCGCCTCTACTACGACACGTGCGCGCCTATATTACGACATGTGCCCTTCCTTACACGGCCACGGTTCATCACTGCAGCCTGCAGACAGACCGATCAACCAGTATGTATATACACGTTCGCGACCAGAATGACAATGCTACGTACACTTCGACCAGCTGGGTCCCGACTGCCAGGGAGGATAAGGAGGAACTTCCTCGTGTGCGAAGATGTAACTGGTGGGTCCCAGTAGTCAGGGGGAAATGTTTTTTTTCATGAAATACGGTGGCCCGTCTGGTGGATCCCTACTATCAGGTGGAGGAATCATTATTTTCCGCGTAATGAGGAGGCACTTCTGTGATGCCCTGAGACCGTTGCGCAAGGTGTCTTCCGGTTATTCGCTATTGTTATCTTGTCATTTGCTTGTGTGTTGCATCTTGCCATGTCATCATCCGCATTGCCTCTGCATGTTTTCAAAACTTGCATCCGTCCGAGTTCCCCCAGTTCTTTCCGTTGTCCGCTCTGAGCCCGTCCACACTTGCACACGCCCGCGGCACATCTGAAATATTATTTTATAAGTGGCGGGAAATGTTCTCCGAATGCGATGAAACTTGGCAGGCGGCCTATCTACACTATAACAACACCGCATACCAACTTTCAACCCATTCCGAGAACATTTTCCGGCCACTTATAAAATAATATTTCAGATGTGCCGCGGGCGCGTGCAAGTGTGGACGGGCTCAGAACGGACAACGGAAAGAACTGGGGGAACCCGGACAGATGCATGTTTTGAAAACATGCAGATGCAATGCAGATGATGACATGGCAAGATGCAACATGCAAGCAAATGACAAGACAACAACAGCAAATAACTGGAAGACACCTGGCGCAACGGTCTCGGGGCGTCACAACACTCCACCACTACGAGAGGATCTCGTCCCGAGATCTAGGATGGCACCGGAGGGGAAACGGAAGAGGAAGACGAGAGGTAAAACTAAGTTGCTTCTTTGACAAACGAGTGAAACCATGAACGTTGAGAGGTTAAACCATTTCGAGAAAAGAATACAACAGAGATAAACGAGGTTGAAAACACTCCATTAGAAAGGAGGAACAAGGAACATTACGGGAACCTTGTAGGTTGACAGACATAAGAAAAATGTTACAATGTACAAGAAGTACATGCAAGCACTCCGGTAGCAACGAAATGAACAAGGAACGATAACGACCAAATACGACAACACTCCACTTGGAAATGGAAGGCATAGAATATGAACTTCGCAAAAAGAAAGCACTTGGGTGAGACTCCGGTTAGAAGAGGAATGATAGAAATAACACTCCGGTTAAAACAAGATAGAGAAGGGAAAAGAATGATATCATTTGGACAGCATTCCGACTGTAAATGGAAGAATTTGAGTATTAACTTGACAAGCTGAGAAGATACTTGATGAAATCAACAACACACTGCCTCCGGAACTATTGAAAGAAAGTCACAATGGATAAGAAAGATTTCAGGCAGCACTCCGGTTGTGAAGGGATGAAAGACTTGATAAAATGAAAGAACTTGAGCGGCGGGCACACACTCCGGTTAAAAGGATAAGCATGAAAAGATCATGATCTTCACCACTCGAGATGATTACTGAAAAGAGTAATATCACAAAGCCTCCAGAAGAAATGAAAGAATGAAATGTAATGGGCGGAGAGGAACAAGATCTTGAGAGAGCATGCTTACAACAAATGCTGGAATGGAGTTGTTGGATTATCAACAACGAAAAGCATAAACTTGATATGGACTTATGGAATACATCTCAAAATTATGAGGTGACAACCTGCCACTCACGGAAAAAAGATAGATTGGATTGATATCAACAAGGAGATTCGGAGTTTGTTTGACGCCCCAACGCATAACTATAGCGGCGGTATAGCCGGTCTAACGTCGGACGTTTTCGGTCTTCGGAAACAGTCGTCGGGCCTCTGTCTCTTCTCTTCTCTCAGCTCGAGCCCTTCTGCACAGCCCACAAGTTCCAACCGACCCCTCGCGTGCGTGTCCGAAACTTCCCCGGACCCGACCTGGACAGTTGTCACCGTTAGGTCCGGATCATCCCCAAACATCTACAAAACATCTACATTTTTCTTTTTGTACTCGCTATCTATTTGTTTCTGGACCGTCCGATTACATCGAAGGGACTAGATCGTCCTTAATCTAACTCACTCACTATGTATATATATTAGCCTATCCCTAGACCGAATCCCTAATTTTTAGGGATCCTACCCTAGCGTCGCCGCCACTCTCTCGGGATCCCCCAGATCCGATCCAAACCACCAATCGACCAGCGCCACATCGCCTCCTCCTCCAGCCTCTGTTGCTTCCTCGCTCTAAACCCCTGCATACTCTCGTGCTTCCCGTCCACCGCCGTAAGCAGCAGCGCCACCGGAGCTCCCTTCGCCATCAAGCATTAGCAGGTCGCCGCACCTCTTCTCCGTCTCCTCCTTCCTCTGGCTCTCTCATCTCTCTCTCTTACCCGAATCCCCTCCCTTTCTGTTTGGCTACAGGATGAGCCCAGCCGCTGAGCTCAAGCTACCTCGCCCAACCTTCCTCATCACCGTCTTCGACCAGGCAACCAGCACCGTCACCAAGACCTTGCCTCCACCCCGGAACTCGCGCCACCGCCAGAGATGGCGCATCCCCTCGCCCGATCTTTCGCGATCCAAACCACAGCCCTCCTATTGCAGCGCCATGGGTGGCTACAGCCCAAGCTCGTGCCCATCCTGGATCCACCCCATTCGCCAAGGCCGGTCCCTGCCGAATCTGCCCGCCTCCGGCACCTCCGTGCTTCACCGCCGCCGAAGCCCGCTGCCACTTTCGCTGCCGTCGTCGCTTCCTATCGAGAAGAGGGCGTGCCTCCTCTGCATCGAACGGGGCCACTCCAACGCCCGCTGCCTCCTCCTGCACGGCCGGCCCAGCACCAGCGCCTATGACCGCGCCTAGGCCAGCCGCCTCCAAGGCCCAGCCGCAAGCCCCGCGGCCCAGCTTCCTCCTCCACCCACCGGGCCAAGCCCATGGGTGAGCTGACCCCAGGGCCCCTTCTTTTTTTTCTTCCAACTGCTGGGCCAGTTCAGTTTCAGCCCGTGGTCATTTTTTCCCTTGGACGTTTTGCTAAATATCCTGAACATGCATATTAGAGAAATGCCATTTTCTTGCATTGCTCATAATTTAAATAACCGTGCACCAGATTAAAATGATCTCTATATGAAAAATGCTTAGGATTTCATCTAGTTTCATAATATGCAACTTTCACCCATGTTTAAAATGCTTAAAATGTTGTTTGACTAAATTTTGCTCATATGCCATGTTAAAATGATTTAATTCATAACTAAATAACCGTAGCTCCAAACCTAACAAACTTTATATGTAAATGGGGTAGAAAAATGCCTAGTTTAACATGGTGGCTTTACTTTGCATGTTTAATAACTCTAAAATATGGTTTAGGGCAGAACAGTACCAAATCCATAATTATGCTTATGAAGATTTTCTGGACTTGTTGCTTGTTGTTCCGGCCTCATTTAAACTTTCCTAGATAGGTAGTTTTCATATGCTTCACCTCTTGCCATGTTCAACAACATTTAATATTGTTGGGTACCTAAACGAGAGAGAACTAAATAATTGATGTGGTGTTCCATCAATATGAAACTCGTTGCATATTGAGCTCCACTTAACTTGTAGTTTTGCTTGTGCACTTTGCCATGCCATGCCTCATTAATCCGGACATGCATCATACTTGGTTGTGCATCATGTCATGCTTATGTGGTGGTTGTTTACTATGTTGTTTGCTTCTTTCCGGTGTTTCTTCTTCAGGTTGGTTCCAATAACGTCGCGTTTGTGAGGATTCGTTCGACTCCGTCCGTTTGCCTTCTTCATGGACTCGTTCTTCTTCCTTGCAGGATTTCAGGCAAGATGGCCATACCCTCGAAATCACTTCTATCTTTGCTTGCTAGTTGCTCGCTCTATTGATATGCCTATGCTACGATACCTATCACTTGCTTTATCATGCCTCCCATATTGCCATGTCAGGCCTCTAACCCTCCTTTCCTAGCAAACCGTTGTTTGGCTATGTTACCGCTTTGCTCAGCCCCTCTTACAGCGTTGTTAGTTGTAGGTGAAGATTGGAGATTGTTCCTTGTTGGAACATGTTTATTATTGGGATATCACAATATCTCTTATTTAATTAATGCATCTATATACTTGGTAAAGGGTGGAAGGCTCAGCCTTATGCCTGGTGTTTTGTTCCACTCTTGCCGCCCTAGTTTCCGTCATACCAGTGTTATGTTCCTTGATTTTGCGTTCCTTACGCAGTTGGGTTATAATGGGAACCCCTTGATAGTTCGCCTTGAATAAAACTCCTCCAGCAAGGCCCAACCTTGGTTTTACATTTGCACTAAGAACCTAGCCTTTTTCCCTTGGGTTTCCGGAGCCCGAGGGTCATCTTTATTTAACCCTCCCCCCGGGCCAGTGCTCCTCTGAGTGTTGGTCCATACTAGAGCCCCTTGAAGCGCCACCTCAGGGAAACTTGAGGGTTGGTTTTAGTTGTACGGATTGCTCATCCGGTGTACCCTGAGAACGAGATATGTGCAGCTCCTATCGGGATTTGTCGGCACATCTGGGTGTCTTTGCTGGACTTGTTTTACCATTGTCGAGATGTCTTGTAACCTGGATTCTGAGTCTGATCGGGTCTTCCTGGGAGAAGAAATATCCTTCGTTGACCGTGAGAGCTTGTGATGGGCTAAGTTGGGACACCCCTGCAGGGATTTGATCTTTCAAAAGTCGTGCCCGCGGTTATGGGCAGATGGGAATTTCTTAATGTCCGATTGTAGAAAACTTGACACTTAACTTAACTAAAATGCATCAACCGTGTGTGTAGCCATGATGGTCTCTTCTCAGCGGGGTCCGGGAAGTGAACACGATGTTGGAGTTATGCTTGAACCTAAGTAGTTTCAGGATCACTTCTTGATCACT
Source organism: Triticum dicoccoides (assembly GCF_002162155.2). Taxonomy (NCBI): domain Eukaryota; kingdom Viridiplantae; phylum Streptophyta; class Magnoliopsida; order Poales; family Poaceae; genus Triticum; species Triticum dicoccoides. The sequence goes on from NC_041388.1 coordinate 246,603,300, forward strand.
TCTAGTTCACGACCGTGCTTTGCTTCTCTTCTCGCTCTCTTTTGTGTAAGTTAGCCACCATATATGCTAGTGCTTGCTGCAACTCCACCTCACTACCTTTTCCCTACCCATAAGCTTAAATAGTCTTGATCGCGAGGGTGTGAGATTGCTGAGTCCCCGTGACTCACAGATTACCTCCAAAAACCAGTTTGCAGGTGCCGATGAAACCATGCAGGTGATGCAACCAAGCTCAAGGAGGAGCTCGATGAAGATCGTGTTCATTGAGTTGTTTAGTTTCCAGTAGATCAGTAGTGGAGCCTAGTTGGGGCGATCGAGGATCTGTAGCATTAGGGGTAGTCTTCTTTATTTTGGTTCTGTAGTTAGGCCTTGATTGTATCTGGATGATGTTATGCTTTATTCATGTATTTTGTGAAGTGACGATTGTAAGCCAACTATGTACCTCTTTTCTTATTCAGTACATGGGATGTGTAAAGATTACCCCTCTTGTGACATTGCCTTCAATGCGGTTATGCCTCTAAGTCGTGCTTCGACACGTGGGAGATATAGCCGCATCGAGGGTGTTATAACTTCCTTGCTGCGGTAGTGGACCCAGCTGTCAGCCTCTCCACGTACAATACTCTTCTGATGGAAGTTGTTCCTTGACCACATTGACCACGCCGCGCCTAGAGCACCAAGGCGGTGGATGACGGCGAGTGACGGTGTCCTGGACTAGGGGGTACTCACCACGTCATCTCCTGATCTGTTAGATTGCGCCGAGGACCCCTATGGCCGTATACTCATGGGCCAGTTCGGACAGCTGTCGCATACAAGGAAGATTCCACAAAGACTTGGCGATCAAGACAAGGACTCCTCCCCACCGGCGTATTCGGCTAGGACTCTTGTTATCCTAGGCCTCTGGTGCATTATATAAACCGAGGCCAGGCTAGTCGATAGAACATATACATACAATCATACCATATGCTAGCTTCTAGGGTTTAGCCTCTCCGATCTCGTGGTAGATCAACTCTTGTAATACCCATATCATAAATAACAATCAAGCAGGACGTAGGGTTTTACCTCCATCAAGAGGGCCCGAATCTGGGTAAACATCGTGTCCCCTGCCTCCTGTTACCATCCGCCCTAGACGCACAGTTCGGGACCCCCTACCCGAGATCCGCCGATTTTGACACCGACATTTGTGCTTTCATTGAGAGTTCCGCTGTGTGATCGACAAGAGGATCGATGGCTCGCCTGCAGATCAACTGTGACTTCGGCATCTTCGTCACCAGCTCGACTGGTCACCTTGGTTCGACCAAGAACTGTGCCCCGTGTTCGGATCACCATGTTCGGATGAGGGCCTTCATCAAACATCAACTCCGATCTCTATCAGGATCATGGAGGAATCATCCATGGAGCTCGGGGGCTCAACGTCAACATTGCCCTCAAGCGGCCGTGCTATTTTTCTGGACAACAAACTTGTGTCCGCCGCCACCGCCTCCTCAAGTGTTTTTTTAACGATCGCTTTGGTGGAATTGTGCGGAATTGAGTCTACAACAACTCTGAAAAATTTCTTCGAGTTCCGATGGAGGAATCTCTGGCAATCCACGATATACCGGAGCCGTGTCAAATCTGGACGGGAATCTGGATGAGTTTAGGGCATGGTGTCCAGCTTCTAGCTCAGACGTCCTTTGGAAGATCCAACCGTTGATTGGCTGCGGAATCCCTATATCTACCGCCTCTCAAAATTTCAGCTCGATCCGACCGTCCAAGCTCCGGGAAACTTCCGATTAGTACATCACTTTTCGGATCTATTTTCTGCGTGAAAACAAATCCGACCCGAGTTCGTCTTTTTTATGAATGGGATTTTGGACATCCCTTTTGAAGAAGTTTTGTATGGGGTATTGTGTTTTGTTCCCGAACACATCCCACTAACTTTAAAATCTTTTGAACATGATCTTCAACATCATGCTGGTGTCAAACCAATCCGGCAATATTACTCCAAGGCTGCCGACCTGCGCTAGACACGTCGTCGCTTTGCCGAGCCGAGCTCAACTTCTTCGAATCATCATCTCGGCAAGCCAAATAAGAGTCCGGCATCGCGAAGGATAAATCATCACCAACATCGCCGCCCCACGGATTACACGGAGCGGGCACACCGGCATCGCCGCACGGTCACTTCATTAAGCTGGCATTGACCACGTCACGACCTGCATCGGCAGGGCCGCACTGTTGCTTCTTCAAGCTGGTGTCCATCACGCCGACCTACTTCGACTCATCGGCTGGCATCGTGGCTTCGACATCTCGGCTGGACCGGGGGCTTCATCATCTTTCATCAACCTACTCCTGTGACTTTGGCATCATCAGTCGACCATCTTCGTCACGATTAGCTGGACCGAGGGCTTTGCCTTGGCAAGCCAACCTTTGCCAGCATTGCCATGCCATCGTTTTATCGCCCATCAGGCAATGGGTGGGTGGATCGAGTCCCAATTTTGGGAATCACCTTCCTTCAGATTGCTACAACAAATAAACCAGGTGCTAATAATCCTAGTATTTTTTGCTTGTTTAGGTTCATTTTTCCCAAGAAATTATTACTCTGGCTTGTCCATCATATGTACACAGGTCTATCAAATGGTGGCCGCATTAACGAGGTCGCATGGTGGTTCGGTCAGTCTCCGTACATAGTCCGGCAAACGCCGCATCCGGAACTCGGACCGACTTGTGAATTCAGGCTTTGCCACGCCTTTACCGCATCACGCTGACGCCCTGCATCGACATTGACTTCGGCGCCAGGCCATATTTCTTTTATTACTCACTTTGCATAAATTATTTATTATGCAACGATTTTTTTAATTATCATTATTACTATTATCTCCGGTTTGCACTATTTTTTGTGCACAGGAAAATGATCCCGAGACTTCGGCGTCACTCTGCCAGTCTGCATTGACCGTGCTATGTCACCACTTCGGCGTGTCGAGCTCTCCGCTCCGCCACCTCGGGACCGCCTTGGGGGATGGAACCTTGTCCCGCATCAAGCTCGGACGGCGTCATCAATACCGAACACATTAACCAGCTAAGTCGCTTTCATGCTCAAAGCTTTAATTTCTAACTTGTGTTCGGTTCGACCAAGCATTATACTTTTTTGGAAAAAAGTTGCTTGTAAAAGATTTCCTTGTCCAAACTTTGTTTGTGACGCATAAATTCAAATACCCAATTCATTTGGGGGCTTCCTTCATGAAGCTTTTCCTCTTGCATATGATTATACTTGTACGGCTTCGTTCCTTGTTCGTGTATTACGCCACAATATGCACCATATTGACTTAAGCGATTGGCAAGCTGGGTTGGCTCGCTCCTGTGTTTACCCCTATGTTCCTGATTGTTCGGCTAGGGAGTAAAGGGAGCACCTCTGCGATTGTCACGATCGGGTCATCCGAGCCGGACCTCAGTCTGGGTGAAGCCGAAAGCTAGCGCTCTTATAGTTTTCAATGATGGTCGGCACACAACGGAACTCATGAGTACAAAAAATCTATTGCACAAGTCTCATAATAAGAATGAGCACCAAAGAAAGATATCGGTGGGGGTACTATTTTCTTCGAAGATGCTTCTTACACTTCGCAGTAATATAGTATAAGTTCCCTGAGCGCGCTTTGTCTGTTACAGCCTTATGGCCTGATTGCCTGGTTATTGGAAACACCATCGATATTCTCGACAGATGGAGTACATAACACTTTTCGGTCCTTGACCGAAGAGGGAGAAGCCGACGGTCGGTTAAGACGCGTTTAAAGTTCGGTTGAACATAGATATGATATAAGTACTTTGGTACATGCAATCATTCTTTTACCCAAGTCACTTGGGGGCTCTTAAATTTATATGAGCCATTTTATGATAAGTGTTCTTCTTCTTAGTGTTGCAAAGTTTTATTATTATTATTATTATTATTATTATTATTATTATTATTATTATTATTATTATTATTATTATTATCTATCACTCCTTTTTTCGACACGAATGTGTGGTCACTAGCCGGGGAGCCTAATTTCTCTCTCAAAGCCGCTAGAGTTTAGTTTGCTAAACTGGCCTAGTGAGAAGTACTCCGCCCTCAGGATAGGAGGTTGAAGCCATAGGATGGCCCGCTTGAAGTCTTGAGATAGGATGTATCATGTTAAAGCACGACAGAAGCACTTCTTTTGCTAAGGCCAATTTTCGGATTGGCACCGAACACTTGATCTTGTTCGGACGTCAAGTTTTTACTGACGTTTTTTGGTTTTCCAAGCTTATGGCACTTTTAAACTATTTGTGTGTTTTCAGCACAAGTCTCGCGGTGCAACGCCGGACACCTTTAGAGATTCGGCAAAAACATTCTCGGATATTGCTATATATGCATCGGTTTCGAATTGTGTCTTCGGTCAATAGTTGGGTTGCCCGGCTCTCGCGCTTGCCTCCTACGTTCCGCTTTGTTCGGCTAGGTGTGCAAAGGGAGAACCACTGTGATTGTGCTTCCAGCTAACATGGTTAAGCACCTCAGTGGAGAAAGCCAAAAACTGACTGTCACAATAAGCATAAACTGGTCAGTGATCCGATGACGGTGTTAAATGACGGGCCATTCATAACAATGGCCGAAGTGTTTACGGCTTGACCTTGACTGTCGCCGAACACTACCGGGGGCTATTAACTGGCCTCCAAACTAAATCCTCGATATTTTGCTCTTACATTGGAGCTGAGGTTTCATGATCATGCTTAGCATGACAACCCAAACAAATGAACCGATAGCGGGACTATTTTCTTTGGAAGACATTTCTTCTGTTAAACATTAATATAACATATCTCTCTGCGTACCTTTGTTTATAAAACCGTATGGCCAGATTGCCTTATTCGTTGTAAATCTTTGCCCTCATAAAGGCTTTATAAAGTAGGACAAACACTCCTTGGCTATTGGCCGAGGAGGTGGAAGCCGATGGTCGGTCAACAAAGTTTTGTACAATGCGGATCCGAGCACTAATGACGTAAAGTACTTGGATACATAGAGTCATTACACATAATTTGTGATTTTACTATGGATATCAGTCCTTAATTCGGCCACCCGTGCCCGCATTAAGGCTCGGGGGCTACTGGGCTTCGGGCTTATTATTTACAAATATTAAATGGGCACATCGATCCCCTGATCTGGTGTTGCCACCCGACCAGTGTCTCGGGGGCTACTGCATTGCCTGTCCAATGTAGAAAATTTTAAGTGTAATACAGTTTCCGAGGAGATTTTGATCCTCAGGTTGGTCGGCCGCACCCAACCTGAGTCTCGAGGACTGAGCACGCCGCTTTTTGTGTCCCGAAGTATTCTGCCGAGCTAGGACTTGATCCTCAGACCAATTTTGCAATCAACCTGAGTCTCAACGGCTACTGGGATCAGCGGTCTTATGTCATCCTTCATGTGCATCTTGGGTTTTAGACCGATACCCACCTTGAGGGCTATTGGCTATATATCTCGGCAGAGAATAAATTGCACCAATCAAAAATATTGACAAAAATCGGCCCACATTCGGGGTGGTGCACCACCTCGGAAGCAGTCCGGCATAAAGCTCGGGCGCTAGTGGCTGGCTCCATAGAGGGCATTTCCGGCATTAAGCTCGGCTAAACTCCTTCAAACTTCTTTGAACCAAGGTGATTTACGACACCTCGGATACATAGTCTGGCGTTGGAGCTCGGATACAGTCCGGCGTTGGAGCTCGGATACATTTCGGCGTTAGAGCTGGGAAGCAGTCCGGCGTTGGTGCTCGGCTGCAAAAGATACCTCGAATGCAGTCCGGTGTTGGAGCTCGGATGCAAGAGGACGCTGCCGCCCGGGAACAACTTCAAACCCGAGGTGTGGCATAAAAATAACAAGGCATTGATAAAGGCCGGAAACTTAAAGGGGCTCCTCGGATACCCGACGTGTAAACTCGTCGAATGCATTTCGGCGATCCTCAAGATCGAAGATGAGAAGATTTGTTGAACCAATTTTCAAGACCGACGACCGAAGATGAAGAACGGTTTGGAAGAATCGAGGAGCGTCCCTAACTTGAAGACCGGTTCAGGGGGCTACTGACGGTGTCCTCGACTAGGGGGTACTCACCATGTCATCTCCTGATCTGTTAGATTGGGCCGAGGACCCCCATGGCCGTATACTCATGGGCCAGTTCGGACAGCTGCCGCATACAAGGAAGATTCCACAAAAACTTGGCGATCAAGACAAGGACTCCTCCCCACCGGCGTATTCGGCTAGGACTCTTGTTATCCTAGGCCTCTGGTGCATTATATAAACCGAGGCCAGGCTAGTCGATAGAACATATACATACAATCATACAATAGGCTAGCTTCTAGGGTTTAGCCTCTCCGATCTCTTGGTAGATCAACTCTTGTAATACTCATATCATCAATATCAATCAAGCAGGACGTAGGGTTTTACCTCCATCAAGAGGGCCCGAACCTGGGTAAACATCGTGTCCCCTGCCTCCTGTTACCATCCGCCCTAGACGCACAGTTCGGGACCCCCTACCTGAGATCCACCGGTTTTGACACCGACAGCGAGGCCTAGGAAGGGGACGACACGGAGCCGGGGAAGACGCGGTAGTGGATGCCCACGCAGAGAGGAGTACGAGGGTTCATTGGTTCGGCTGCGGTGTGAGGTTGTTGTCACCGCAGAATAACAGGGGGTGTGGGTGAGTAGAGGGATGGACTGGTCAGTGGTGGGAGTAGTAGGGGTGGTGAGGCCTCCGCGGCAACACAGCTGGCCACGGGAGGCAGGAGCATGTGGCACGACCAGCGCTGGTTTGGGCAGCTGGAGCAAGAAGACCAGAGGTTGAAGAAGCACTATGGTCGTTGGATAGACATCATACGGTTACTAGAGCTAGAATCATTTATATTGACTAAGTTGACTAAGCCCTTCGTCCGCGTCAATTTAGTAGGCCCACAATTCAGCATCCAACTACGATGGGTCCCAGCTAGCAGGGGGTATTCATTTTTTTGTGCGTAATAAGGAGGCACTTCCTTGCGTGCGAAGATATAGTTGGTGGGTCCGACCTGTCAGCGTGGGGAACATTTTTCTTGCCCGTAATAAGAACACACTTCCTTGCGTGCGAAAATGTAGCTGGTGGGTCCCAGCTATCAGGGGGAGAAAACATTATTTTTCAAGGTAAAAAGGATGCAGTTGCATGCATGCGTCCATGGGCGTGGTGCGCACCACTATCAGCCTCTCACATATAGTCATCTTTCGATGACTCTCGTTTGTTGACCATATTGACCACACCGTGCAAAGCGCACCAAGCCGATGGACGACAGCAAGGCCCCAGACTGGAACGCCCTAGAGATGGGGAAGACATGGCAGTGGAGTCGCAGACGGAGAGGAGTGGGAAACTTGACTGGTTCGGGTGTGGGGTGGGACTACACTCAGTAGAGAATAACAGGAGGTGCGGAGGAGTGGAGGGATGGCCTGACCATCGGTAGGGTAGCATTTCACTGCAAGGCGCGCAAAACAGCGCCGCTGGACACCGGAGGCTGGAGCAGGCGGTCCCGGCAGCGCTGGGGGAAGAAGACGAGAGATTGAAGAAGAATGGCATTCGTTGGATGTAAATCCAACGCCTTGCTTAGGCTTCGACCTTTGTATTTTTATTTTTTGCAAAAGTGCTTAGGCTTCGACCTACTGGACCATGTCAGCCAGTCCATTTGTTTTTTAATCCATTTGGTGGGCTGGGTGAAACAATGATGTAGTGCCTATGCAACCCGTTTATATATTATGGTAGAATTTAAAGTCCATTTGCATTTTTCTCGAAATCGAGGAACTTGCTAGGCTGGGTGAAAATATCATGTTGGGTTGGACAGAGAAATGTTATAAAAACATAAACACATGATTACACGTCTATTACTGCATTGGTTAGTAAAACCTTTGCAAGCTTATGTACACAATCACCAGGAGTTAACTTGCCAAGTTATATATAAACAATTATTATTATTATTATTTTGTAAGAACTTTCGATTTACGAAATAAAATATCATTTTAATTTGATGAGTTAATAGGACGTGGGGTATTATTATTATTTAGGCTAGACGTGGGACAGTTGAGTTGGTTCTAGGGAAAAGTACTGGGAGAAAACTCAGATTACATCGAAAAAGAAAGTGGGAGAAAATTCAGATATAGGATTAATGAAAACAAAAATAAAGGAAGTGGGAAGGTCTATAAAATGGTTGGACGAATGACAGGTTTAATGGAACCTTATGTTGTTACTATGATATATATGTAATAAAGTAAGATATAAATATAAATATGAATACTATTATAGAAGGGAAAACATAGGTTTAGTTTTGCACTCTTATAGAAAAATAGAACTGAGCTGTGCGTCGTCTTGAAAAAACAAAATAACCTGGGTTGCTGATCTTATAGACAAGCTAGGCCGGGAGGTCCAGAGGCCGCTTGATACCTGCTGGATCCAAAAAAAGTTAAACATGTCGTGGGCTGCGCATGTTAAACAACAAAACCTAGGCCATGCACCTGGTGGGCCCGGGACTGTCAGGCTCTCGACGAACAATCGTCTCCCGATTCCCCTTGTTTTGCTGACCATGTTGAGAACGAAGACGGCGGCGCCGTAGCGAGAGCACTAAGGCGGAGGACGACATCAAGACCTCAGACCGAACAAACTGGAGCGGGGGAAGACGCGGGCATAGGGGAGTACAACTGTTGACTTGTTCGGGTGCAGGGTAGGCCAGTGGAGCTGCCGCCGCCAGACAATGTGTGGGAGTAGAGAGATGGCCTAGGCAACACCATAGGCTATGATGGGTCACCGAGGCATGCGCGGCAATGCCGCCAGCCACTGTATATGATAAGGATGAAAAATTGAACAAAATAAAGAAATACAAATGGATAGGTGGTTGGTCCTAGATGTCTGTGTACGAGACCTGCTGGGTCCACCTGAGAAGGGGAATATGTTGGGAGGAAGGAGATAGAAAGCACGGCAGCCTAGTGAACTTGTTACATACATAAGCAAATAGCCACTAAAAACAGGTTAATGTGTTCTTAGACGAAATATTCCGAAAAAACAAATAATATGACACATGGGCTAATGCATGTGTAACAACCCCAAAATTGGGTTATCAATTTTTGTGTTGTTATTCCTTCCTGGCATTTGTTTTTAAATTTTTCTCCTGAGTTTGTTGGATGACTCTGAGATTTCTTGCCATTTCCAACTCTTGCTCATGTCTTTGTCAGTGGGCAAGACCTCACTTGCAGCATCTCAAACCCTCACAAACCCTAATTCCAAATTTTTGGAATTTCAATATGCTCTTTGTGAATACAAAGGAGTCATCATTTTCCTTGATCTTTTGATCATCCCAATTGTTCCCAGAGACCCTCCTACCTTTCTAAACTCTGGATATGCAAAAATATTGCTAAGTCCTATGCAATATTTTTAATTTGTGATGTATTCCTTTTCTTGTCTTTCTGAGGAATAAAATCCAAAGGTATAGCTAGTCATCTCCTAAATTCATGAACATTTGTGGAGACGATATTTGTGCCTAATCTTACCTCTGGCAATAATATTGGCCACTTTTAAATAAGGGAATTTGCCTTTTTCCTAATTTAAGCCAATATTGCATTTCTGCCATTTTCCAAAGGAGCTACCATTTTTATAGCAAGGGAAATTCCCAAATAATTTGTGGAGCTTGTACTTGCTATATATTCACCATTTCCATCCAAACCCATGCTTCAAAGATCATAATTTGAGCACATGATCCAATGCAAGTTTCTGCCCTGTTTGAAAGTTTTGCAAAGGAAGTGCTTGAGCCCTTGATCCATTGGAGCTGAAATTTTTCAGGGTGTTTAACATTGATAAATCACCTCTGGATACCAAAAATCAGCTCAATCCATCTAACCAATCTTCCTTGGCTATTTTCTCAAGTTTTCTGTTTCGATTGCTTTTCTATGAGGGAAGTACCCTCATAGATGATCAAAATGAGCTGAAACTTTTCCATCAGTCTCTAATGACCATATCATCATTCTCCACCAAGATTTAGCTCATTCCACTGAACTATGTGAGCACAAGAGCAATTATATGTTTCTTTCTACATTTTTTGGTTGTGAAGCAAGTATATTATAACTTGCTCCATTTTGGCTAACAAATTTCCTAAGACTTCTCATATCCATATAACCTATCTCCACAAAATTTTGGCTCATTTCAGTTAGACATTTGCCCTGGGGATTTTTCTCAAGTTTCTGGGCAGAAATAATAGCTGTGAAGGAAGTACCATTTTGGTAAGTCCATTTGGTATTAAATTTTTATAGTATCATTATATGCTCAAATATCAAGCTTTTCCAAGTTTTAGCTCAACCCATCACTCCTAGTGAGTGCTTCTTCATCATTTGGTTCCTGGATCAGATTTGGTAGTTGCACTGATACTATATTAACTCTTTGTCCTAATGACCTCATAATTCCCAGTACCATAGTCCTTGCTAGCCTAAACCTCCTAGACACCAAGTTTACCTTTTAACCTCTCTGGTTTTACCTCTAGGATGTGGCCAAGTTTGCAACAGCAAACTTGTGAAGCTTAGTTTACTAAGCTCCCTTTGTCTTTGCCTGTTTATTTACCGTGGTAATACTCTATCTTGGACGAACTACGGTGTAGATACGAGCTGGCATCATTAAAGAGCCCAGAGCGCGCCTTGTCCGTGGTGACCATGAAAGCAGCCAGCCAAAACGGTGGTCTACGCACCATTCTCGTCGGCAACGCTACTCCGACCAGCTCTGGCCTGCCCATTAATGTCCTACAGCTCCCTCTCGACGTATTCTTCCCTCTGGACCTCTGGCCCCCTCCGTTTTCTTCTTCGGCGAGCCGTTCCAACGACTGAACAGTGAGCTCCGTGGCCATCGTCGCCTTCCTCACTTTTGTCCTCTTCCTCCTCTCGTCTCTGAGCGCTGCACGTCGCCGTGAGCCTCTGGCGCTCGTCTGCTTCCTCCTCGTCACCTTCCCAACGCTTCCCATGAGCCTTGGCCGCGCCTGCCGACACTGCACCATCGCCGATGCATGGACACGTCGCCTGCCGCGTGCCACCTCCTCCCCTCCCCCTCGAGCCCTCCCCGCGGCTATTTAAGAATGCCTTGAGCATCCTCGCAGTCCACAACCCCCTCCTCGAGCCTCTCCCCGAGCCTAGAGCCCCTCTCTGACCCCCACCGCCGCCATGGCCGCCGCCTCGGGCCTCTATCAATTCCGGCACTCCCAAGCCCTCCTCTCCGTTCCCTCACCACCACTGCATCCCCCATGCACCGGCGAACCTCCCCGTGGCCTCGGCCTCTCCCCTTCTGCACCGTAGCGCTACGTCCACTGGCGACCGAACCCCCTCTCCACCACAGGCCCTGCTGCTCTCTCTCTCTCTCTCTTCAGCGCTCCTCAGCGGTAGCAACCACATCCACCGGATGCGCCTCTCCCTCCCGATCACCTGGATAGGCCACACGCATTGTATGGTGGCCGGAGTCATCGGCACTTGCCGTCGGGACGAGCCGCTCCCTCAGCCAGGCGCGCCCGAGTGGGAGGAAGAAGAAACTTTGGGCAGGGAGGGACCCACTCCGCGCGACCCCACCTGTCGGCGAGTCAAGAGCGCCGCGTCAGATAAGTTAAGACGCCCCGGCCTTTTATGTTTTTTGTACTCTAAAGACGTATTGTCTGAAATACGTTTTCTCTGCTCCAAAAACGTATTCTGAGCTTTACGCTTTCTTATTTTCAGCCCGTCGGCCGAAGCGACTAATTTGTGAACGTTCACCCGTTAAGGCCAGAAATGGATAGATTTTTATTCGATTTCTACTTAACGAACGAACGGCCACAACTTTGCGCTCGTATCTCCGATCGAGGTGATTCCAGCGCTCATGTTCTCTGTTCGTTGAGCTCTTTTTGATGGGACTATTTTCTTGATGTTTGCACATTATGAAAATGCCTATTTTTCCCTTGCCCGTAAATAGCCCCCTTCGAGAGAGAACTATTTCCGGCAAATCTTTTCGCGATCGTTTCACACTTCTTCTCAGAGTATTTGTCGACCCCCAGGCAAGCCAACCTCTTATCATGAGCCCCGAACTTGCATGTTGACTTTACTTGCACCTTGTGTGTGTAGTTGTAGTTGTTTCTGATCGTTTTCGTTTGCAGTTATTCCGTTATGCTTAACATGCATGCTTGTGTTTTCATGATATCTTTTGCCATCATAATTAGAATGTTGTTATTGATAATGCCATGTCACTATACTTTATTTTCATGACATCATTGTAAAATGTTATGATGATTGTAATACACTGTTGATATGCTAGTACTTGGTATTGTCATGTTCTTTATGCAATAGTTGTTCACTTGAGAAGCTTGGTATTTTATTAAAGCATTTGTATGATGCATGCTCATTGTTGCATTCATGCTAAATATGTTCATGATGATGGAGAAGATAATAATATGACTTAATAATCACAACCCTCCTCCATCATCGATGGGATCGAGTCATAGTGCCACCAAATTGAACTTCTTCAGTGCAGCCACATTTTTCCTTTTTGGGAAGGCCTTAATGCGATCTATTGTCATGCCTCCTGCTGGTGCCTCCAACGAGGGAAGGTTATGGGCATGCGCTACCCTGATCAAGTAGGCGGGTATAGGCCTTGTGTGCCCAGGTTTGGTTTTGAGATCATGTCCCCGTTTGGGACCGTTTATTGTTTTGCCACGATGGTGGCCGTTGGTGTATTTGGTAAGCACGGGGCCACCCAGGATTGAACCCAAAAGGGGTGTTGGTCGGAGTGGCCAGGAGAGTGTCATGGCAGTAGTTCGGTTTCGTCGGAATGTCGTTGGTCCACCCGAATGGGATGACGAGGCCATGGATTCCATGGTGTGGGTAAAGTGTGCTACCTCTGCAGAGTGTTTATAAAGTCTGTCGATAGTAGCACAGTTCATAGTAGGTCACACTATCGGGTCTTGGTCGAAATGGAGGATAAACCTGAAATAATTAAGTTGATGAATAATGTGTAACAAATAATGTGGTGACTTGGACTATGAGGCAATCGTGAGTAATCACGATGATGTGTTGATATGATCACGAGACGAGGTGTCGGTGAGTGTTGAACCAAGTGTGGTTCCGTTTGTGATCCGTGAGTGATCACCGTTCGTTATAAGGTAACCCATTGAACCGAGTGTGGTTCCATTTGTGATCCGTGAGTGATCACCGTTCGGTTGCGAGGCAACCCGTTGGTAAGAGAGTCCGAGAGACTCGGTGCACAAGTTGGGTTGCATTGCATGAGTAATATGTTTGCATTTAAAGAACCATGGCAAAACAGGAGATGATTGCATAAAGTTATCATGTTATGTCTGCATTGGATATGACCGGTAGTTTATATTCAGCATAGTTTCATGATGCCATGCCATGCTTTGATTGATATGCTAAATTATGCCATGATTGAGATGATATGCTATGTTTTGCTATTGCCATGTTAGAAGCATATTTTGATATGCCTTGTTATTTTCATACTAGTAAATGCTAAGATATTGTTCATGCTTAGTGGATTTATATTATGCCATGTTTAGTAATTGATATGAGATAGGTTGTTCCATGCGCTTGGTTCTTGCTTTGTCATTTGCTTGTTTGGATGCTATATAATTGGTCATCTTGCAAGTACATTCAATGTACTGACATGGCATGTCAAGCCAGTTTGTAGGTCGTGCCTGGATTGTTCACTTGTTCCGTCGTGCTAGGCCGTAATCTTGCGAGTCCTGTGAGTTATGGAGCCCAGCCAGAGTTGATGAGCCGCCAAACCAAGACTTCTGTCGCCTTTTAAATAGCCTTAGGTCTATGCGAGATAATTGTATTCATCAATGATGTAATCCTCTATACATGTATTTGATGAATATTCTTGTACCTGGAATGTTGTATCATGGACATGTCATGCGTCAGGTGTTATCCTGGGCTGATGTGCGAAGGCCCCCTGCTCCATGCAAATTGGGGTGCCACAGGAGATGGTATCAGAGCAGTCAGGCTGGCATAGGTTATCCTAGCATTAGATCACCGCTACCATTAACCCGTAATGACCCTAAGGGAGTTGACCCATCCCTGGTATCCGGCATGGCCACTGTTAATCAACAGGTGGCACAGTCGGGATTGACACATCCTCACCGTGCTGTATCTGCCTAGTTATCCGTGGAACGAATAGCAACCACATCCTTTCTGGTCGGCCGCACCGTTTACCCTTCGCCATTAAGGGAAAGGTGTTACACCATGTGGGCATATCCCGCATTGCTGCCTATAAAATCCCCTTTCCGCTAGCCGTATCGCTCACTCCTCAATCAGCCATGTCCCTGCAAAGAAGCCTAGCTAGTAACACCCCACCCATGACTCACGCTCTCAAAGCTCCCAAGTTTTACACCCGCACCTTTGCCATCAACCATACAGGTTTTCCACCTATTCTTACTAAGATGCTCACCAAAGCCTTTGCCTGTAATGTTAGCCCAGATTAGCTGGTGTTCCAATCGACACCTATCCCTCACCTTCATCGCTATGACGCAAGAGTGCAAATCTGCCCAAGTCCCACGGCAGATGGTTAGCCTTTGGTTTTTCAGGGCAGAGCCATGCCCACTACTGACTTGGCAATTCAGGCCGCTGCTGTGGAGGCTATCCTATACCTCCGAACCAAGTTCCCGCAAGTGGCAGAGAGGAGGGAGTTCTGCTTTTTCCCCGTGGTGACAGAAGCAGGAATTTAGCCTCCTACCACTGTTCCGGGAGATGACCCAGTGCTACCTCTTGAGCTTGTGTTGGATTTCCCCGAAGAGGAAAGGATGATGCAGCAGAGTAGCGTAAGTATTTCCCTCAGTTTTTGAGAACCAAGGTATCAATCCAGTAGGAGGCCACGCTCAAGTCCCTCATACCTGCACAAAACGATAGCTACTCGCAACCAACGCGATTAGGGGTTGTCAATCCCTTCAGGGTCATTTACGAGAGTGAGATCTGATAGATATAATACTTTTGGTATTTTTGGTATAGAGATGCAAAGTGAAAAGTAAAAGGCAAAGTCAAAAGCAAAGCAAGATTAAAGTGATGGAGATTGATATGATGAGAATAGACCCGGGGGCCATAGGTTTCACTAGTGGCTTCTCTCAAGAGCATAAGTATTCTACGGTGGGTGAACAAATTACTGTTGAGCAATTGACAGAATTGAGCATAGTTATGATAATATCTAGGCATGATCATGTATATAGGCATCATGTCCGCGACAAGTAGACCGAAACGATTCTGCATCTACTACTATTACTCCACTCATCGACCGCTATCCAGCATGCATCTAGAGTATTAAGTTAAAAACAGAGTAACGCTTTAAGCAAGATGACATGATGTAGAGAGATAAATTCATGCAATATGAAATAAACCCCATCTTGTTATCCTCGATGGCAACGATGCAATATGTACCTTGCTGCCCCTTCTATCACTGGGAAAGCACACCGCAAGATCGAACCCAAAGCTAAGCACTTCTCCCATGGCAAGAACTACCAATCTAGTTGGCTAAACCAAATGGATAATTCGAATAGACTTGCAAAGATAACCAATCATACATAAAAGAATTCAGAGAAGATTCAAATATTATTCATAGATAGACTTGATCATAAACCCACAATTCATCGGTGTCAACAAACACACCGCAAAAAGAAGAAGATTACATCGAATAGATCTCCACAAGAGAGGGGGAGAACTTTGTATTGAGATCCAAAAAGAGAGAAGAAGCCATCTAGCTAATAACTATGGACCCGAATGTCTGAGGTAAACTACTCACACTTCAATAGAGAGGCTGTTGTGATGTAGAAGCCCTCCGTGATGACGGCCCTCTCCTCGGAGCTCCGGAACAGGCCCCAAGATGGGATCTCGTGGATACAGAAAGTTGCAGCGGTGGAATTAGGTTTTTGGCTCCGTCTCTATTCGTTTGGGGGTACGTAGGTATATATAGGAGGAAGAAGTACGTCGGTGGAGCTTCAATGGGCCCACAAGGGTGGGGGCGCGCCTGGGGGTATAGGGCGCGCCCCGCTACCTCGTGCCCACCTTGAAGCTTCCTTGGCGTAGGGTCCAAGTCTCCTGGGTCATATTCGGGAAGAAAATCACGTTCCAGAAAGGTTTATTCCATTTGGACTCCGTTTGATATTCCGTTTCTTCGAAACACTAAAATAGGCAAAAAACAACAATTTTGGGTTGGGCCTCCGGTTAATAGGTTAGTCCCGAAAATAATATAAAAGTGGAAAATAAAGCCCAATATAGTCCAAAATAGTAGATAATATAGCATGGAGCAATCAAAAATTATAGATACGTTGGAGACGTATCAGGAATCCCCAAGCTCAATTCCTGCTCATCCTCGAGTAGGTAAATGATAAAAAGAGAATTTTTGATGCGGAGTGCTACTTGGCCTAATTTCAATGCAAATCTTCTTAATTGTGGTATGAATATTCAGATTAGGAAGATTCAAGAAAAAAGTTCATATTGACATAGAGAATAATAATACTTCAAGCAAACCAACAAAGCAATTATGTTTTCTTAAAGTAACATGGCCAAAGAAAGTTCACCCTACAAAATCATATAGTTTAGTCATGCTCCATTTTCATCACACAAGAATGCTCTCATCATGCACAACCCCGATGACAAGCCAGGCAATTGTTTCATACCTTAATAATTTCAAACTCATAAACTTTCACGCAATACATGAGCATGAGCCATGGATATAGCACTATGGGTGGAATAGAATATAATGATGGGGGTTATGTGGAGAAGACAAAAAGGAGAAAGTCTCACATCAACGAGGCTAATCAATGGGCTATGGAGATGCCCATCGATTGATGTTAATGCAAGGAGTAGGGATTGCCATGCAACGGATGCACTAGAGCTATAAATGTACGAAAGCTCAACAAAAGAAACTAAGTGGGTGTGCATCCAACTTGCTTGCTCACGAAGACCTAGGGCACTTGAGGAGGCCCATTGTTGGAATATACAAGCCAAGTTCTATAATGAAAATTCCCACTAGTATATGAAAGTGATAACTCAAGAGACTCTCTATATGAAGAACATGGTCCTACTTTGAAGCACAAGTGTGGAAAAACGGATAGTAGCATTGCCCCTTTTTATTTATTTTCTCTTTTTTGGGGCCTTCTTTTTTTTCTTTGGCCTTTCTCTCTTTTTTTGGGACAATGCTCTATTGAATGATGATCATCACACTTCTATTTATTTACAACTCAATGATTACAACTCGATACTAGAAGAAAGTATGACTCTATATGGATGCCTCCGGCGGTGTACCGGGATATGTAATGAATCAAGAGTGACAAGTATGAAAAAATTATGAACGGTGGCTTTGCCACAAATACTATGTCAACTTCATGATCATGCTAGCAATATGACAATGATGAATGTGTCATGATAAACTGGATGGTGGAAAGTTGCATGGCAATATATCTTGGAATGGCTATGGAAATGCCATAATAGGTAGGTATGGTGGCTGTTTTGAGGAAGATATAAGGAGGTTTATGTGTGAAAGAGCGTATCATATCACGGGGTTTGGATGCACCGACGAAGTTTGCGCCAACTCTCAATGTGAGAAAGGGCAATGCACGGTACTGAAGAGGCTAGCAAGGATGGAAGGGTGAGAGTGCGTATAATCCATGGACTCAACATTAGTCATAAAGAACTCATATACTTATTGCAAAAATCTACCAGCCATAAAAAACCAAAGTATTACGCGCATGCTCCTAGGGGATAGATTGGTAGGAAAAGACCATCGCTCGTCCCCGACCGCCACTCATAAGGAGGACAATCAAATAACACTTCATGTTTCAAATTTGTTGCATAACGTTTACCATACGTGCATGCTACGGGACATGCAAACTTTAACTCAAGCACTTCTCAAATTCACAATTACTCTACTAGCATGATTTTGATATTACTACCTCCATATCTCAAAACAATTATCAAGCATCCAACTTTTCTTAGTATTCAACACACTCAAAAGAAAGTTTCACAAATCTTGAATACCAAGCATGTTATTATTAAGCAAATTGCCATGCTATTAAGACTCTCAAAATAATTTAAGTGAAGCATGAGAGATCAATAGTTTCTTTAAAACAAATCCACCACCGTGCTCTTAAAAGATCTAAGTGAAGTACATAGAGCAAAATTATAGCGCTCAAAAAATACAAGTGAAGCACATAGAGCAAAACTTCTTAGCTCAAAAAGATATAAGTGAAGCACATAGAGTATTCTATCAAATTCTAATTCATGTATGGCTCTCTCAAAAGGTGTGTACAGCAAGGATGATTGTGGCACACTAAAACACAAAGACACAAATAATGCAAGACGCTCCAAGCAAAACACATATCATGTTGGTGAATAAAAATATAGCTCCAAGTAAATTACCGATGGAAGTGGACGAAAGAGGGGATGCCTTCCGGGGCATCCCCAAGCTTTGACTCTTTGGTGTCCTTGGATTATCTTGGGGGTGCCATGGGAATCCCCAAGCTTAGGCTCTTGCCACTCCTTGTTCCATAATCCATCAAAAAAATTCACCCAAAACTTGAAAACTTCACAACACAAAACTCAATAGAAATCTCGTGAGCTCCGTTACAGAAAGAAAACAAAAGACCACTTCAAGGTACTGTAATGAACTCATTCTTTATTTATATTGGTGTTAAAACTACTGTATTCCAACTTCTCTATGGATTATAAACTATTTTACTAACCATAGATTCATCAAAATAAGCAAACAACACACGAAATACAGAATCTGTCAAAACAGAATAGTCTGTAGTAATCTGTAACTAATGCAAACATCTGGAACCCCAAAAATTCTAAAATAAATTTCTGGACGTGAGGAATTTATCTATTAATCATATGCAAAAAGAATTAACTAAATATCACTTCCCAAATAAAAATGACAGCAGTTCTGGTCAGCGCTAAAGTTTCTGTTTTTTACAGCAAGTTCAACAAGACTTTCCCCAAGTCTTCCCAATGGTTCTACTTGGCACAAACACTAAGTAAACACAAAAAACACAACCAAAACAGAGGCTAAATAATTTATTTATTACTAAACACGAGCAAAACACAAAAAAATAAAAATAAAATTGGATTGCCTCCCAACAAGCGCTATCGTTTAACGCCCCTAGCTAGGCATAAAAGCGAGGATAGATCTAGGTCGTGCCGTAGTAATAAGATAGATCGGTGAAACTCATTTCATATTCTCTACGTTCGGCAGCAAGTTTTCTTTTAGGCAAGCAAAAGTAATCAAAAGGGCTAAATTTAATAGGACATAAGTCCCCAAGATCAATTTTAGGAGGTATAGGTTCCTCTTTCGGCCCTTCGTATCGTACAACCAATTCATTATTATAAGCATTCTTTTGACAGAACCTTGTGATCCTAAACTCAAGAGAGAATCCTAGCTCATTATTTCGAATAGCCAAATCATCATTAAGTTCAGAGATTCTATCAATTAAAATATTGATTGGCACCTTTTTTTCTAAGGTTTTCATTAAAAGCAACATAGTCAAGAGATTGAAAGCGCATAATTTCTTCTTGATCAAAGAGGATAGATTCTATGGGAGGACGACCAGCGTCCACCCTATTGTGCGCAAAGATTTCTTTGGCTTCTTTTATTATAAATCTGAATTCATGAGCCAAAAAGATTGTTGCGGCACGCTTAACAGAAGAATGCTCGATATTAGAAAATTCTAGGAGAACTCTTTGTATAGATGGGTGCATATGCATAAATTGCCTTTCAAGTTCAACGATAAGCATGGCAATAGCGTCCGCAAGACTACTAGTTCTATGGAGAATAGAACCACCCATAGAGGGCAAAGCACCACCACAAGTAAAAAAATATTGTATGACTCCTTTTCCAATAATATTACGACTACCGATTCGAAATCTTTTTGTATGATAGATAGGGGTTTCTTCAGCCGGAGCATCAGAATTTTCTATGACATTGTTATCGCCCATATCGGTGATAACTTCCCCAACTGCAGACATAGCGACAAGCAAGCAATCCAACACACAAGCAAACAAAAAGGCAAGCGGAAAAGAGAGGGTGAAGGGGAAGGAGATTGGGAAAGACAGGGCGAATAAAACGGCAAGGGTGAAGTGGGGGAGAGGAAAACGAGAGGCAAATGGCAACTAATGTAATGCGAGAGATAGGGATTGTGATGGGTACTTGGTATGTTGACTTTTTGCGTAGACTCCCCGGCAACGGCGCAAAAATTCTTCTTGCTACCTCTTAAGCTTGCGTTGGATTTCCCCGAAGAGGAAAGGATGATGCAGCAGAGTAGCGTAAGTATTTCCCTCAGTTTTTGAGAACCAAGGTATCAATCCAGTAGGAGGCCACACTCAAGTCCCTCGTACCTGCACAAAACGATAGCTACTCGCAACCAACGCGATTAGGGGTTGTCAATCCCTTCACGGTCATTTACAAGAGTGAGATCTGATAGATATAATATTTTTCGTATAGAGATGCAAAGTGAAAAGTAAAAGGCAAAGTAAAAAAGCAAAGCAAGATTAAAGTGATGGAGATTGATATGATGAGAATAGACCCGGGGGCCATAGGTTTCACTAGTGGCTTCTCTCAAGAGCATAAGTATTCTACGGTCGGTGAACAAATTACTGTTGAGCAATTGACAGAATTGAGCATAGTTATGATAATATCTAGGCATGATCATGTATATAGGCATCACGTCCGCGACAAGTAGACCGAAACGATTCTGCATCTACTACTATTACTCCACTCATCGACCGCTATCCAGCATGCATCTAGAGTATTAAGTTAAAAACAGAGTAACGCTTTAAGCAAGATGACATGATGTAGAGAGATAAGTTCATGCAATATGAAATAAACCCCATCTTGTTATCCTCGATGGCAATGATGCAATACGTGCCTTGCTGCCCCTTCTGTCACTGGGAAAGGACACTGCAAGATCGAACCCAAAGCTAAGCACTTCTCCCATGGCAAGAACTACCAATCTAGTTGGCCAAACCAAACGGATAATTCGAAGAGACTTGCAAAGATAACCAATCAAAAGAATTCAGAGAAGATTCAAATATTATTCATAGATAGATTTGATCATAAACCCACAATTCATCGGTCTCAACAAACACACCACAAAAAGAAGAAGATTACATCAAATAGATCTCCACAAGAGAGGGGGAGAACTTTGTATTGAGATCCAAAAAGAGAGAAGAAGCCATCTAGCTAATAACTGTGGACCCGAAGGTCTGAGGTAAACTACTCACACCTCATCGGAGAGGCTATGGTGATGTAGAAGCCCTCCATGATGACAGACCTCTCCGGTGGAGCTCCGGAACAGGCCCCAAGATGGGATCTCATGGATACAGAAAGTTGCGGCGGTGGAATTAGGTTTTTGGCTCCGTCTCTGTTCGTTTGGGGGTACATAGGTATATATAGGAGGAAGAAGTACGTCGGTGGAGCTTCGGTGGGCCCATGAGGGTGGGGGCGCGCCCCCTATCTCGTGCCCACCTCGGAGCTTCCTTGGCGTAGGGTCCAAGTCTCCTGGGTCATATTCGGGAAGAAAATCACGTTCCAGAAAGGTTTATTCCATTTGGACTCCGTTTGATATTCCGTTTCTTCGGAACACTGAAATAGGCAAAAAATAGCAATTCTGGGATGGGCCTCCGGTTAATAGGTTAGTCCCAAATATAATATAAAAGTGGAAAATAAAGCCCAATATAGTCCAAAATAGTAGATAATATAGCATGGAGCAATCAAAAATTATAGATACGTTGGAGACGTATCACCCAACAATCGCTCGCTTAGTGCAATATATCACTGCCCAGGGGATGATGATTGCCAAGATGCTTGCCGAGTTCAGAACCATGGACAACGATGTGGTACGAGTTATCATGGAAGCTTATTGTGAGGCTCGTAAATTTGCATCGCAAGTAGCTCGCCCAACGCCATCCGAACCAGTGCTACCCTCTCAGCCTGTGTTGTGGCTTATGCCAAACGTCATCACCCTCGACAAGGCTCTTTACCGAATCCACCAGCAGCATTTGCTTGGATCAATTTCAGCCACACCCTAGCAGTCGAACCCCAACCCATAGTTGTGTCGGGCGATGAATATGGAGATTGGCTCAGTCTTCGTCCTCCCGGAGAGCCCCAGCAAGGCCACTCCTCTGCATGACCTCAGTCACGTAGTGAGATGATTCTGCGAGTAGGTTGGTCTGTTTGTTCATCCTTGATGTGAGGATAGAACTATGTATCCCAGAATGAGTTATTTCTTTTAGCGCGTAGTGCTTTCGTGCTTTGTTGTATGCTTGCACTGTTTGTAACCCGTATGATGTGTTTTCTGTGTGCTTTCTTGCTTTTTAGTTTTGTTTTTGATTGTCTCTCTGTCAAGCAGAAATTTTGACAGGGTTGGCAATGTGTTTCTAACAATTTTTAATCAGTAGATCACATACACTAAATAACATTGACTCGTCTCGAGTCTATAATAAAATGCGCGTTGGCGTCGGTATAAGTATACTAGGATTACATATACCCACTAGCATTAAAACACTTTAGTATGATTTGTCTGGTGTGTTTTTCCTTTTTGCATATTCGTTGCATCTATCTGTTTGTTAGTTTATATTGTACTGCATACTCCACACATACCTGGTTCACCCATGAGTACATTTAGGGCAGTACACGGGGGAATGCAAAGTCACATATCCCTCTCTATCTGTGCATACCCCGTGTGCCAGATTTTCAAATCCAGAGCCTCGCAGAGGTATTTCCGTCTGGCAGTTCATCGTCCCTAATTCTTTTTCCTTCGTCCCAAATGCATTTCCGGAGGAACACTACCAACTTTATTTCACTCAATCTAGTATATCTACCACAATACAGATTTCCACTCCGATTCTACCTCGACACCTACTTTTTCGTGGAGCAATCCACGAAATTTTCCCGTACCCCAGTGTGCTTCCTGAGCTGGTGCAGCCACCTCACCTGCATCTGGACCCCAACACCACCATCGTCTATGCCTGGCGTGGCGCAGGCAAGTCACCACCCCCCGCTCCACCGCACACGTGTTTACTCCACCGGCACAAAGCGGCGGAGGATCAAACGTGACGGAGGACCACGTAGTGCACCATCTTCTCCCGCATCTCGAGCCACCGCACCTCGCCACGTGTTGTCCCGAGATCGATCATTCTTAATGAGTATCAGCAGGAGGATCGACGAGCCGACCAGCATGCCCAGCGGCGCCCCGAGGAACAACCGCAGCACCACCAAGAACACTTCCTCGCCAAAGGATCTCGGCTCGATCTCGCTCAAACCGAAGATGTAATAGAGCTACATTGTGTTTGTGCGTTGGAGGATAGCCATGCTGCCGTCTTCTATAGCGCAACCCTGGTGTACGGTGAGCGAGGTCCAGGACAACCGCTCGTCGCTCGATCACCGGCGTCTAGGAGGCGAGTCCGAGAGCAGTGCCGACAAGGTGCTGGCCCGCGATGTGAGTGCTCTCTACACCGGCATCGTGCACGCCATGCACTACAGTACTAGGGTCCTCATCGCCCTAGGAGCTAGGTGCGGGCTGCGCCAAGCTGCACGCGGAGCAGCGACGAAGAAGAAACAACAAGCTGGAGGTAGAAGCAGGAGCCTGCCAGTGGGCCCTGGACCCACGTGTCAGCAGGTAAAACCACTGTTCATTGGGGTACATCCAGCATTATTTTTCGGGAGTCTGATCTCGAGTGCCCCTAGCCGTTGAAATAACCCTGTTTTGCCCATATCTTCCCCTGGGTGTACCAATTATCGGTATCCCAACTCGTCTGTATCTCACCAAAGGGTTAAAATTAACCCAGAGGTTTTTCCCTCGAGTGACTGTCTTTTCATTGTTGCTGTAACCCTAGGAATCTCGAGGACGAGATTCTTTTTAAGGGCGGAAGAGTTGTAACAGCCCCAAAATTGGGTTATCAATTCTTGTGATGTTATTCCTTCCTGGCATTTGTTTTTAAATTTTTCTCCTAAGTTTGCTGGATGACTCTGAGATTTCTTGCCATTTCCAACTCTTTCTCATGTCTTTATCAGTGGGCAAGACCTCATTTACAGCATCTCAAACCCTCTCAAACCCTAATTCCAAATTTTTGGAATTTGAATATGCCCTTTGTGAATACAAAGGAGTCATCATTTTCCTTGACCTTTTGATCATCCCAATTGTTCCCAGAGACCCTCCTACCTTTCTAAACCCTGGATATGCAAAAATATTGCTAAGTCCTATGCAACATTTTTCATTTGTGATTTATTCCTTTTTCTTGTCTTTCTAAGGAATAAAATCCAAAGGCATAGCTAGTCATCTCCTAAATTCATGAAAATTTGTGGAGATGATATTTGTGCCTAATCTTAGCTCTGGCAATAATATTGGCCACTTTTAAATAAGGGAAATTGCCTTTTTCCTAATTTAAGCCAATATTGCATTTCTGCCATTTACCAAAGGAGCTGCCATTTTTATAGCAAGGAAAATTCCCAAATAATTTGTGGAGCTTGTACTTGCGATATATTCACCATTTTCCATCCAAATCCATGCTTCAAAGATCATAATTTGAGCACATGATCCAATGCAAGTTTCTGCCATGTTTGAAAGTTTTGCAAAGGAAGTGCTTGAACCCCTGATCCATTGGAGCTGAAATTTTGTAGGGTGTTTAACATTGATAAATCACCTCTGGATACCAAAAATAAGCTCAATCCATCTATCCAATCTTCCTTGGCAATTTTCTCAAGTTTATGTTCCAATTGCTTGTCTGTGAGGGAAGTACCCTCATAGATGATCAAAATGAGCTCAAACTTTCCCATCAGTCTCTAATGACCATATCGTCATTCTCCACCAAGATTCAGCTCATTGCATTGAAGTATGTGAGCACAGGAGCAATTATCTGTTTCTGTCCACATTTTCAGTTTGTGAAGCAAGTATATTATATCTTGCTCCATTTTGGCTAAAAAAATTTCCTGAGGCTTCTGATATCCATATAACCTATCTGCACAAAATTTTGGCTCATTTTAGTTAGCCATTTGACCAGAGGATTTTTCTCAAGTTTCTGGGCAAAAATAATAGTTGTGAAGGAAGTACCATTTTGGCAAGTCCATTTGGTATGAAATTTTTACAGCATCATTATATGCCCAAATAACAAGCTTTGCCAAGTTTTAGCTCAACCTATCACTCCTAGTGAGTGCTTCTTCATCATTTGGTTCCTGGATTAGATTTGGTAGTTGCACTGCAACTATATTAACTCTTTGTCCTAATGACCTCATAATTCCCAGTACCATAGTCCTTGCTAGCCTAAACCTCCCAGACATCAAGTTTACCTTTTAACCTCTCTAGTTTTACCTCTAGGATCACTACAAAAAATACACTTCCGTGATGATACGTGTTTGTCACAGTAGGTCACTTTTTTTGTCATGCATGTACATCCATGACAAATTTATGATAGAATCAAGATAGTCATACCTGTGCTGTCGTAGAAGTGTTCCATGACATTACCAAAATTATCATCACGGAAGTGTCCACTTCCATGACGATAAATCGCCCATCACAGAAGTGCTTTTGTCAAGGGTGACCGACACGTGGCATCCATCGTAACAAAATGTCGTTAAGCTATCAGGTCGGGTTTTGGATCCGATAACCCGTTAACAGCCCAGACCAATGGGGATTTTCCACGTGTAAAATCATCATTGGCTGGAGGAAACACGTGTTGGCTCATCGTTGGGACAGATGTCAACCACTCATTGGACGGAAGGCGCCTATGATACGTCGACACGTGGCATGGCCCAACAGAGGCCCATTCCTGTGAAAAGGCCGGCCAGTTTGACTTGGTCAAAAGCTGGCAGGCCGGCCCATGGAAAGCCTGTTAACGGCCTATTCGAATATAGCCCATTTACAGCCCGCTAACCCAAGGCCCGTTACGCCCTATCCGAATTAGGCCCAGTAGCGTCATCTGGGCCATCCAATATGATTTCAGCCCGTTTTCACTTCTGGCCCATGTATGGCCCATGATGTCTTTCGGCCCATATGAGGCCCTATGTAACTCTTGGCCTACTAACGGCTCGTGGTGAAACTGGCCCGTAATGAACAGTGTATCACTTTACACCCATTAACAGCCTGTGGTGAAACTGGCCCGTAATGAACAGTGTATCACTTTATACCCATTAATGGCCCATTATTCCGTTGGGACGTTTCCAACCCATGTTATCTTTCGGCCTTCTCAGAGCCCATTTATTCTTGGGCTCATTTCCAGCATTCGTTTACTTACGGCCCGTTATTGTCATTTTCTGCTTGTGGGCCAAATTCAGCCTGTGGTTACAGTCGGACCGTTTGTGGTCCGTTAATACGTTGGGCCGTTTTCATAGCATCATCAAATACGGTCTATTAACGATGGCCCGTTATGGTCGGCCCATGAACGGACGATTCCAACTCTAGCCCGTTTACAACCATAATGCAGCCTGTTATTGGCCCATGTTTGGCCATCGATCATACTGCCCGTATAAGGCCCATTGATGATACGGCCCGTAGAAGGCCCATTGTTTCTATGGCCCGTAGAAGGCCCATTGTTTCTACGGCCCGTAGAAGGCCCACTGTTTCTACGGCCCGTAGGAGGCCCAATGTCACTACAGTAAATATTAGCCCATTGTTATTGTGGCCTAGTTTTAAAAAATAGGTTATTGCAGCCACTAGCAAACCGCGGAAAAAGAACTACAATGACTAGAAGCAAACAAATAAACAAGACAACAAGGAAATAAATAAGCAAGCAACTTACACTAGGCTATCACGGCTATCACACATATTACATCCACTGGGCATCAAAGTTCGCCACCAGTGCAAATAAACGTGCCGACAAAAGAATATACAAAACTGAGAGCACTTTAGAAGGCACTAGGCCTGGCCAGGTCGCCCCCCCCCCCCAAACAGCTGAAGAAGCTGAGTAGACCTCAGTTGTGTCAATGATAGATGCATCAGCACTAGATTTAAGGCATGATGGTGCGCACGGCAGTCATCTGACATCTTCATTGCATCTTTGACTTCAAGTCAGAGCTGAGCTGAAGCAAGCCTTTCCGCTTTAAGTCGAGACTGAAGAAGTCGAACTGATTGAGGCAGCGACTGCACAGAGGTTGTCTCACACCTGCTGGTGAGTAGCTTCAACTCACTGTCTTCATCAAGACAGGACCTTGGGGTCATCTCGCTATCCTCAAGATGGTTTGGCTCACTATCTTCCCTAAAGTTCTGCCTGGCGTAAGAGATACGAGTCTGAAAGAGAAACAAGGAGACACGTAACAGGTTTCAGAATTATATAAGCAAATAAATGGATCTGCTCTGCATAAGGAACATGTTTTTACAACTACAATTTGAAACTGGTAGTTGTTGCAAACATCCAATCAGATGTAAACAGGAAAGCAAACAACTGTGGAGGAAATGATGCCTATCCAAATCTATACTAGAACAAAGTTTGAAGGCTTGAGAAGGATGAACTTACATTACATGTTAACACGGGCTGGACAAAGCCCTTCTCCATGTTGATGGAAGGATAATTCAATAAATTCCCCAAAGAAAATTCTTTATAAGCGTTGCCATTATTCTACATTTTGCAAAGAGTAAATATAGATCAAATAATATTGGAAGAAACAGAGGATAATGAAGCTCAGGTGCAGACTGATGATACATAATCAAATAGCAATTAATTAAGTACAGCGTTACAAGGCAAAAGGGAGAGAGGTACTGACAAGAGCAATGCAGAGCCCATTATTGTTTTGAGATCGTATGATCCTTTGAGCCAGGAGATTCATCTGAAATTAGTTTTCATACAAGAGAGAAGGTAAGGCACAAGCAGAAATTTAGGAGTTCAAATTTTGAATTGATATCATAGACAGTACCTAACGCTGGGCTCCCAGCAGTTCTAATAGGGGTTTGGCCACTGGAGTAGGGGTAAAGTGTGGTACAGTTGGGCCTGTGTTTTCTGTGGTTGCTGATCTATCTGATTTAACAGGTATCACTACCTTTTCCAAATACCTACTTTGTACTCCTTGATGACCTGCACTCACCCTCTTCCTTTTGGACACCTATTACGAAAGAACAACATTTGACTGAAAAAACATAGTGTGACGACACATGGAATAGGTACAGAAAATGGATAGGTATGGCATATACTCATATGTGATGCTTAAACTAAGCAGATGGTGTAACAAAGTAGAAGTAATGCAAGAGGTCAGAAGCAAAATATGTGCGACCAATACAACTTTGCAAAGTTAGAGCAAGCACCTTGATGGGTGAATAAGATAGGCCATCCTCCACCATGCCAAGTTTGTTAGGCAGTGGATCATTCTGCAATATTCCTCTCGTGCGCCCATTCTCATATTCATTTTGATAATGTTCAATATCTGACATGCATGAAAACATAAAAACAAGTGAGATTTTCTTTGCAATGCAGAAGTGATTCTAATCCAATACTGCCTCCTTGTAAACCCCTTTGTGCTATCTCTGCAATTCTTTTAAAAGATGCCATGCATGCTATAATTTGTTGTGTGCATTAATATAATGTGGCCTACTACTCAAAATATGAGAGGTCCAGAAGTGATGACACTTCACAGATGATAGCTTCAACATATAGTAAAGAAGAACAAGTCGACCTGACCTGACAGATTCAAAATATACTAAGGGAGAACAACTCGACCTGACCAGTCGACCGCAAGAGAAGAGTATCATCTTAAAGAAGAGCAGAAGAGCAAGAAGATTGAAGATATTACAAGTCTTTTAATACAATGTCGGTTGGCCACCCATGATGAACCAACGCACAGAGAAATGCTATTCTTTCCGGTCTCTCCATATGTGGCTCACATGCATTTCGAAACTAAAGTAGGAACATTTAGCTAACCAATTAAACATCTCTCAGTTTTATTAATATCAGCAATAATATCAAATATGAATTTGTACAACTAACCTTGTTTAGCTCGATGGGTGGAGCAGTGCTATTACGACACAAACCACGTAGGCTGATTGTGGTCATCATAAAATGGGGAAAACATAAGCATGATGAGTACAGTGTTGACCGTGGTAGTGGGATGGCAGATCTGAAGCTGCAAACCGCGCAAAGGGTAGTTAGCAACCGATGTTTGCTTTGAAATAACAACTAAGATTTGGTATGGACAAGAAAGTACGGTCAACAAGTGACAAAGAAATGCAATTATGCTGTCTCTCTATATGTCGCGACATCCATTTGGAAACTCAAGTGGGACCTTTAGCTAACCAATTAAATGTGTCAGTTAACTAATATCAGTATCATATCACAATCATATTTGAACAACTAAGCTTTCGAATTCTGAGTGTTGTGTTGTTTAGCTTGAAGGGTGGAGTAGTGCTAGTATGACAGAAAGCACCTACGCAGATCATAGTAGAGTAGATAAAAGGGGAAAACCCTAAGCATCAAGAGAAAAATCAGGAAAGTGGAACTAGCTGGACCAGTGGGTGGCGCACATGCTTTTCGAAACGAATATAGGAACATTAGGTGACCAATTAAACGTTCTCTGTTTTAGTGATATGAGCATCATATCAGATTCGTATTTCAACACGTAAGCTTTGGGTTGAGGTCTTGAGGAGCAGTGCTAGCACGACACGAAGCACCTACGATGATGGTAGTGAATATAAAGGGGGAAACCATAAGCTTTACGAGTATAGTGCCCGTGCCATGGCGGATCTGAAGGTGCAAACCGTACAAAGCTACTTCGCAACCAATGTTTGCTTTCAACTAGCCACTACGATTTGGTACAGATAAGAAAAGTACAGTAAAAAAATTACGATCTATTTTCCGGGTGAGATCAATAACTTAAGCACATATGGAAGAGTACCACCTCTCTTGCGACGCCGTGTAGGCCTATGCTGATACGTTGAGGGTGCTGCGGGTGCGATGGCTGTCGGCAGCGGGGAAGAAGACTTTAGACGGTAGACGGCCGGGTCGGGGGATATATCCTGTTGCCGTGGACGAGGCGGTCATAGGAGCGGCAACGGCAAGGTGGACGACGGCGCCGATGAAGCGAGAGGAGGCGATGAAAGGATGCTGGTCCAGCGCCGTGGATGAGAGACGTCCATCTCTTGCAGTGGACGATGGGGTAGGGGTAGCGGCTCCGGCAAGGTGGAGGATGGGGTGGCGGACGGAGGAGGCTGGCCGCAGTGCGGAGGTTGTCGTGCCGCCGACGGTGTATGAATGGGGAAATGGAGGGGAGGGGTTCTCAAAATTTGGGACGCACTTCTGTGAAATGGGGGAAAGTTACGAACTTATCCCCCATTTAAAATTTCAGACATTGCGTCGGTTGGGGATAGGACGGTAATCTCGCATCTCCCAAATATTTGCCGGTAACTATTTCGGGCGAGGAGAGGGTGTTTTGCCGCCCACGGTTGGCGCCCACCGTGTATGAACGGGGCTGACAGGTAGGACGGTTGTGTCACATCTGATGGAAGTTACACATCTGCCCCTATTTAAAATATTAGCCTACATCAATTTCGGGCGAGGAGAGGGTGTTTTGCCGCCCACGGTTGGCGCCCACGGTGTATGAACGGGGTTGACAGGTAGGGCGGTTGTGTCACGTCCGATGGAAGTTACACATCCGCCCCTATTTAAAATATAAGCCTACATCGATTTCAGACGAGGAGAGTTTGTTTTGCCGCCCACCGTATATGAATGAGGAAATGGAGGAAGAGACACATGTCTTTCGGACGAGCTTGAATCAAATGTGTTTTGCCGCCCATGTTTGGCGACCACCGTTCTGAATGGGCTCAGAGGCCGTCGTGTCACGTCTGATTGAAGTTACTAGTCTACCCCTATCGACAGCAGTGTAAATCCTGTCGATAAGGATGTCAAGTGTCTGGGGTAGACAGTAATTTCCATCTCGCAAACACTTGCTTCGAGCAGCCCACAAGTTATAGTGGGTGTTTAGCCGCTTCGTTCAAAACTTCAGAGAATTAGCATTCATGTTTGCCCTGGGACCTGGCAAACTAAATTCAAATACAATTTGTATTCGATTACGAATATCCACAGATAATTATACGTTTTGTTATTTATTTCTTAAAAACCACAACAAAGATTCATTCCAACTTTATATATGATTATGATTTAGAAATGCCGTGATCTTCGAATTCAGTAGGTTGGATACACTCTGAGTCAAACAGTTATTTCATCCAATACAATATGCTCACACGACAAACAGTTCACCTTATGTCAATCATACAAGTTCTGAGGATTACCTCGCCTAAAAAATTCAGATCATTACAACACATGGACAACATAGAGGGTCTTGCAACATAATCCATTCAGAGACATGACACAACATGCAAGTACAATAATCTAATGAAAATTTGAACTGGTATCTAAAGAAGAACCGGGATTATCTTGGGCTTCAAATAGCAGAAACAGCAAGACCTCCTCCGTCTTCAAATGCAACATTCTTACTTCCTCCAATTCTTGGGTTGCTTGCATAATGCGTGCCGCTAATTCCGTAATTTCCAGCCTCAAGATAAATATTACCTCATTCATGATAGCCACACCATCTCTTTCTGCCTCTAGTAGAGCCTCAAGCACTATAATATCTGTGCTCAGACTGCTCTCCGGCGGTGTTGCCTCTGAACTGCTACCATCTGGTAACATGGATGGCGCACTGCTTCCACAAATAGATTCTGGGGTTGTACATTGTGTCCTAGTGTGAACGGCATCCTGAAAGGTTTCTGCTGGACATCAGTAAGAGATAGTTATCGTATGATCCAGGCAGTAAGCTTACATGGTAAACAACGGACGAATTATTGCCGAGCATGCCAAACTATATTTAAATGGTTCGAAGCAGCATCAGCCGAAAAGAAATTAAAATGGTAAGATGAAACTAGGGATGTAAATGGCAAATAAACAAAATCCGCCAGTCCCATCTAGTTAGTTTTTGCTACCTCCCTAGTTCATTTTCCTCAAAAAAAACAAAAACTCTTTTGAACTATCATACCACTAGTGGATTTTAATCGGGATTAAACCGGACCCAGTTGACATCCCTAGTTGAAAGGGAGTGTACAACCGCTATATTTAAGTTGCCAAGGCATCTAAGCAGTTGAAATAATCTGAGAAAGCACTTAATAGTGTGGCCTCATATAAACTACAAAGACAGTCTTGTGATGAAGTTGAGAGGAAAAGTTAAGGACTCAAATGAAATAGGCATGCATTTCTTTACGATAGTACTGCAGGCACTACTGACATATTGGCCAACTCAGGTATAGCGTAACAACAAATAAGCATTCAAATCAAGCAATACAGCAAAGCAGACAACTGAACTATTTGTAATTCGGTAGCATTACACGTTGAGGGCACAAGCCAAGAAAGAAGCCCACTCGCATTACATTTCACATGTACTAAAACACACTGGCTTACCATATGTTGTTGTGAAGCCTAGTTGTTGTTGCAATGTTCTTTGAAGATATCGGCAGCATCCCGTGGTTGCAAATCTAGTTGTAGTAGTTTATTCTGCACTATCTATTTAGGTAAAATTAATTTTAATCGCATGCATTGGTCCAAATTGATCATCAATGGTTCATCTAAACTAATGAAAGAAGGGTGTGTGCATACACGACAATACTCCCTCCGTTTCTTTTTACTTTGCATATAACTTTTTCTTAGTTTTCTCGTATTAGTCTGCGCGTTGCCGATTCCTAGCGCTGGTTTCCTTTTGTGCCCCGCCCCATCCGCCTCTGCCCTAATTAATTGGCAAATTAGTCCAGAAAAATTAAACCAGTGCCCTCCTTGGTATGCGGGTCAAGAGTTATGTGCAGAGTAAATAGAATCGGAGGGAGTATATCTGCTTCCCTCTATTTTTATGCTTGTTTGAGGTGCCAGCCCCAAAAGAACAAATATTTTGCTTGATGGGGTTGGCAGCTCCATAATTAATAGAAGCATCAAATTAGTCATGCAACTTGGGAAGATCAAGAACACACAAACAAGTAATGAACAAAGGCTCGGAGCAGTGATGTAATAGCTAGCATCAGAAAATGTAGGTTAAAACAAACAAAAAGCAGCGGAACCACATGCTAGTTTGCTGATGTGTAATTAAGCATAGAGAACATTAAGCAGTCTGATGGAACCAACGGGTGGCATCAGAACAAAACTAAAGCATATTAACTATATGTGCACTGGTATGCAATTTAGCACATGTAACATGTTCACTGCCAGAAGTATGGCCCTACAGGTGCAAGCAGAATAACGCGTCTCAGAAAAACTGAATGATGCCTTGAAGAAATTCAAAGGTGCCGTGGAAAGTGAATGTAGGCGCCGGCCGTTGGATAATAGTACCTGATTCTCGGTGGCGTATGGGTATCGTTGTCATACTTGATAGCTAAGGATCGTCGATGGTGTTCGTGTTGCGGTTGAGTTTGGGCCGGCTGTCACCGTCGCTGAAGCGGCTACCGTGCTACGATTGTGGCGCCTGTCGACATACAAGAAAGCTCATATGTGGTAAGTGAACAGTTGCACGATAAAGAGAAAAACCAAAGGAGTACAAATTGAAATAACCTGATGAGGCTGCAGCATCGGTAAAGCAGGGCCGGTGGAGTTGAATATGGCGTCCGTGGAGCGGGTCCGGTGTAGTGGATGAAGGCTTCGGCGGGCACGTTGTACAGTGCTTTCGGTGAGGCGGATCTGTTGCGGCGGACGAGGGCTTGTATGAAGGGCCAGCGAAGGGGCGGACGAGGGAGTCGGTGAAGGGCCTACGATGTGGCAGACGAGGGCGCCGGTTAAGCAGATCCGGTGCGGTGGACCAGGATGGCGGTCAAGGAGATCTGGAGCGGTGGACAAGCCAGTCGCTGAAGCGGCTCCGGTGAAGTGGTGAGTTGGCAGTTGGGGGTTCCAAGGTGCGGAAGGTAGATCCGGCGGGGTGTGAGGTCCACCGCTGCGGCGGAGGACTAGATTCGGTGGCTTGCCATGGTTGGGAGGTCGGGGAGGGGAAGGGGAGGGGCTCTGGGGAAGAATGTTGGGGGCAAAGAGGGGGAAACAATGGAGTTACCAAAGCAGCCCTTTTCCGTTCATGTGGCGGGGGTAAAACAGGAATATCGCAAGGCTAAACTTTCGGGCGCGTGATATTTCGATGTGAGCGGGAAGTTTGAAAGCTTTTGGCGCCTAAAATTATAAGTATTCTGCTCTCGTACGACCGACTATGATATCATGGCCGACAATTTGTTTGTTTTGCACGCAAAAAAAATGTGCAAGTTTTGAAAATCATTGTCTCCAACTCGAAACTTAGATTGTCCATTCAATTCAAATATGGATCATTGAGCTACTACAAGCAAATACCATCATACGGTCCAATTCAAATGAAATTCCAAATGTGTTTATCCTAAATATGATGACAAAAGCAAAAATGTGTATGTGTATGAATAAAGTGGATGATTATAAAGTTTGAACATGCCCGTATGTGTATATCTCTAGGTTTGATATATGAATTTGAAATCACGAAATCCCGGCTTAAAAATGTACCTCCATTTAAATGAATTACAAAAGCTAATGATGGAGTCGAATTCCAAAATTCCAATCTTAGGTTTGTAATTCCGGTACATCAAGGTATATCACGCATGTTCAAAAGTATCATTATCTCATAGTACAAACTGTGAAAGCAATTGATCAACCATGAGTGCACAATATCTCAATTACACTAAAGTCCCTCAAATATAGACACCTCACTCTTTATCTGAAGTCAACCCCCCACCACCACACACACACACACAGAGAGAGAGAGAGAGAAGTCGTTCTCTCCCCCAAACACCAACACACGAGCACATTAACACCCCTCTCTCTTGTAAAGTCCGGACCCCAACATAGGTCTCTATCACTTTGTCTCTCGGGCATGCACACATCTCTTCCCTCACTCTCTAGGTCTCCCACTATCTCTCTTACCCAAGCACACACACTATGTAGAGTGTATATTTCCCATACACACAAAACATCGCCCCCAAACATCTATCTCCCTAGTTATGTAGTTCTCGTGCACCCACCTCACACACCACCCCCACTGCAAACAAGCACACTTTTTCTCCTTGTGCACCACTCTCCTCTTTCTATCTCTCCCACATGCGGACCCACCCCAACTCCTTCCCTGTATACATATATGTCGTGACTCTTTGCATAGCTCCCTAATGTATAATCGTTCTCGATTTCGCACATTGTTATCTACACCATCTATTCTAGCTCTCTCATGAAGTCCCTATCACACACACGATGACTCGCTTTCCTTGCGTCATAGGCCAATTTCGGACAACATCAACATTGTCTCCCTATCTATACGCCATTTATGGACACAAACGACCCCTCTCGCCCCCTCTCTTCCTCTCTCTCTCTCTCTCTGGTGCTAGCTCTCTCTTTCTCTCGCTCTAACACCCCTCTCCCCCCCACACACTCGATGTCCCTTCCAAATAGTCTGCTCCCCCCGCCCACACCCGTGCTATCTCGCTACTACACATGTCACACCATTCCCCCTTCCCTTATACTAGGTTTACATCATCAGTGGTCTCTCTACTCCACATACACTCTCTCCCTCTCACACACAAACGCGTGCACAAACACACAGACACGCACAAACACCCATTTACCTGGATCCTCATCTCTCCTCATGTCTGCATGTGTATCTCACACACTCACTCTCTAATTATGTATATGTGTCTCCACGTTACACAACACAAAGACCCATGTACATGTCTCTCTCTATCCTCCACACACATAGACACAAAGAATCTGTTATCATTGCCTCAGTCTCTAACATATCACACACGCTCTCTCTCTCTCTCTCTCTCTCTCTCTCTCTCTCGCAAACATGCTCAACAAGGGTTTCCCCGTGAATAACTTACCATCTATTCATGAACAGTCGTGGCAGTACGGCGAACACGAGACGTGAAAAAGAATAAATCTACATGTGCTAAGACCACCTAGTATGACTACTAGGACTAGAGCAAGGCAAAAAGAGCGCCGCCGTCACCCCCTCCTTGTCGGCGACGGGAAAATCTTCGTTTTACATAGTCAAGAAGTCATTGTGCTAAGGGCCCACATGCCGAGGCATTGAATAGAATGTAGATGCTAGTTTACGGAAGCAAGTATCGATAATACGTTTGTATCTCCATACTTATATTTCTTCTCTTATAAAAAACCGAGTTGGTGATGATGGTACGTGTGCCATCTTGCAATATAGACCGTCCGATCTATATCTGACGGATGGAAATTAAACTAAAAGATACCCGCACCCCTCTCCACGTTTGCAGACAAGGCCTTCCCTCGTTCATCCTTATCTCCAACAAACCTCATTGTTGAGCAATTAAGAAAGGAAGCCTCTCGAACAAACTGGCCTGGTGGCCACTGCCGGCGTCATCAATCCCCATGCCTCTGCTCAGTTCGACCACCAACCACCACCACATCCCACTCCTCTTCACCTTATCTCATATTTCTCGAGATATCATTAGTTTTTACACATGAGATTACTCCCGCAAGGGTCAATCACAACAAGTGTTTTATAAAAAAATGCATCTTGATGTTCCGTGCAATGCACGGATCTTGCTAGTAGTCCTACACAAGACTAAATTGGTGATGCTGGTGTGTCTACCATCCGTCGTTTCTGACCATTAGATCTACATCTAACGATTGTGAGGTAAGTTGTTGCCTTTTCTCACCAACATCCCACTTGTCTATCAATTTGCAGAAAAACCCATAATTAGTATCTTAAAACCAACCACATCCCTCCCTGACCTCACCAAAACAACCCAAGGAATATATTCTAATTGAAACATAATATATCTCTAGTGACATATGTATATCAAAATTATAGTGTTTTGTACCAAGTTTGTGAATAAGTATTATTCTAATTATGATTCGATGCAATGGACATGAACATTGCTAGTATTTCCAACCATGCATTTCTTTTCCTAGTATTCCATATTTCGAGTTTTCCATCAAGATATTAGTCACTCATGGTTGATATTTACTTTCAATCATGTACACATATGCACTATGTAACTAGCCTTGCTTATTGGCTTCCAAAGCTTAACTTTCACTCCTATTTACAATATGTAGAGTATTTAACAAAAAACTACCACTTTCAACCAGCCCTAGGAGGGATCTATTGTACAAAAAATAGCAAAAACATACAAAAAATTTCTTAATCCACGCCAAAAACTACCTAGTACTCCTACCGATTAGGTTCGTTTAAACCCATTTATGACAGGGTTGGCCCACATGTCCGTGCTGACGAGGCAGCTTAAACCAACACATTTTGTTTGACCGTTGACACGAGGGACCCACATCTGACCTTCTATCCTATTATTCCCCCTCAAATCATTATTTTTCCTGAACATTCCTTCAAACGGTACTGATGCGTGTTCGTCGATGGCGCCGGTGATGAGCGAGTTGGC
Source organism: Triticum dicoccoides (assembly GCF_002162155.2). NCBI lineage: Eukaryota > Viridiplantae > Streptophyta > Magnoliopsida > Poales > Poaceae > Triticum > Triticum dicoccoides. Next base: position 246,640,704 of record NC_041388.1, read on the forward strand.
CGCCGCTCCGCCGGACGGGTCGGACACCGCGCTGGCCTCCGCACAGGTTGGCAGGCTGGCCCGAGCGTGACTCGCGAGCGAGCAAGCCGCCGCGCTGGCCTTCGCTCGAGCCAGATAGCTGGCCTTAGCGCGGCGCACGCGAGCAAGCTGCCGCGCTGCCTTGCCAATCTAGCTAGCAAACCTTGCAGACAAGCAGCTGGACGGAGCTATCTTGGCTAGCTAGCGGCCGCGAGCGCTGGACGGAGCTGGCATCCGGGTTGCCGCAACATGGGCTCCGCACCGCCGGCGGTTTTGACCTCGCCTTCTGCCGGCGGCGGTAGCTGCGTCCCATGGCCGAGGATGACTAGGTGGACGGGCCGGAGGTAGGAGGTCACTCGAGGATTTTTGTTGGTAAGAGCATGTACAATGGTTGATAAGGTAGTCTTATCTTAAGTCTTCCACATATGCAAGTGGTAGTAGTTTCTTGGCATTTTAGTGGTTTCTTGCATTATTAGAGCAAGTACAATAGAGCTGAGTCAGCGGGCTATAAGAAATAAACTACTACTACATGTTGGCTATAAGATGGGCTGTAGATGACATGGCACTGGCTTATAGCCAGCAGCTGGCTATACTATTAACCATGCTCTTAGGGGTTTCTTGTAAGGAAATATGTACGTACTACTAGCGACAAAAGGCGATTCTAGGTTGTGTTGTACTCCAACGAGTACTACTAGTGGTCGCGGGAGTGTATACCTCGTTTTGTGGGTTCGATCCTGTCCGAACGCACGGCGGCCTTTTTAAAAAAATAGTACTACTACACTTCGCTGTGAGCCAATATTTTACACAGGTAGTTTGAGTTTTGAAGTCAAACGGACGTGCGGCCCCACAATCTGGGTGCACTAGACAGCCTAGCCACGTGAACGGGTTTTCCTTCCCAGCATCCTGTGGCTCGCGTGCTCGCCCTAGCCGCCCCTCGCTTGCAGCTTCCAGCTAGTAGCATATTTAAACTAGCGCCTCCTAATTAAGCCCGAGGAGCCGGAAAAGCCTGGCGGGGCATTGGGAACTGTGCAATATGGCTCTGTACATAAAGTGCTCTACTACTACTCCGTAGCTCGTGGCGTTGCATGCATGGACTTCACTCCATTATCGGCTCTACTATAAAAGAAATTCCTCTTGCCGTGTTTTTTTTGAAACGGAGGCAAAAGCTTTGCTTCATATCATTCATAAAGAAGGAACTACAAACAAAGTTCGACGAGATCCATTACACCTCCACAAATGGAAGTGAAAAGCCTAGTCTCGCTGTATCAAATAACTCAAATGTTCTGCCCCCGCAGTAACCATCGCTGATAAACAGGCTGCTAGTGTGTGCGTGAGAGGAGCGGCTGAGTAGGCCAGCTATGTGAGAGGAGTGACTGAATAGAGCACCGAGAGTACCCACTAGGCCACTTCGCAAGTGTACTTCCCCTGCATTGATAGTACAGTGATGGTTCTAGAGAACAGTAGTACCCTCCACTTCCAACTGTAGCTCCTTGGCCATGAGATTCAAGAGTTCAAAACTGTTGCACTATACTAGACTAGACTAGAAGTACAGTACATCGCACTACTAGTTGAGAAAAGTAGTACTAGTACTGCTACAGTACGAGTACGTACTCCTCCGTCACATAATGTAAGACGTTTTTTGACACTAGTTGGCGTGTACAAAAATGGCAAAAACATACCCAAAAATTTCTTAATCCACGCCAAAAACTACTACCTAGTGCCAAAAATTTCTTACTAGTGCTATTATTTACAGTATAATGCAATCCCATAACATTCCATAATCCCTTTCTTTCAAAAAAATCACTTCTGGAGAGAAGATTGCTATCTCCACGCGAGCTTCTCATAGGCCAGCACCACCGCATGCAGTCATGTGAGAGAGAGAGGGAGACATCCCTCCAGCATGCAGAGAGAGGAGAACGCGGGCGGACAGCCAATGGGCTGCATGGGGCATTTATAGCTGCTAACTCCTCCCATCCATGCGCCAGGGGTATTTCCGTCCAGAAAGCATCCAGTGAGCCCCTGCCTTGGTATCCGGGTCTGCTCTTATGCGCAGAGTAAAAAGATTCGGAGGGAGTAGTAGTAGTAAATAATAGCCTCACCCCTTCGTTGAGGAACGATCTACAGTTGGAAGGGACGAGGCCCTGCAGTTACTAGGCTCTTATCTCCTCCTCGTCAGTTCCCCTCCCCCCGAAGAGAAGGCAGTTTGTCGCTGCTCCCATGGATTCGCCAGGCAGTTCTCCTCCTCGTCGGGGCTGGGAGACCTTGGACGACAGTCCTGTGGGAGAAATCGCACACCGCTCCGACATCCTCACCGCCGCAAGACTCGGTGCTTCCTGCACCAACTTTTTCAAGACGCTGCTTAAACAGACCATGCTTGTTGGTCTTCCATGCATCCTCGAGGAGAAGGTTCTTCTATGGGACAATCCTTCGAACAGTCCACCGCTTCCTGGCCATGGTTGCACGTTGACTCCGCTAGAGTTGTCGGCGTTGAGAGGTAGTCGTATTTTGTCCGATGAGCAGGTCAGTAATGGAGTTTGATCATGTAGTACATAGTTATTCCATTTCCATCCCATAATTTCTCCGCTGCCCACCGTCTTATATATAGGTCTGGGTCGGTGCCAACAAAGATTGGCTTGCATAGCTCCGGCCAGATACCACCATCATTTTGCACAACATCCACAGCAGTGCGGCCGTTCCGGTAGACCCCTTCTCCACCATTGGGATTGGCCTTCCGGACTGGCTGGGCAAGAATACGTATGATCATGCCTACATGAGATTGAAGAAGATAGCAATTGCAGACCCGCCGACAAAGCGACGTGGCTACGACGATTACTATCTCACCGTGGTGTTCGACATAAGGATTGCCATCAATGCAGGAGGCGGTAACGGCAGAGGCTGGCGCATGTTGGCGGCGGCAGATTTGTACCCCTACATGTTCGAAGACGCCGTGCGCCATCTAGGCCGCATCTTCGCGGTGACAAGCCAAGGGACTTGTTTCATCTGGTTGACATCCTACGGTACAGGAGATTACAAACGGAATGCACAAACCATCATTTGCATCCCTAACGGTACTCCATTATTTTGCAGGGACCAGTCATCCCCCAATCAAAATAAGATCGCCGATCTTGGATGTGCATTTGCATCCGCGATTCGGTCTAACCTGGAACCTTGTAGCTGACTTTGGCATATTGGGATCAACTATCTTAGCAGTCGTTACCCATGGTACCACTGATGTGCAACATGGTCACATAATCTACCACGATTGGACCTTCACCATCTACCCAGGTATTCCATTTTTAACCCTCTCTCCTTCTCTTTCATTGTTGTACTAGTAGTATACTTTGTAGTACTAGTAGGAGTACTTTTTACCTTGGAGGACGCGTATAGCTAGCTAGGCCCTTGAAGACTTGAACCCACTAGCTGCCACCATTTTTGTTTTTCCATGTCTTACTATCTCATCCATGTAGCCAAGAGTGGCTATATATAATAAGCCGGTTATTTTACTTCCTCTATACCGGAGTAGTACTATTTGCTGCACAGTATTACTGACCGCACATTTGAGCACAACATTATTATGCATGGACCTTGACTATGTACATCACCATGTGTCCAGATCTGGGATGCCGCGTGTACCAGATGAACGGCGCTGAGTTCGACCCCCGTGATGCTACGTGGGTGCCGAGGAACACTCTTGGAGAGTACTCACTTTTCATCGGGGATAGCTACCCCATTGTGAAGCGAATGCCACCTTCCGTGCACGACACGGAAGGCCTGCCGTTCATGAAGCATGGTTGTGTCTTCAGTGCGCACCGCCGGATGAACGACATGTTGGGACACGCTATCCCTGATTTATGCCGCTTCAGCTTGGATGAGTCTCCATCGTGTGGAACCGGACTAGAAAGCTGCGACAATGATTCCCGTTGCCCACCGCTATGGATCGTGCCATCCATGAAGAACACCTGGGACTGGAACCTGGAGGAGGACATGTATCCCATCTATAACGTGTAAGTGGAGTACGGTAATTGTGAACGGTAGCACTGTGAATATATGTAGACTAGTCATGCACAAATTTATCACATGAGTTGGAGATGAACTTGTGTGGCATACTGGCATTTGTCCTTTAGAATTTATTACTAGTAAATGTGTTATGTGTACGTGCAACTTGTGTGGTTGTTGCACGGGCTCCAACACGCTCTTTGACAAAAAACGGTGGCATGACTTTGGATATACGTGACGTGGCAGCATCATACAGTAGCATCGTTCGCTATAGTTGTACTAGTACACTCCTACTAGGACGACAACTCCTATAAAACCTTGCGCTTGGCTCCTTTGCCTCTTCGGGAGGTTCAACAGTTCGTACTCGTGTGAACCTTGCACTTGGCTCTTCGCCTCTTCGAAAGGTCCAACAATGATGATACTACAGTACAATATGCTTCTGGCAATCTGACACCGATTGAACGGCTGCACGTCCACCGCGAGGGCGAGGGCGAGGGAGAGGGAGAGGGAGAGGTAGAGGGCGCTGTAGTCAAAACCCTCTCCTCGTCCTGCGAACCACCGCGTGCGTGGGCGAGGGAGAGGCGTAGTAAGCAAGCTTCTCCTCGTTCGGCGAGTTGACGGGACACATCAAAGTAGTACTAGTACTAGTAGTAGTAGTCCATACTGCGTCCTTTATGATTAATATGGCTTAATTTGAAACGAGAAAAATACACTGGCGGTCAACGTATGTAACAGTACGCTCTTTACGATCACTATATATAGTCTTGCGGCGATTATGCGATCACTAGCTCATCATAGAGCACTATATTGCACCCTACTGACCGGCCACATAGTCGACGTGGCACTTTGTTGACTGGTTAAATTGTCACCTGGTTTCTGGGTCCCACCTGTCAATTGGCCGAGCAAAGAAATCAGTTAAACAAAATTTTACGCAGGCGCGACACAAGTCCAACCCTTGCACGCGAACCGCCCTGGCTGTGTATGTGAGTGCATGCACGTGTCCTCCCTCGGTCTTCCAACAAAGAGTGTACTACATGATGTACATCTACACTTCCAATGTGTTTAGCCTTTAATCTAAATCGATATTGATTGACTAATGCACCAACTTGTGCTGTAGGTATAGGCTACATGTCTATCCTTAATTACAACATGCAACGGCCTTCATTTAATCTTCTTATCTCAATGGTCGCATGCACACATAAGTCTGCTACTTTTGGGCGTTAATTATGCCCTGGTCAATGTGTAGATCTCTAAATGTACAGTCTTTCACGGACGTAGGGAGTAGGTTGGGCACTTGAGCATGAGCGTGTGTGTTGCGTCGTGTGTTGTGTGTCGCATGGGTGCGTGAGTGTTGTGTGCGTCAATGTGTATGTGTGAGTGTTGCATGTTGCATGCATGCATGCATGGGGCTTACTCCCTCCCATTGACATGTCCATTTGGCTATAGATTTCAACAAGTGACTAGGTACGGAGCAAAATGAGTGAAGTGAGCGTAGAGGCATAGGGATACTGTAGAAAGGAAGTCCTCGCGATCCATTTATTCCCCATCTCGGTTAGAGAGAACTATTCAACTAGTCTTCATAGTGAAGTGACAATACACACTGCAGCAGATGGGACACGTAATTAATAAGCTGAACCAGCGTGTTGGTGTTACTAAATCAGTCGGTTATGTTTGGTAGTCTCAAGTCATTGAAAGCATGCACAGCCCACATATCTTATTGGTTGATATGCCACAAAACAAAAAACGAGAAGGGAGTTAATGTACGGTGCCTAAGTGTTTTGGGATTATTTGGTTTTCATAAGGTGACTTACACACCTAGACAGAGGGAGTAGTAGAATTGAGATTGAATGCACTTTCTTCCCCATCTTCCACTCTTCTTCCTCCTCTCTTCCCCATCATTGGCCCCACACCATTTACCCCCGCTCACTGCTCTCCCGCCCGCGCCATCTTCCTTGGTAGCTCGTGTGTACCATATCCCCCCGCTCACTGCTCGGCCACATGAGGAGAAGCTTCTTTGCTCGCCCGCCCGAATCCACTTCCCCGCTCGCTTGCAGGCACTGAAAACCCCAACGGCAGAACCGACTGACACGCAGAGCCGTGATTGGAATTCCCTCCCCGATGTTCTCTTGGAGCAGATCTGTAGTCGTATGGACCTACTCAGCACCGTCCGTCTGGCCGCATGCTCGGTGTCTTTGTACCATCTACTCATCTGCAACTAGCCGGCTCTTTTCAAGACACCCTGCTTGCTGATGCCCGATCCTCGCAGGTGGCCCAGACACCGACTTGACGATCCTACGGAGGTTGCCATGGTGCCCCTCGACATGCTACCACTACCCATCCACCTGTCCTTCATGCGCGGCCACTACTGGGCGGGCATGAAGGCCAACTGGATCGTCCTCATCCACCACACCGGTAGTCCATGGTGTCTCGTGGATATGTACACCCAGCGAGAGATCACCCTTCCATCGTTGGATACCGCCGCCATCGAGCCTCGCGGCCCGCCGGACACTCCAGCCTACTACGCATGAGACGCGTCAAGCTTTCGGCTTGACCTCTGTTTGCAGAAAGTTGTAATCTGTGAAGTGCCCACACCATCAGAAGACTACATGGATTACAAGCTCATTGCCTTGTTCAACAAGGGATTAGTCTATCTGGAATCCGGTCGCCATACATGGTTATGGCTCATCATCAATCATGTTGAGGAAACATTTTTGTATGATGCTATAGTGCACAATGGCATCGTTTACACGGTCGACGCACAGATTGGCTACCTATATTGGTGGAATCTATCGTCGTGTAATTGTTCTATCTCATCTCATCTTTACCTTATGAATACGACTGCCTGTTCACTTGTTACAAATTTAAAATGCATAGCATGTCTATAACCACATCATTGCTATATGTTCTTCTCATTTCCTAGATTTTTATGACCACACATGTTATTGTTAGAGTTGATATGAGAACAATTGGCATCTAATGATTGTTAGAATACATATTATGAGCATAACATCATGATTTGCTATATGTTACTCTCGTTTACAAGATTTTTATAACAACGCATGTTATTGCTTAGAGTTGATATGAGAACAGTAGTAGTAAGTGCTATTGTAGAATATGAGTAGGCGCTGTCATAGCTGTTTTCCTCTCATTGTTACATGATGTTTGAACCATGACATATTGCTAGAATATGAAAGCCATTGGCTTATTTTTTTAACTTGGGGTATGATTATGACCACGGCATTGCAATTCTCTGTCTATGATATGTGTCACTGTTATAATAATCTTAATTCCACACATACTCTGAACATGATTGTTTATTTTTGTCCTTTTGGTCTCCAATTTGAATTGTTGTAGCAGACGCAAATGCGCTGCCTTCATGATTCCAGGACCTGGAATCATACCAACCGATGGGTGGTGGTTTATCGCTCGTTCAGCTGACGGCGGTCATTTGATGCTCATTCGCACGTACCAAATTGACCAAACCATTACATCAAACCACATGCAGTACAATGCGTGGGGCGTTCGTGACATTGATGGCTATGGCTGCTTCGTGTTCGAGAAAGATCCCAGCTCCGTTGGGCTAGGTGTATTCAACTAGAGGCGGGTTTACAGCCTCGGCAACCACTCCTTGTTCCTCAGGCTCAATTATCCGATCATCCAACCAATCATCGATCATATCACCGGCGATGATTACTGTGCTCTGCAACTTCCATTCGCGAGGGGGGGGGGCTGTGTTTACACATCATACCATGGGTTTCATGAATCACCATATCCAGAGATTCGTCGACACAGCTTGTTGCCAGATAATCTTGAGTGTGTGAAAGGCATCAAGCTTCCATGCGATGGATGGCTTTTGCAAACCCGACATGCGGCGATGTGGTTCATGCCAACAGCAAATATGCACAACTTGATTCGTGCTGATATCTAGACTGAGCCATGTATTCTCCTGCTGTAGCACGACCCTCTTTTCTTGGATATTATGTACTGTTGTTAGTTTGAAGCACTCCTCTGGTTTGAAGGATAGATACCTTCCTGGGATCAAGTGCATCCTAACTCACCTGCGTAGGATGTACTGATAATAATGATATATATATATATATCAGTTAGGCTTCAAGTGCGTACTTGTTAGTTAAACCTATGTATAAATCATGACACTAAATACGATTAGTAAGTAGTACAGTAGCAGTACTAGTATACGTCGGTCAAATTATTCATCATGTCCACACATTGAATTGACGTGACAACACGCTGCGCGTGAGGTGACACAAGAATCCCGGCGGCATGTTCGGGTATTCTGGACTTCAGATTTGGAGTACCACTTATCTGTCGAAATCTTTCATCATTCACTTAAAACAGTCGATTGATCATACATTGAGTACCATATAACTGGAGTTACCGATGCAAGTCGAAGAAGGATTGGCCCGTGCTGCCGGCTGGCGTCAAGTTCGATCCCACGGATCAGGAGCTGATCGAGCACCTTGAGGCCAAAGTGAGTGCTGACAGCGCGAGATTTCAGTCTCTCATCGATTTGTTCATACCAACCATCGACAGCGAGCACGGCATATGTTACACCCAACCTGAGAAACTTCTAGGTAAGACACCGATCGGCCGTCTACTTGTACAAACATATTCCTTTGTTTATAGCTCTATTTTTCTTTTTAGACGTAGACCTGGTGAAGCAATTACAATTTGACAGTTAATAAAAAGTGAAACAAGTGACTGCAACATGCCAAAGATGTTATGAAAATGCCAACTAGGTACACTAAAACCTGTATTCCACAATACTGCAGGTATCACACTGAGTGGCCTAAGGAAGCATTTCTTCCAGCGCAATTCCAGGGTGTTCAAAAGGGGCGCGTGGACGCGTCGCAAGCTACAGTCAGAGTGCGGCATGCACGCGATGTGACACAAGACCGGCAATACCTTGCCGGTGATGGTCAACGGCCGGCAGACGGGCAGCAAAAAAGGTTCTGGTGCTGCACAGCAACAAGAACTTCGACCAGCAGAGGACCAACTGGGTGATGCACCAGTACCACCTAGGGGACCTGGAGCAAGAGAAGGAGCGGGAGCTGGTCCTCTGCAAGATTTTCTACCAGACGAACACTAGGGCCAGGAGTAAATAGATTATAAGTTAGTTTGGTATTAGTAGTTGTACTACCTTGTCGTCCGCAAGTTGGTATTGTTGTTAACGATCTTTTGGTATGAACTTGCATTTGCTTCCAACCATCATGCCGAGGGTCGACGTGGATATAAAGCTGAATCATTTGTTTCGAAACGAATTTTCAGGCACCTGATTTTTTTTGATGGGTAGCATAAGCACCCGCCGTTTGAATTCCCAGTTCTCCAATTTTTTCGAAACAAGTGCATGCACTTATTATCACGAAAAAAACAATATCCGTGTTGCATCCCAGTTATCAGTCTGTACTTGCAGAATTCTCTTGTTTATTGAGCATGTATATTGTTTTTTCATGTCAAGCAAGTTTCAACTGGGTTGTAGATTGCCCAGGGTTGTTTTGTTTTTAACAGGCCCAGCCCATGACGACAACGGGGCACAAAGATCCAGCAGGTATCTACTGGCCTTTGGCCCGCCAGCGTTAGTTATATTTTGTCTTACAACATCCGCAGACAGTTTTTTTTACTGAATCAAACACACAGCCCAGTTCTATTTTCCTCTTGAAACGCATGTCCTACATCCGTTTTCTAATCTCTACCTATAGTTTTACTAGTTCATATACACATATCATTATATTGAAAACGCATAAAATTCCCTTTTCATATTTACATCCTTATTTTTGTTGTTTTTTGCCAACCAGCGCTGATTTTTTTACCACTGGTTTTCCGTTAAACCAACTAAATTGTCCCACGTCCTATTTGCTTACAAAAACAAAACGATTTTTTTGGCAAATCAATAAGTTCTTAAAAATGTTTATCATTTCAGGATTACAACAGTTCGGACTCCACTGAAATATGCAAAATAAGGTTGGACTTTTTGACCGTGGTCCTGGGCAGAAAATGGGTTGTAATAAATTACTTAAGAATTAGCAAATGGGCTGCAAATTATAAAAAATAGCAAATGGGCTTTATGTTGTCTGCCACAGATTCGGAGGCTGACTTGTGGGCCTACTAAGTTCATGCGTACACAAGGTTTCTCAAAAAAGAAACTTAGTCAACAATCGACTCTACCAGCGTCACACCGTTAGATGTCAATCTAACGACAATCGTGCTTCTTCAGTCTCTGATCTTCCTGCCCCAGCCGCCCAAACCAGCGCCATCGGAACTGCCTGCTCCCGCCTCCCGTGGCCGGCAGTGCTGTCGGGAAGGCCTCACGGCCCCATCATACTCGCATCCCTGGCATGTCTATCCCTCTACTCACCCACACCTCCTGTTATTTTCCGACGATGGCAGCCGAACCAGTCAACCCTCGTACTCTCCACCGCGTGGGCAGCCACTGTCGTGTCTTCCCCGGCTCCGTGTCGTTCCCTTCGTAGGCCTCGCCATCATCCACTGCCCTGGTGCTCTCAGCGCAGCGTGGTCAATGATGTCCATCCAACGGCCGTAGTGCTTCTTCAACCTCTAGTCTTCTTGCCCCAGCCGCCCAAAGCAGCGCTGGTCGTGCCGCATGCTCCTGCCTCCCGTGGTCGGCTGTACTGCCGCGGAGGCCTCACCGTCCCCATACTACTCCCACCGCTGGCCAGGCCATCCCTCCACTCACCCACTCCCCCTGTTATTCTGCAGCGATGGCAGCCTCACACCGCAGCCGGACCAGTGAACCCTCGTACTCCTCTCCGCGTGGGCATCCACTGCCGCGTCTTCCCCGGCTCCGCGTCGTCCCCTTCCTAGGCCTCGCCATCATCCACCGCCGTGGTGCTCTCGGCGCGGCGTGGTCAATGTGGTTAACGACCGACTTCCATCGGAAGAGTACTGTACATGGAGAGGTTGACAGCTGGGTCCACGGCCGCCGCAAGGAAGTGCCTCCTTATTACGCGCAAAATAATTATTCCTCCACCTAACAGCAGGGACCCACCGGACGGGCCACCAGTATTTCGCGGAAAAAACGTTTCCCCCCTGACTGCTGGGACCCACCGGACAGGCCACCGTATTTCGCGAAAAAAATGTTTGCCCCTGACTGTTGGGACCCACCGGACGGACCACCGTATTTCGCGAAAAAACGTTCCCCCCCCCCCACTGTCATCTCGGACCCACCGGAAGTGCCTCCTTATTACACATAGAAAAATGAATACTCCCCCTGCTAGCTAGGACCCAACCTGGTGGGAGGCTGACTTGTGGGCCTACTAAGTTGACGAGGATGGAGGGCTTTGTCAACTTAGTCAATATGAACGATTCTAGCTCCAGTGACCGTGCGATGTCCATCCAACGGCCATAGTGCTTCTTCAACCTCTGGTCTTCTTACTCCAGCCGCCCAAAGCTGCACCGGTCATGCCGCGTGCTCCTGCCTCTCGTGGCCGGCTGTGATGCTGCGGAGGCCTCACCGCCCCCTACTACTCCCATCGCTGGCCCATGCTATCCCTCTACTCACCCACACCCCCTGTTATTCTGCGGCGACGGCAGCCTCACGCTGCAGCCGAACCAGTGAACCCTCATACTCCTCTCCGTGTGGGCATCCACCGCCGCGTCTTCCCCGGCTCCGCGCCGTCCCCTTCCTAGGCCTCGCCGTCGTCCACCGCCTTGGTGCTCTCGGCGCGGCGTGGTCAATGTGGTCAACGACCGACTTCCATCGGAAGAGTACTGTACATGGAGAGGCTGACGGCTGGGTCCACGGCCACAGCCCAGTTTTTTTTTGTGATTTGCCAAGTAAGTCGCTTTGTCAGGCCTGTTGGGCTACAAATCTTTCAAGACGAGGAGAGCTTGATTCGGCTGGCCGAGAAAATGGCCCATCAGTAATGAGAAATGGGATGTACATTTTTAAAACACATCAAACTGACAATTAGTTTAAATTTTTTTTTTCATTTTGAGATTTTAAATTACATTAATTTTTATGCATGGAGAATTTGTTGGATTTTATATTGATATACATTTATTTTTAAAATCAGTTTGAATGTGAGTCGAAATTTCGGGATTAAAAACAGTTTGGACCGCATCGAAATATGCAAAATTTCGTTAATTTTTTAACCATGGCCACAATATGGGTTGTAATGCTAACAAAAAGAATATGGGCTCCAAAAAACCTTAAGAATTAGCAAATGCGCTATAAATTATTAGAAATAATGGCAGATGGGATGTATGATGTTTTCCACAGATTTGAGGCTTTCCTAAAAAAAGGTTGACGCATAAGCAGTGACTGTTGGATGTCCATCAAACGGCCGTCGTGCTTCTTCAATCTCTGCTCTTCCTTCTCCAGCCGCTCAAACAAGCGCCGGCAGGACTACCTGCTCCCTCCTCCCCGCGGCCGGTTGTGCTGCCGCGCAGGCCTCACCGCCCCACCGTACTCCCATCGCTGGCCTAGCCATCCCTCTACTCACCCACACCTGTTGTTATTCTCCGGCGACGGCAGACGAACCAGTAATTCCTTGTACAGTCGTACTCCCCTCCGCGTGGGAAACAACTACCGAGTCTTCCCTGCCTCCGTGTCGTTCCCTTCCTAGGCCTCGCCGTCGTCCACCGCCCTAGTGCTCTCGGCGCGGCCTGGTCAACGTGGTCAACGACCGACATGCATCTGAAGTGGACTGTATGTGGAGAGGCCGACGGCTGGGTCCACGGCCGCACGCAAGGAGATGCCTCCTTATTACGCGCAAAATAATGATTCCTCCACCTAACATCAGGGACCCACCGAAAGGGCCTCTGTATTTCGCGAAAAAAACGTTACCGCCGCTGATAGCTCGGACCCACCAGCTATATCTTCGCATGCAAGGAAGTGCCTCCTTATTACGCTCAAAAAATGAATACCCCCCTTCTAGCTGGGACCCACCTTGGTGGGAGGCTGATTTGTGGGCCTACTAAGTTGACGGGGATGGAGGGCTTTGTCAACTTAGTCAATATGCACGATTCTAGCTCCAGTGACCGTACGATGTCCATCCAACGGACGTACTGCTTCTTCAACCTCTGGTCTTCTTGCTCCAGCCGCCCAAACCAGTGTCGGTCGTGCCTCGTGCTCCTGCCTTCCATGGCCGGCTGCGATGCGGCGGAGGCCTCACCGCCCCCTACTACTCCCACCGCTGGCCAGGCCATCCCTCTACTCACCCACACCCCATGTTATTTTGTGGCAACAGCAGTCTCACACCGCAGCGAACAAGTGAACCCTCGTACTCCTCTACGTGTGGGCATCCACTTCCGCGTCTTCCCCGGCTCCGCGTCGTCCCCTTCCTAAACCTCGCCGTCGTCCACCGCCCTGGTGCTCTCGGCGCGACGTGGTCAACATGGTCAAGGAACGCCTTCCATCGGACGTGGACTGTACATGGAGAGGCTGACAGCTGGGTCCACGGCCGCAGCAAGGAAGTGCCTCCTTATTACATGCAAAATAATTATTCCTCCACCTGACAGTGGGGACCCACCGGACGGGCCACCGTATGTCGCCCCCTGACTGCTGGGACCCCCCAGCTACATCTTCGCACGCAAGGAAGTGCCTGACAGTCGGGACCCACCTGGTCGAAGCGTACGTAGCATTGTCATTCTGGTCGCGAACGTGTATGTACATATATACTGGTCGATGTAGAGGTGCGCACGTGTCGTAGTAGAAGTGTGCATGTAGCATGTACACGTATGTACAGCGGCCAGGGTGCAAGAAATAAAATATGGCCACGTATGTGTACATACGAGCGGGGTCTCGAACGCCTACTCGCGCATATGTACGGCAAGGGCTCGTGTACATGGCTGGGTCGAAACGGAGAAACAGCGTCGTCGTCGTGTTCATGGGGAGGCAACGGAATGCTTGTGTTCATGGGGAGGCAACAGAATGCGTCATGTTCATGGGGAGGCAACGGAATGCGTCGTGTTCATCGGGAGGGCTTGGACGGAACAGGCGATGGAAATGAGGCATGGCATACCGCAGAACGGAGGAAACGGCCTTGTGTTCGACCGGCCACGTTCGAAACGGGATTGTGTTCATCGGGAGGGGTCTAGCATACCGCAAAATGGAGGAAACGGACCTCCTACGGTCGAAACGGGGGTCCTGTTGATCGGGAGGGGTGTGGCGTACCGCAAAACGGAGGAAACGGACTTGTGTTGGAGCGCTACGGTCGAAACGGGGGTCCTGTTCATCGGGAGGGGTGTGGCATACCGCAAAACGGGACTCCACGGGATACTGTTCATCTCCACCGTCGACCTCCTCCAGCCTCCACGGGCTCCTGTTCATCCAGCCTCCACGGGCTCCTGTTCATCCAGCCTCCACCGTGCGCTACTCCACCGACTACTGTTCAACCACCCCTCCACTGTCTACTATTCATCCAGCCCTCCACACCACGGGGTCCTGTTCAACCACCCCTCCACGGGCACCCCTCCACCGTCTA